>NC_134086.1:34968780-35296592 GCF_000715075.1 Nicotiana tabacum
GGTATCTTTGCATTCGTTCCTCTCCGACTTAAAACATCCCATTGACTTGGTTCACTATGAAGAGGGAGTCACACGTAGCTTCGATCACCTCTACCCTAAGCTATTAAACAGTCCTGATAGATTGTCTAACTACATTACTTGTCGGTGGCTTCAACATGATGCCTAATCTGAACCCCTTCGTGTTCGAGGCATCATCGGTAAAGAGGGTCCAGATTCCCAACGAAGTCCCCGAGTTCAACAAAAACTCTCTTTTGACCTCGGGTATTAGGGCTGCCGTAAAGTCGGCCACGAATTCTGCCAAAATTTGAGACTTTATGGAGGTCCAGGGCCGATATTCGATATCGTACCTACTGATCTCCACGGCCCATTTGGCCAATCGTCCTCAGAGCTCGGGTTTATGAATTATTTTTCTCAATGGATAAGTAGTTACACATATGGGGTGACATTGAAAGTACGGTTTTAGCTTCCTAGAGGTGCTTTGAAAAGCGAGAGTCAATTCCTCCAGGTGAGGATATCTAGTTTCGGACTCCCTAGAGTCCTTCTAACATAATAGATTGGATATTGCGTACCATCCTCTTCCCGGACCAGGACTCCACTTACCGCTAAGTACAGGTATAGATGTTCGTCTGCCTTTGGCGTATGAAGAAAAGGTGGTCTCAAGAGATACCGCTTGAGTTCCTCCAAGGCTTTTTGGAACTCCGGAGTCCATGAGAAGTTATTCTTCTTCTTCAACAGTGAGAAGAACTGATGGCTCTTGTCGGAGGACCTTGAGATGAATTGACCCAAGGCAGATATGTGCCTGGTTAACCTTTCAACGGCCTTGAGGTTGTCCACAACAGTGATGTCCTCAATGGCCTTGATCTTATCGGGATTAATCTTGTCACACCTCCTTTTTTCTGAAGGGATAGGGAGTTTTTCTAAATAAAGTGATATTATTCGAAATGGGATTATTTATTTAATTAGAGTCGTCACTTGGGATAATTTATGGTGTCCCAAGTTACCAGTTTATTTTAAATCCAAAATCAAGGAAATTTGATTCCGTTCTAAAGTCCACGAAACCAGAAGACCGGGTAAGGAATTCTGTTAACCCGGGAGAATGTGTTAGGCATTTTCAGATTTTGTGATTTTAGCACGGTCGCTCAACTATTAATAATTGTCCTGATTATTTGATTTATTACATATTTTAAACCTATTGTGTATTTTTAAATTCTAAACACTTTTAATTATTCAACTAACCGCTTTTAGTATTTATGGAAGTTGTTTGAACAAGTTGCGATGTCGCGCACTCGTTTGTTTTTGTACACATTGTGTATCCCGTCATATAAAATGCACCCGCGGTTAACAATATATTTATTTTTATTATTGTTCGAAGTTGTTGTCAAGTCACATGAAATGTGCACCCGAATTGAGATTATGTATCATGACTATGCTACGGGAACCGTACCAAAATCATGATGATTTATTATTAAACGCGCCCAAAGCAAACTGCGATATTCATGGTTTGATTGTCCTAAAGTTCGTGATTGCATATGAGGTTCAAATGTTATGGAGATACACATGTGGGAATCGTCTAACCCTTTTTAATTTAACCAAGTTCTATTGAAGAAAAAGAAGAAGAAATTGGAAGCCATTATTTTTCACTATCAATTTCATGTCTGCCTAGTTATAGCTCATTCGAGTTAGGGGAAATAGCTAAACGAAGCAAGTGAAATAATCTCTATTACTAACGTAGTGTTTTGTATAGGTGGGGATCTTTTAACATTAGCACCAATTCAAATAGCAAATAGCAGGAAGGAGTTGACTAATGACTGTCCAAATACAGCTTTTATGAAACAAAATCAGTGGTGAGCCAAATGACTTATTCAACTGGAAACTTTATCAAATAATGCACACTAAGCCGATCTTTAGAAATTCAAAGAAGATTCAACCAATTTAGAATTGAAAATATGCATTTTAGAACCTAGAATGAGCGGATAACCAACAATAGGAGTCCTTTATCAACACAATTATAATTAACAATTATCCAGGAAAATTATCGAACTCAAGTCAATTAACAATTCTAGTACATTCAAAATTAAGGTATCAGCTACACTGCCTTCAAACAACTACACGATCTGGGCTCATTTGGCTGTTACGACCTCTCAAATAAGTCTTAAGTTACCAAGGCAGCTACAAAGTTGTTTGCAAATTAGCACCTTGTCCCTCACGTATCCACATAGATGAAACAACTAGTGAGGATCCAAATGATTTCAAAACTTTCTTTCTTTTGTTAAGATTTCATAGGCAATCAGGGAATTTAAAAGATTTATAGTGAAGAACATCTATCAGCATAATACTTCAACAGTAAGAAACCAGCAAGTAGTAGAAATGAAGCCATCAAGCATCATAATTCATGAAGCAGATGCTAAGTATAAACATGACACGAATATAGAAAGTGTTACTCATATCAGTAGATGGAGAATGATAAATGAAAATTTACATACCTAGCAGTAGAATCAAAACAAAATAGAAAATAAGCCTCTAAAAACAGAAAAAAGAGCAACAGCAAGAACAAATGCAGCAAGCAGGAAACAACTAGAACAAAATCATCAGAATGAACCTTGACTTCAGCTAAAATTTAGCTTCAGAAAGATCAGAATTTTGATGAATAGCACCCAATAAGACCTCTGAAATAATTGTATGAGAGAAACTAAGCTTGTAAAAGAAAATAAAAAGAAACTCTAAGATAAATTTTGTGTGTGTATTTGAGAGGAATGGTTTTGAATATTAACGTGTGTTGTGTGAGGGAGTGTTAGGCCTCTTACATAGGCAAAAGGTGAGGGAATCATCTAATGAATGCAGTCCCTAAAATTTAGAAAAGAAGCATCTTTTTGAACAAAAAATGGACAGTTGTTGGGACAGCTATCTTATCCAGATATTCCCCTTATTTTTAGCCCTTTTAACTTCTGAATTTACACTTTTCAACCTAAAATCTGATCAAATCTCTGGTTTTTATTGCACTTTAATCCCTTCTAGAGACTTCCCCAAAAAACTCAACAAGATTCTCTAATTTTTTGTTTCAATTATCCCCTTTAGGGTTTGTGTAATTACCACTTTCACCCCCCCCCCCCCCGATTCTTAATTGGCATTCAAACCTCTAATAATCAAACGATTAGGAAAAAAGTTCAAAACAAAATAGAAATAATTTATCAATTAAACCTAACTAAATTAATGAATTAATTAGCCTAAACACATGTGATAAACCAATGAACATGTAATTAACTGATTAATCTTATTTTCACTGACCTTAAACAAACTAATAACAAACTTAATCAAAATAAATTAACACCTAAGCAAATAATCTGAAATAGAAAAAAGAAACAAAAAAAAGGAAAAGAGATATACACTGATTTGGATTCTAAAGGAGACGGTGATTGAGGCGAATCGACGAAAAATAATGCCGATGAAGCTTTGGCCGGTCAGTGGTGAGTTGGCCAAAATCCGATGAATTTCGAAATGAAACAAACTATGGTGAGTTGGCCGAAATCCAATGAGTTTCAAAATGAACCAAACTAACATGAATCGATTGCTCGTGTCAAGATCAATCAACTCACGTAAGTTTGAACCAAAACGAATGAATTTGTTGAAGAAAAATAGAAGATGAGTAAAACCTAGGTTTTCTCTGAGACTTCGGATCTAAAAATTTAAAAACCTAGAAGGATTTGAGGGAAATGGTTATGGAATTTGAAGAGAGGGGAGAACAGTGATTGTCTAGTGAAAAGACGGGGTCATTTGGTGGTGGTTTAGAATGGCGCCACCGGTGGGGATTTGTGGGAATGTTAGGGCGGGTTGGGTTGGGTTTGGGGTGAGGGAGATGGGAAATGAAATAATTTTTTATGTTTCGGGGGTGAGATTCGGACAGTTTTAAGGGGGAGGGGGATTCAATTGCAAACCATTGGATCAAGAATGATCAACGTCTGGGATTGGGTGTTACTAAAACCGGGTCATTCTGGTAGTTAGTGGGGCTGGTTGGACCGGGTAGGAGGTTGGGTTGGGTGTTGAAGCAATTGGGCTATTAGGAATTGGCTCAGCTTTAGGAACAAGGCCAAATATTTTTTTTATTTCCCTTTCTTTGTTTCTTTCTTCTTTTCTTTTAATTTTAAAATTCTACAAAGTTAATTAAAAAATCTTAATTAAACCCTAACTCAATTCTAATTAGAAAAATTAATCTATTTATATACTAACAAATACATGTAAAATTAAAAATATTTTATTTGATTTTTTATGCATTAATTCTACCAAATAACAACATCCAGGCGACGCCAGGTATTTTTCCAGCCCCATCTCGTGTTGGACCTAGCGGTGCACGCTCTGTCACCTGCTCTTCCTTGTTATTGATCACACGCAGCGCAACCACAAGCAAGAAAATGCCCAGGCGACGCCAAGCAATACGCAAGCTCCTTTTCGCAATGGACTAGGCAACACACAGTCCGGGGCCTGCTCTCCTTCGTTATACACCTCGCCCAAGGAGACCAAGAGCAACATGAACAACCAGGCGACGCAAGATACCCATTCTCGCTAGGAACCTGGCAATGCGAAAGCAGTAGCACAGTTGGCAGCTCATTATGGCCCAATTGGTAGCTCATATCAGGCAAATTGGATCCAAATTGGGATACAATATCCATAAGGCACGATAATAGGATGACACAGGACAAACTCCATGCAAAGCCATCAAGATATAATCAACGGAAGGCATGTGAAAATAAAATCAAAAATAGTGTACTCGTACTTCTTTGTACAATGCATTTTTTCAAGAATTTGCATGGCCTACATTGTTATGCAGATTGGACTGGCATATTTTCGAATGGGGATGCAATCACACAACATATAAGGATACAAGGCAAAGAAAAGGTATTTTCTATCATCATTGGCTATGAGTGCAATCGAGGTGGTTATGCATGCAAGAATTGGAAATGGGCAGTGGCTATTTATGAAAGAGGATATTATAACAAGAAAAGGAATTTTCAGCTGGACATCAAATGTAACGGGCCTCAAGGGCTAGTTTTTAGTTATAAAAGATACACTAGATCACATGTGCTATCATTGTTGAGAATTTCACTCAACTTTGATAATAGGTTCTATGTAGTTCGCAAGTTTTATTTCTTTCATTTTTTAGGACTTCATGACAATTTATTTTTCATTTTTCTATATATATAAAAACTAGCCCTAGGCACTGACTAATAGATTATTAAAAAAAATTAAAGAGTAATTAATTCCTAAAATGCAAATTAAACCTAAGATAGCACGAAATTAAAATGTAATAATTTTTATGGTTTTTCAATAAATTTAAAATATTAAATATGCATGGAAATGCAGCTAAATACAAACAAATAATTTAAAATCAAATCCTAAAATTCTATAAATTCAAAAACAATTAGGAAAAAACTATTTTTTGTGGATTTTGTAGGAACGTTTTCTGTAGGACAAAATTACGTGCTCACAGCTGTCCCTCTTTGCTCGAGAACATGAAGAGTTTTCGGGAAAATATAAAGTGAGCAATTACGAGCAACGTTTGCCCACTGGACACTCCATGGGAAGCATTTTGAAAAAGTTTGACCAAACCTTGCTTCGGAGGTTGCCTACATATCCTTGTCTATAAAGGAATAAGGTCAGTGTAGTTCTGAAAATTTTAGTAGCTGGAACTACCGAGAAGTTGTGATTTCACTATTGTTGTTGTTGTTACTGCTTGCTGAGCTCCTTATTACACCAAATCAAAATAAAAATAAACTAAACAAGCCTATCAGCTATGAGTTACAAGATTCCTATCTATAAGTCTTCTGAAGCTTGATCTTGAGTCTTGGCTGGTTCTTCACGCAGACTCTGATCTGAATCTTGATGCTTGATAGTTTTAGGTACTAGTTCATTCTTTTTCGACTTTTTTCGGATCAAGACGGGACATTCAAAGCTTGTGACTTCAGTCATGTCTTGAGCAGTCCATATCTTTTCTCCGCTTTTGCACTTTGGATTCACTTCTTTTTCTTTTTCTTCTCTTTTTTTTTTAATTCTGGAATGAAACTTCTTCTTTTGGTCCTCTCAAATCCTGTGCCTCGAGGTATAACCTTCTCCAACACCAAAACAAAACAAACGAACAAAAATTTTCTGCCCTAGTTTTCACTAGGAAAATTTCGTGAATTATTGATAATAAAACTCTATAATACTTCATTTTTGAAGCAATACAAGCTCGGGATTGGTGTACCCTAAGAAAACAGATACTAGAGAATGGAAACCTTATGTCTAAAATGAAATAAACTAGGGAGTAGAGACCCTATATTGGAAAAAGCGACTAGAGAGTGGAGACCCTATGTCTAAAATAAAATCGACTAGGGAGTGGAGACCCTATGTCTAAAATAAAAGCATCAACTAGGGAGTGGAGACTCTATACTGGAAAAGTGACTAGGGAGTGGAGACCCTATGTCTAAAATAAAAGCATCAACTAGGGAGTGGAAACCCTATGTCGGAAAAGCGACTAGGGAGTGGAGACCCTATGTTGAAAAAGCGACTAGGGAGTGAAGACCCTATGTCTAAAAAGCAGCAACTAGGGAGTGGAGACCCTATGTTGGAAAAGTGACTAGGGAGTAGAGACCATATGTCTAAAGATCATCAACATAGGGAGTGGAGTACCTATGTCTAAAATAAAGATCAACTAGGGATTAGAGACGCTATGTTGGAAAATGCAACTAGGGATTGGAGACCCTATACTACCATGATTTTGAATTTTCTTTCTTTTCAATTTTTTATTAAGAGAATGAGTAAAATGCAGGAAAGAATTTGAAGAAGAATTTCCCTCCCCCTTTTTTTGGAGTCGTTGTTGCAGCAGAGCTATTTTAGTCTCCGCGCGGTTTCTTTTGGTTGCACCTGCTTCTTGCCAAGTTGCTTTGGATTGCACCCGTTTTCTGTTTTTCAAACAAAGAACAATTTTCAGTTTGAAACAGTGGTTGGTTTTGTGGCCTTGATCATTTCAGTCACTTGATCTCGGCCCTTTCAATTGTAACTAGTTGTTTCCTGAATACCGATTGCATTTCTAACCTTGGAGAACCTCTGGCTTTTCCATACTTTGCCATGATGGTCAGTCACGTGGGACTTAACCTTTTCAACTTTATTTTGTATTTGTGGGCATTTGAATTTGAATTTCCTCTTTTAATAGTTTTTGATTTTGAAGCATCAACCACCATGGCCAGTCGGAGTCGACTTGATGCCCCTGCTGAGGCTGGGTGCCTTTTTTTGCATATTAGCTCGTATCAAGCGATAATCCTGTAAATTAGTCTTGCCATCCTTTTTTTGTCTTAGTCACGAAACAGAGTTAGACCGAAAGGGATTTAAAGAAAAGCAAACAATGAAATGGATAAATGAATTTAGACAAGAGGTATCCCTTTCAGGGAAAAGAAAGACGGACTTATTTAGAGTGCATGTGGACTTTAATGAACATGACATGCCTTTTGGATTGGATGTCTGATCTGTGTGAACCGTCCAACTCTTAGAAATTTATCACAACTTATGCCTCAAAATCGAGAAACCTTGCCAGGACTTTGTCGATGCCGATGGCTGTGAGGATCCTCTCTTCGATCAGTGGTGCCCTTTGCGGGTTTTTACCAGCTGACCTCTCTCATTTTTCTTCTCATCGTCACCTTATAGTGCACTTTGTGAGTTTTTACTAACAAGACTCTCTCATTTTAATTTCTCTTCTTAACATCGCCTTACGGTGCCCATGAGGGTTTTCACCAATAAGACCCTCTTATTTTATTTCTCTCATTTTTTTGTATCAGATCCAAGTAATTGTATCCTCCATGTTGAACATCTTTGCCGATCAATCGGAAAGACTTGAAAAGGATTTGGGTTGAAGGAATTTGGATTGAATTACAACTTTGGAACCTTTCTAGCGAAACCATTGCCGAATCATTGTAACTTCTGCCCGGGTTTCAACTTTAGGGAAATGTGGATTCTTGTTTTGGTATGGCTAAACCCTAGAGAGAGGCTGCCTACGTATCCTTTTTGAATCAAGTCGAATGTAGTTCAAGAAACTTTGTTTTTGATTTTTTTTGTTTTTTTCATCTTTTTTTTTCATGATAACTTCCAGGTTCCGAAAAGGGTAATCAAAGAAAGGGAACTGGCTCAAAGGGTTTGCAAGGGTTGGTAGTGTTAGGGTAGCGAGAATGAAAGCTTTCGCCATCCCAATCGGAGCATGTTAGAGTTGCGTGAAGGTCAAATGTAATACTTTTTGACTGCATCTGTATTAACGGTTGTCTCGGGATCATTTCCGTCAATGTCTCCCAAATACAACACTCCCCTTGGCAACACTCTTCTTATATTATAAGGACATTTCTAATTTGGAGAAAATTTTCCTTCTTCTTCTTCATGATGCGGGAGAATACGCCTTAGAACGAGTTGCCCTTGATCCATTCATCATCCTCGATCTCAGCTACAACAATGATTCGAAGAGAGGGAATTTTAACTTCTGTAGGTATTACGGCTTTAGTGTCATAAACCAATAAGTAAGGCGTGGCCCCAACTGATGTGTGCACGGTTGTGCAATATTCCAATAATGCAAAAGGCAGCCTTTCATGTCATTGTCTAGAACTTTGAACCATTTTCCTGAGGATCTTCTTGATATTCTTGTTTGCAGCTTCAACATCGCCATTAGCTTTGGGCCGATAAGGGGTAGAATTCCGATGCGTAATCTTAAATTGTTCGCATACCTCCCTCATCAAGTGGTTGTTCATATTTGCAGCATCTTCTGTAATGATTGTTTTGGGAATACCAAAATGACAAATAATGTTAGAATGCACGAAGTCTACCACCGCTTTCTTTGTGACGGCTTTGAAAGTGAAGGGTTTACCAACAACAACAACAACAACAACAACAAAAAACCCAGTATGATCCCAACTGGTGGGGTCTGGGGAGGGTAGTTTGTATGCAGACCTTACCCCTACCTAATGCAGGTAGAGAGGCTATTTCCAATAGACCCTCGGCTCAGGAAGGGCAAGAAAAAGAAACTGCTTCAACCCACTTTGTGAAATAATCAATGGTAACCAGGATGAATCTGTGCCCATTTGAAGTTTTCGGCTCGATTGGCCCAATGACATCCATACCCCAGGCAATGAACGACCAAGGTGTTGATATATGATGCAACTCTAAAGGCGGTGCATGAATCAGGTTACCGCATATCTGACATTGATGGCACTTTCGAACAAAACTGAAGCAATTATTTTCCATGGTCATCCAATAATAACCTGCCTGCAGGATTTTCTTTGCAAGGACATATCCATTCATATGGGGCCCACATACTCCCGAATGCACTTTATTCATGATCTTTCCAGCTTCTAGGGCATCTACGCACCTCAAAAGATTCAAATCTAGAGCTTTTGTACAAGACCTCTCCGCTCAAAAAGAAACTGCTTGCAAGCCTTCTGATATTTCTCTTTTGATCTCCACTGGCCTGCTCGGGATATTCCTTTGTTTTCAAAAATCTTTTGATATCATGATACCATGGATGAACATCTGGTTCTATTTCAATTGCATTACAATAACCATGCCTTTCTCGAATTTGGATTTCCAGCGGGTCAATATGGACATTGCCAGGATACGGTAGCATTGAGGCCAAAGTAGCTAGTGCATCAGCTAACCCATTGTGGAATCGAGGAATATACCTGAATTCGATGGACTTGAACCATTTGCTGAGATATTCAACATGTTGTCTGTATGGGATGAGTTTGATATCTCGAGTTTCCCACTCGTCTTGAGCTTGCCGGATAATTAAATTAGAATCTCCCATGATTAACAATTCCTCAACATCCAGATCAACTGCCATGTTCATGCCCATAATGCAAGCTTCATACTCGGCAGTGTTGTTCATACAGAAGAAACAAAGCCAGGCTGTGGCCGGATAATGCTCACCAGTGGGTGAAATCAATATTGCCCAGATCCCGACACCTTTTTCATTTACAGCTCCATCAAAGAACATTTTTCAACCATGGGAGTCCTCTGGAATTACTTCAACTAAATTTACTTCCTCGCCCGGAAAGTAAGTACTTAGGGGTTGGTATTAATCATCAACCGGGTTCTCAGTTAGATGATCCGCCAAGGCTTGAGCTTTTATCACCGTGCGGTGACAGACAATGTCGAACTCAGTGAGCAGGATTTGTCATTTTGCTAACCTTCCCGTAGGCATTGGTTTCTAGAATATGTACTTCAGAGGATCCATTCTGGTTATGAGATATGTGGTGTAGGCCAAAAGATAATGTCTGAGCTTCTGGGCGACCCAAGTTAGAGCGCAGCAATTTCTTTCCAACAAAGTATATTTGGCTTCATAACTGGTGAACTTCTTGCTCAAGTAGTATATGGATTGCTCTCTCTTCCTGGTCACATCATATTGCCCGAGGACACAACCGAAAGAATTTTCCAAGATTGTCAGGTACAAGAACAAAGGTCTCCCTGGCTCGGGTGGAACCAACACAGGCGGATTTGACAGATATTCTTTGATTTTATCAAAAGCTTCTTGACACTCTTCTGTCCATTTGATCGCATCATCTTTCTTTAACAGTTTGAATATGGGCTCGCAAGTGGTAATGAGCTGAGTGATGAATCTACTTATGTAATTCAATCTTCCTAGCAAACTCATGACCTCTTTCTTGGTTCTCGGAGGTGGCAAATCCTGAACAGACTTTATCTTTGTTGGATCTAACTCAATACCCCTCCGACTGACTATAAACCCCATACGCTTTCCAGATGGAACTCCAAATGCACATTTAGCTGGGTTCAATTTCAAGTCATACCTGTACAGGCGCTCAATGAACTTTCTCAGATCTCGCACATGGTCTTCCTGCGTTCTGGATTTAATGATCATAGCATCCACATACACCTCAATTTCCTGGCGTAACATGTCATGGAAGATGGCAGTCATAGCTCTCATGTAGGTCACCCCGGCATTTTTCAAACCAAATGGCATGACCATGTAACAGTAAGTGCCCCAAGGTGTGATGAATGCCGTCTTTTATGCGTCTTCTTCATCCATCAGAACCTGGTGATACCCAGTATAACAATCCACGAAAGACTATATCTTATGTTTGGCACAGTTGTCAACGAGAATGTGAATGTTTGGCAATGGGAAGTTGTCCTTAGGGCTTGCTTTTTTCAAATCCCGATAATCAACATACACTCGGGTTTTCCCATCTTTCTTCGCACTGGGACCACGTTAGCCAACCATGTGGTGTATCAGACCACTCAAATCAGACCAGCTTTCAATTGTTTGGTGACTTCTTCTTCGATCTTATCACTAATGTCCGTTTTAAACTTTCTCTACTTTTGTTGGACAGGTGGATAACCAGGATAAGTTGGCAATTTATGTACCACCAAATCGACACTCAGCCCTAGCATATCATTATAGGACCATGCAAATACGTCTTTGAATTCAAACAATAGTTGGATCAATGCATCTCTAGTTCTTTCATCGGCGTGAATGCTTATCATGGTTTTCCGAACCTCTTCTGGACTACCCAAATTAACTAGCACGGTTTTATTTACGTTTGGCTTAGGCTTATTCTCAAATTGTTCCAATTCTCGATTTATTTCCCTAAAAGCCTCATCTTCGTCATATTCTGGTTCTTGATTCATTATTTCATAGTGAGACAACATTTTAGGATCTGGGCATGAAGTCCGCAAGCATGTCATGTTATTTAAGTCTGCATTATTAGAACTGAAAAGAAGAAGATAAAAAAAATAGCAAAATTAGAATAAAGAAAAAGGAGACATCCATTGATGATGAAATATTGATTTCATTTCATTGAATTGAAGATAAGAGGGTTTACATCAAAATCAAAACACAATAAACTAAAAACATTCAAGTTACACCCTGAAATAACTCGTAATGTAGAAAAGATGGCAAGACTGGACTACCGGGATTCCTGCCTGATAGGGAATGGGGTAGCCTTCTAATTCTGAAGCTTAGGATTTGGTCTCATGTACAGCACCTCAGCAGTGCTCGTGCCTTCACCCGGCTGGACCATGTGGGACTCGCACAACATTTGCTTCATGGCTTCACAAATATCCTCAAATCTCTTCGGCCTTGAAGGCCTCTTCTTCTTCTTCTTCTTCTTCTTCTTCTACATACTTGGTTTAACAAATAACTTGGCGAGATGCAGAATGGGCTGGGGCAGGACCCATCCATTTTTTTGAGCTAATCAGCCCATCTTATATCGGCATTTGTAGCCTGGAAACCTATGTCGAAGTACTTCTCATTTGCAGTCGATGTGATGGACTCTGTGATGCCTTGTAGAGATACCCTAAGCCCCTTTTCCGGGCTTGTACCCATGTTTAATCATTTCACCAGCGACCATGACCGATTCATTAGATAGGAAAGGTTGAGGGAACGGGGTCCCTTCTTTGCATTGGTCGACGACCATAATTTCAAAGGCTTGATAGACAATGTGCTCACTTCCTTCTCTAGCTTCGAGACACAGGACTGAAGGATCCCTGTAAATGGACTGTTCATCCTCCCCGTGTACAACAATTTTTTGGTTTTCATACTCAAATTTGACCATTTGATGAAGAGTGGAGGGTAAAGCTCCTGCAGCGTGAATCAATGGTCTTCCTAGGAGAAAGTTATATGAAGTATCCATGTCCAGAACCTAGAACGTCACTTCGAAATCCACAGGGCCAATGGTCAAAATCAAATAGATTTCCCTTATTGTGTCTCGCTTGATACCATCAAAAGCTCGCGCACAGACATTGTTTGGTTGAATTCTTTTTGTTCCAATTTCCATCCTCTAGAGCGTAGAGAGAGGGAAAATGTCGACCCCGGACCCACCATCTAGCATGACTATCTTCACATAATAACCTTCATATTTGACAGTCAAGTGAAGGGCTTTGTTGTGGGCGGCGGCAAATCATCACGGCTGAAAAACATCCTATTGACTTCGAAGAATCGTTCAGCCATTCTCTCCAATTGTTCGACTGAAGTTTCAACCGGGACATATGCCTTGTTCAATGTTTTCAAGAGTACCTTCTTGTTCATTCGAGCTCAATAACAGAGATAGAAGCGAGACCTGGGACGGAGTCTGCCGGAGTTGGTCAACTATGGCATATTCCGAAGTTTTCATTTTCGGAAGAACTCTTCTACTTCTTCAGCGCTTACAGGCTTCTTGGGTGGAAACCATTTCTCTTTGTTAAGTTTTGATTTCTTCAACTCTTCCATATTGTGATACCCCCAGATTGGTTCATTTCGTTCACCTCCCCTATGATCTCTTTCCCCTTGTAAGAACTACTATTTTGTTAAAATTCCAGGGGACTGTTGTGGGGTCTCTCATAGGGCTCTGTAGTGCGCAGCTGATAACCACAGGCTCAACCAGCCTTGGTGGAATTACCGGCCCCCGTACCACATAAGTCCCTTTTGGCACGTACAACTTTGGCACATTCAGCGTGACTTTCCTTTGTTCGAATCTTTTGGGAGTGTTTAACATGAGCTATTCTTTCCTTGGGGCCCAAGGAATATAGAGAATTGTGTCCTTAGCAGGTGTTGCCCCAGTTTTTGTTTCTATAGCTTTTTCTACAACTTGAGGGATTAGAGTGATTTTCTTCTCATTTTTGTCTTGTTTCGTCGCCGCTTTGGGTCTTACCTCTAAATCAGCAATGGCGATGATGGCTTTCAAGGCTGGATCAAACTCTTTATCATCACAAATCATTCCAATAACCGACCCGTTATTGTGAGTCGGTAATGGATTGTTAGTCACATTAGGGACTTCCTCGTCCCTCAGCACCACTCGTTTTTGTTCTATCAAATTCTCAACTGCCCTCTAGAGTCCAAAACTCCTCTGTATCATGACCCTCTGGCCCCGAAGGATAGGCACACCTGGTACTGGGCTGGTATATGGAGATTCCGGATTCTTCCGGTTTGAAGGCATGGGTTACAATAAACCCATCTAGATTAATTTCGAAAATAGACTGGAGTAGGACTCAGTAATAAGGGTAAAATCATTTCTTCTAGGAGGCTCATTGTGGCATGTATTATATTGGTAGTTGTTTTATGGTGGACGAGGGTTGTATGGAGCTTGGTGAGGATGGTTATTTTAGGAGGGGGAGATCGGTTTTGGTTGTAGTGTTGTTGTGGCCGTGTATAGGGTTAGCCATTCATCAGCGCATAGGTAGGCGGTGCCATAGCATATGCTGCATCTTGATAGGGGTAGTAGTGTTGTGGGGTTCTGGAAGGAAGGTAAGAATGATCACAGGATCGATGGGGGCCTCTCGAAGCTGAAGCCATCATGGCTCTTTCTTCCCTCTTCTTTCGATTTTCTAAACCTCCTGAGCCATTCTGGATGGCTTGAGAGGTGGCTCTCAAAGTAGATTGACTTATGATTCGGCCAATTTTCAGGCCATTTTCTACCATTTCTCCGATTTTTATGGCTTCTGCAAAAATTTTGTCCATGGCAGACATCATGTTCTGAAAGTAATCGGTATCTTGGGCCTGCAAGAAAACATTGACCATTTCTGTCTCATCCATAGGCGGTTTCACTCTGGCTGCTAGCTCACACCATTCGATAGTGTATTCACGAAAACTTTCTGCGGTTTTCTTCTTGAAATTGGTCAAGGAATTCCTATCTGGAGCTATATCAACATTATATTGAAATTACCTGATGAAATCTCAGGCCAAGTCGTCCCATATATGCCAATGGGAGATATCCTGGTCCATGTACCATTCTGACGCAATTCTCGTCAAGTTCTCCTCGAAATAAGCCACCAGTAATTCTTCTTTTCCACCAGCACCCCTCAACTGGTTACAGTATCATTTCAGTAAGCGATCGGGTTTTTATGCCCATCGTACTTTTCAAATTTTGGCATTTTAAAGCCAGTGGGCAAGTGAACATGAGGAAACATGCATAGATCGGAGTACAAGACACTCTTTTGGCCACTCAGGCCTTGCATGTTCTTAAGACTTCGTTCGAAGCTTTTCATCTTATGAGCCATTTCTTCTTGATCGGGGTTTCTCGTTTTTCTTTCCTGTTCCATTGGAGACTCATATTGCGGGTGCTAAGGGTAAGAGTTTGGGGTGGCATGATCTGTGTCTAACTAAAATTGCAAGACTTGAAAAGTGAAAGCTGGAGGCTCGAAGCATGGTCTAGGCATTGTTTGTTGTGCCGCGTAGAGACTGGTAGTGCAGTAAATAATGTAGAAGGTACCCCCGAATACGGTGCCTGGGGGCAAACCTCAGAAGGAATACCGATGAAATTGGTTGATATAGTGGGGGTACCCAAATGGGATGAATGGGTTGGTTGCGGGAATGGGGACGTTGAAGGTTCCACTCGTCCTGGGAAGCAGTTCAGGAAATCCGGGGATTGTACTGTGTGGTTCTTTGCCATTAAACCAAGTGTCCAACATTTCTAAAATGCGGATGCATAGCCTCCTATTTTCTTCAGTAGTTGCGGACTCTGATTGTGGAATAGCCGATACCGGACCATTCTCAGGCTCAATAATTGGTAGATGACTTTCGGAGGCCATAGGAACACTGCCTTTAGATCTTGTGAAGTAAGGATGGGAAGCCAGATTACCACAAAACCAACCACCAAACAGAACCTATCTTATTTTGCACACACAACAACCTTGTTAGTATAAGGCATTTAACAGATAAGGAATCGCATATTGGAGATGCAATGCACTTGAATAATTAAATGTTTCTAAATGTTTTTGCAACGGCTGTGTGTTTCATCCCGGCTTTACTATCTCTTTTCTCAAATTTCGAATCCTGATTTTGTTTCCTTTCCCTGTTTTTCGCTCTTTTATTTTTCACTCTTTTCTTTTTTTTCACTCAATTTTTTTTCTTTTCTTTCTCTTTTTTTTCTTTGTCGGTTTATTTTTCACTCAAATTGTCTATGGCTATGATCAAATCCGATAGGGATTACCTACATATCATGATGACGCATGAATCAGATCATTACGTAGTTCAGAAAATAAATGCGGAATAAAAGAAAAGAAAATTTTTGGGTTTTTTCAATATTTCATTAAATAAGATCTTTTTGGGTTTTTCTATTACAAAGCCTTGGAAATACTGACGATTAAATAAAAACATACAGACTCAAAACAGAAAAACAAGCAGACTTGAAAAAGACGAACATACTCGAAAAAGTAGAACACAGACCCAAAACCAAAAAGGTCAAGAATATATAAGCGCCTCCAATGCTACTCTGGGGGCCCGCGGGACATCAGTCGGTCTCGACGCTGGCCTGCATGCTATCTCTTCTTGAAGATAGTCTAAATCAGCCATCACTTGACGGACAAAGGTTATCACAGCAGCAAAGAACATGGACCTAGTCATATCTTCGCATTCATGGCACTTCATTACAACATAATCAGTGATTTCTTTAATTCTCATTCTAATGACACCTTTTTCTTGGAGTAGACATCCAATTTGCTGAGATCGGGCCTCCAACAACTGCGTGGCCGTATGGTTTTGGTCTTGCAATTGTTGTATGTCTTCTTCCAATCGGGAAATCAATATATGGCAATGCTCTATTTCCGCTTTGAAATCCTTTGTTTGCTGGACCATTTCATTTTCAAGAGTAGTTAGCTTTTTCTTTAAGATTGTGACTCCTATGTCATACTTTTACTTTGGCTGTTGATCAAACCTTGTCCATTCTTCTACACTCTTTGCCAACTTTGCCCGAGCTTTTGCCAATTCATCCTCGGCCTTTGCTAGATCAAACCTATAATCATGCACTTTTCTCCTTAGATTGCTTATGAGTTTTTCATCTTCTTCACTTTAGTGGTCATTTTGATCTTCTGAATCTGAGCTCGGAGGGCTTCATTTTCTCGGGCCAACCTTTTCTTTTCTCCTTCATCCTCGGCAGCCTGCAAACTCTATCAAATATGAGGTTTTTGATTTGATCTTCTAGCTTGCTTATGGAGGTCCGGTATTCCTTTCTTTAGCTAACCAACCTACTGTTCTTGCGCTCCATCGGTGAATTGTTGGACATATGGCCTTTTGGCGAGCTGTTCTGGCTCTTGAACTCGAACTCTCTTACATAGTTAGATTCTACTTCACCCGAGGACAAATCTCGTACTTGATTCTGTGGCTCCAGAAACCTATATTGGTGCCAAATATGTCGAACCTTTTCTTTTGGGAATGCGGCTTTTGGGCATAGCTCAATAACCTGCGGACTCAAATCTTCATCATGAGGGACCGTTTGGTACTTTCCCAATTGGCGTAGGACCTGATGCGGAGCATACGGCTGAATACTCCAAAGATGCATCAATAAAAGAAAGCACACTCTGGCCGACATGTAAATAACCTCGTTGACCGAGAGCCAACTAAAAGTCCACTCAATTCGGTTTGCGGTCAAAGAACCCAAATATGCGAACCAGGCCTCAGTACCTTTCGACAACTCATGACCGTTTACCCGGTTTCCATATTCTTCAATGCAATTGAGTCCAGTTAGACCATAGTTCATGTACCTCGGGCGATGGCAAAGATGTTCCACCAGCCACATTTGCAAAAGCAAGTTGCAACCCTCAAAGAACTTTGTCCCAGCTCGACAGGCAGTTAAAGCTAGATTAATTTCTGCGAGAATCATCAATATAAGAGTGTTGTTGGCCTTTTTGACCATAAAGTCGGCCATTCCTGCAAGTTCAGTTCTATATGTATGTCACTCCTTGGGCATATCAGAGTGCCTAAAAATGCAACTACGAAGGCTAAACCACTACGTGCTTCCCATTTGTTTTTATTTCCCTGATGACTCAAACCAGTGTCCGAAGCCTCAAATCCGCGGGGGTCCCCATACCGACTGTATAAGAAGTGAAATGTGCAGAATCCTCCGGCCAAATTTTCATTTTTAACCTGCCGACTAATGCTCAAAAGATCCAAAAACTTATAAAGGATTATAGTTCTTGGTGCTACTGGATATCGGTGCTTGAGATTCCCGTCAAGACCAACATAACCTGCCATCTCCTCTAGCATAGGGGTCAACTCAAAATCAGAGAAGTGAAAAACATAGTATGTCGGGTCCCAAATGGTATCAATGCTTCAATTATATCAACCCTTAGTTTAATTTTTAGAAGACTGATGAGCCCACCTAAAGCCTTTGTCACAGAACGCTTGCTGACCTCACCCAGGTCGTTCCACCACATATGGAGTCCTAGTGGAATCTCATCTTCGACTCAAAAAGGTAAGTTCTCAATGGTGCTCATTCTGCACATTTTAAAATTAGGGTGACTGGTTAAAACATGTGAATTTCGTTTGAAAGCTGACCAGAAAAGATTTTTTTGCAAAATTCAACTTAAAACAAATCACGGCTACTTTTGCAAATACAGCCCTTCAGCACTTCGGAAGGAAGATTTTAGGTTTGTGTTTG
This sequence comes from Nicotiana tabacum, assembly GCF_000715075.1. Lineage (NCBI taxonomy): Eukaryota > Viridiplantae > Streptophyta > Magnoliopsida > Solanales > Solanaceae > Nicotiana > Nicotiana tabacum. The sequence continues at coordinate 34,987,149 of NC_134086.1, forward strand.
CTAAATGGCCAAAAACTAGCAAAAGGACCATAGGTGGCTATTCTTGCAAATACGGCCTTCCCGCGTCCGGTCTAGACATTTATGGCTATTTGGACAAAAATAGCATCACCTAACTTTATTCACGACAAAATGACGGCATTTTCATATTTTTTGGTTATTTTTGCAAAAGTGGGGTTGGACCTGATGAAGGTTTCCTACGTATCCCACATTAGGTGAGAATCAAACCCGCATAGTTCAGTAAGTTTTGACGCAACAGAAAAATAAGATTTATTTTAAAATAACTTTTCTTCTTTTTCATTTCTTTTTCTAAAATTTCGACAGAGTTTCGGGATATTTCGGGTACCGAGATTTTCAAAAACGGATGATTTTCTCTCTCCTACCTCAATCTTGGTTTTTCTTGATTTTCTTCCCTATTCTAGAAGCTGGTCAACATGCAAGCCGAAGCAAATAAATGTACAAGTAGCACGTAAATGCATCATCATGGTCTTTTAATTTTTGGGTACACCTGTCCTAGACGAACCCAACCCATGTGTTGAGTCCCCAAAGTCAAATGCACGTGATGCAAACAAGCGTTCTTACTAGGGATCCAGCATGAGACTATGTTATTCTAAGTTTAAAATCTGGGTGTACTGTTCTAGACCTGGCTTACCCGAGCGGACAGCTCGAACCGAGGGAGGCAGTGTACCGGGAATACAGAAGCTTTACCGGCTTTGCAACTTGTCCGAACCTCGTTCTAAAATTAGGATATGACTCTAATAGAAAATAAGTCACGCGAAGCGCACGCTTCCTAGAAGATTTAGAAGGCTTAGAGAGAAAAGGGTTTTGTAACAGTTTATATACAGTTCAAGCAATATGAAAGCGGTAAAAAACGGCACTTAGCACATTAGGCTCAAACACATAAAAATCAGATAATAAACATAGCCAAGTATCACACTTATTCTAAGCTCAAATTCTTGAACCCCGAACTAGAGATTCTGGATTCGATCCCCAGCAGAGTCGCCAAAGCTGTCACACCTCCTTTTCCCGAGGGGATAGGGAGTTTTTCCAATTAAAGTGAAGTTACCGGTTTATTTTAAATCCCAAATCAAGAAAATTTGACTCTTTTCTAAAGTCCACAAAATGAGAAGATCGGGTAAGGAATTTTGTTAACCCAGGAGAAAGTGTTAGGCATTCCCAGGTTCTGTGGTTTTACCACGGTCACTTAACTATTAATAATTGGCATGATTATCTGATTTATTACATATTTTAAAGCTATTGAGCATTTTTAAATTCTAAACGCTTTTAATTATTCAACTAACCGCTTTTAGTATTTATGGAATTTGTTTGAACAAGTCACGATATCGCGCACTCGTTTGTTTTTGTACACATTTCGAATCGCATTACATAAAATGCAACCGCAATTTTCAACATGTTTATTTTTATTATTAATTGAAGTTGTAGTCGAGTCACATGAAATGTGCACCCGAATTGAGATTATGTATCATGACTATGCCATGGGAACCTTACTCATAGTCATGATGATTTATTATTAAATACGCCTAAAGCAAACTACGATATTCATGGTTTGATTGTCCTAAAGTTCGAGATTGCATGTGAGGATCAAATGTTATGGAGATACACATGTGGGAATCGGCTAACTCGTTTTAATTTAACCAAGTTCTATTGAGGAAAAAGAAGAAGAAATTGGAAGCCATTATTTTTCACTATCAATTTCATGTCTGCCTAGTTATAGCTCATTTGAGTTACGGGAAATAGCTGAACGAAGCAAGTGAAATAATCTCTATTACTAATGTAGTGTTTTGCATAGGAGGGGATCTTTTAACATTACCACCAATTCAACTAGTAAATAGCAAGAAGCAGTTGACAAATGACTATCCAAATACAACTTTTATGCAACAAAATCAGTGATGAGCCAAATGACTTATTCAACTGGAAACTTTATCAAATAGTGCAGCACTAAGCCGGTCTTCAGAAATTCAAAGAAGATTCAACCAATTTCGAATTGAAAAATATGCATTTTAGAACCTAGAATGAGCAGATAACCAACAATAGGAGTCCTTTATCAACTCAAATATAATTAACAATCATCCAGTAAAATTATCGAACTCAAGTCAAATTAACAATTTTAGTACATTCTAAATTAAGGTATCAACTACACTTCCTTCAAACAACTACACGATCTAGGCTCCTTTGGCTGTTGCAACCTCTCAAATAAGTCTTGAGTTACAAAGGCAACTACCAAAGTTGTTTGCAAATCAGCACATTGTCCCTCACGTATCCACATAGATGAAATAATCAGTGAGGATCCAAATGATTTCAAAACTTTCTTTCTTTTGTTAAGATTTCATATGCAACAGGGAATTGAAAAGATTTATAGTGAAGAACATCTATCAGCACAATACTTCAACAGTAAAAAACCAGCAAGTAGTACAAATGAAGCCATCAAGCACCATAATGTACGAAGCAGAAGCTAAGTATAAACATGGCACAAATATAGCAAGTGATACTCATATCAGTAGATGTAGAATGATAAATGAAAATTTACATATCAGCAGTAGAATCAAAACAAAAAAGAAAATAAGCCTCTGAAAACTAAAAAAAGAGCAGCAACAAGAATAAATGCAGCAAGCAGGAAACAGCAAGAACAAAACCAGAATGAACCATGACTTCAGCTAAAAATTTAACTTGAAAAAGATCAGAATTTTGATGAATAGCACCCAATAAGACCTCTGAAATCTGTGTATGAGAGAAACTAAGCTTGTAAAAGAAAAGAAAAAGAAACTCTAAGGTAAATTATGTGTGTGTGTTTGAGAGGAATGATTCTGAGTATTAATGTGTGTTGTGTGAGGGAGTGTGAGACCTCTTATATAGGCAAAAGGTGAGGGAATCATCTCATGAATGCAATCCCTAAAATTTAGGAAAGAAGTATCTTTTTTAACAGAAAATGTACAGTTGTTGGGACAACTGTCTTATCCAAATATTCCCCCTATTTATAGCCCTTTTAACTTTTGAATTTACCCTTTTTCAACCTAAAATCTATCTAATCTCTGGTTTTTATTGCACTTTAGTCCCTTCTACAGACTTTCCCAAAAATCTGAACAAGATTCTCTAATTTTTTGTTTCAATTACCCCATTTAAGGTTTCTGTAATTACCCCTTCCCCCCCCCCCTATGTAAGGCCCCGGAAAATTTTTTTCCATGTAATTTGAGATTTCGTTGTGCCAAGGTTGACTAATTATTTCATTTTGTGTGCAAATTAGGATTCATGATATAATGGGTATCAATTGGATATGTTAATAAGCATATAATACATATTAGAGGTGGATTGGGGTCTAAGGAGAGGCCTAAGTCTAAGCCAAGTTGGAAAATTTCATAATAAACGAAAGTTGTAAATGAGTGCGCACAAGACCTCACTTTGGACGATCATATCTCCCGTTATATAAGGATTTGTGTGATGCACAACCTATCAAATTAAATCCCTTTTAGTCTAGTTGCCAACGCAACAAACCGTGCGTCATTTGGAGGTGTATACAGAAGGTTATGACCACTTTACTGGGCATGTGTCACTAGCGCGCCCAGATGTGCGCCCGTGCTAAAAATGTGCGCGCCCAAGACAGAACGCTGGGCAACTAGCGCACCAAGATGTGCGGTCGCGCTAGTAACGGGCCCCTAAATACCCCAAGACCGGTCTAGAGATTTCCCAAGTCATTTTTGGGGTTAAGGCTTGCTCTCTCAAGGGGATTTCGTCCCAAACTTCATCCCTATGATCCAAGGTAAGGTTTTTAGAGTACTTTGAGTGATTTCTACCCCCTAAACACCTTTACTAACAAGGATTAATCTTGAAAATCCTTAGATCTTCCTTCAAATCCTTAAATTTTTCAAGAACACCAAAAGTGGGGATTCTTAAAAATTCTTACTACAAGAGGTATGTCTATCATCTCTAACTACTCTATGGTGATTATTTATGTATGATATACACATTAGAACTCATGGGATGGTGATTGGGAGCCATGAGTGTCTAACCTAGGTTGTGTTGGTATTGTAGAGATTGTGAGATGGGTCATTGAGGTACGATTCTTGGTATAATAGTATTATGTATGCATGCATATGCAAATAGGGTTGTGGGAAGATTGATGAACATAAATAGGTAAAGATTGGGTTGGGGAATGAAGGAAATCTTGTAAAAGGAAGTTAATATTTAAGATGCTCAACTAGTGTTTGATAAAATGCTCCAATAAGCTGAAACCATGAATACCTTCCTAATTTGTGTTAATTTTGTTATGTCTCAAGTAGATTGGGATTGGTAGAATTTTCGAAACGTCGTAGTAACTTAAGGAAAGCTTAAACGAGGTACGTATGGCTAACTTTGACCTTTGTAAAGTCACTTTGTTTGGTGCACGAATATCTGGTATGTAATATCTATGTGAATTACTTGTGGAATTACTGTGTTTGGTATGATTTGATTGTTCGTGGTTAAATCTCCTAATATAATGGTGTCCGTAATTGGCAATAAACCAAATGTGTGGTTGTGAATGTGTTATGTGGTAAGAGTTAAGAAACAAATGATAGAAGGAAATCGTGAATGATGAACTTGGAACAATTGTGGTAATAACATACATGGCTTGTATTGGCAATTATCGCGGTGATATAACATGCATACGAGTTGTTGAACATGATGGAAATAGTATTGATGGTTGTGGAAATTCTTTGAGAAATTATTGTTATTGTTCTTTGAGAAATTGTTGTGGTTGTTCTTTGTGAACTATTGTTGTTGTTGTTGTGTTGTTTGTGAATTGTGATTGTACGGTGGGATCGGGTTGCGCGCCGCAACACGAAGTAATAAGGTGTGGGTTGTGGTGATAAGGGTGGTCGAGGTAATAAGGGTGGCCGAGGTAATAAGGATGGAAAGTGATTGAAATCACTATTGAAATGAAAATATGAGAAAATTGTGAAATCATTGATATGAAAATGTTGAAGGGGAAATGGAGAGTTTGTAACTTGTTTGGCTTGATTGTTTTCTTTCAGGTGTATTTGATTGGTGATTTCATTACTACTGTTACTTGTGTTTTGTGTATGGTTGAGTTTACTCAAGGCAAGTTTGTTCATACATACCAGTACAATTCAAATGTACTGACGTCCCTTTTGCCGGGGGCGCTACATTCGTGTTATGATTGTAGGTGGATCCATAGAAGGTACTCCAGTCCACCATCCGTAGCTCCCCTTCACTTTCCTCCAGGAGCATTGGTGAGCCCTTTTCCTCTCGGGGCCTTGCGTGGCTCATGCCGATTTTCTTCCCGGAGTCTTATTATGGTATTTGTGTAAGGTATAGCCGGAGCCTTGTTGCCGGCAAAGTATCGTATCATCCTTTTGTATCCTTAGAGGCTCCGTAGACAGTAAATGTGGGTTGCGAACTTATGTAAATATGTATTTTGTATATGGGGCGATGTAAGTTGTAAACTTCATTAAGTGGCTATGTACGTTTTGTTAAAAGGGTGTTTTAATTTTCAAATGACTATTTTCGTTGATTAATGGACAATGAAAATGCGGGGTAATACGTGGAATAGGAAAGGCACCCAGGTCCGCTTGGCCGGGGCTACCCGGTCGAGTGCCGGTCGCGCTCTTTGGATTTCAGGGCGTGACACCCTCGCTCCCCGATTCTTAATTGGCATTCAAACTTCCAATAATCAAATGATTAGGGGGGGGGGGGAAATCAGAGACAAACAAAACGGAAACAATCTATTAATTAAACCTAACTAAATTACTGAGTTAATTAGCATAAACACATGTGATTAAACTAATGAGCATGCAATTAACTGATTAATCTTATTTTCACTGACCTTAAATAAACTAATAACTAACTTAATCAAAATAAATTAACACATAAGAAAATAATCTGAAACAGAAAAAAGAAACAAAAGATAGGAAAAGAGATATACACTAATTTGGATTTTAAAGGAGACGGCGATTGATGCGAATCGACGAACAATAACGGCGATGAATCTTTGTCCAGTCACTTGTGAGTTAGCCAGAATCCGATGAGTTTCGAAATGAACCAAACTAACATGAATCGATTGCTCGTGTCAAGAGCAATTGGCTCACGTAAGTTTGAACCAAAAAGAACGAATTTGTTGAAGAAAATAGAAGATGAGTAAAACCTAGGTTTTTTTGAGATTTTGGATATAAAAATCGGAAAAACCTATACGAGGGAAATGGTTATGGAATTTGAAGAGAGGGGAGGACAATCATCTGGTTAAAAGACGGGAACATTTGGTGGTGTTTAGGGTGGCGCCATCGGTGGGGATTTGTAGGAATGTTAGGGCGGTTAGTGTTAGGTTTAGGGTGGGGGAGATGGGAAATAAAATGACTTTTGGGGTTTAGGGGGTGAGATTGGGGCAGTTTTAAGGGAGAGGGGGCTTAGTTGCGAGCCGTTGGATCAAAAATGATAAATGGCTGGGATTGGGTGTTACTAAAACGGGATCGTTTTGGTAGTTAGTGGGACTGGATGGACCGGGTAGGAGGTTGGGCTGAGTGTTGGAGCAATTGGGCTATTAGGAATTGTCCCAGTTTTATGAACAAGACAAAATATTTTCCTTATTTCCCTTTTTTGTTTCTTTCTTCTTTTCTTTTAATTTTAAAATTCTACAAAGTTAATTAAAAAATAATTAAACCCCAACTCAATTCTAATTAGAAAAATTAATCAATTTATATACTAATAAATGTATGTAAAATTAAAAATATTTTGTTTGATTTTTTATGTATTAATTCTATCAATTAAAGAATAATTAATTCCTAAAATACAAATTAAACCTAAAATAGCATAAAATTAAAATATAACATTTTTTATGGCTTTTCAATAAATTTAAAATATTAAATATGCATGGAAACGCACTTAAATGCAAACAAATAATTTAAAAGCAAATCCTAAAATTCTACAACAACAACATACCCAGTATTATCCCACACCGTGGGGTCTGGGGAGGGTAGTGTGTACGTAGATCTTACCCTTACCTTGTGAGGATAGAGAGGTTGTTTCCAATAAACCCTCGGCTCAAGATAGTATAAGTACCACATTAATAAAATGTAGGCAAGAAGAGACAGTATCAAAAAGCCATATAAAAGCAGAATAACACAACAAGATAGTAAAGTGATCAGCAATGAAAGAAAATAACGGTTAGTCATAAAAACCTACTACCAACAAAAAACGAGACTGAGTGCCAATACTAAAGTTATGAACACTCTACACTACCTACTCTACTACTCTAATTCCCGACCTCTATACCTTCCTATCAAGGGTCATGTCCTCGGTCAGCTGAAGTTGCGCCATATCTTGCCTAATCACTTTTCCCCACCGCTTCTTTGGCCTACCTCTACCCCTCCGTAGGCCCTCCAATATTAACCTCTCACACCTCCTCACTGGGGCGTCTATTCTCCTCCTCCTCACATGACCAAACCACCTAAGTCGCGCTTCCCGCAGCTTGTCCTCAATAGAGGCCACCCCCACCTTATCGTGAATAACCTCATTTCTAATCTTATCTAACATGGTGAGCCCGCACATCCACCTCAGCATCCTTATCTCTGCTACCTTCATCTTTTGGACATGAGCAATCTTGACTGACCAATACTCAGCCCCATACAATATCGTTGGTCTGACCACCACTTTGAAAAACTTACCCTTAAATTTTGGTGGCACCTTCTTGTCACACAAAACACCGGAAGCGAATCTACATTTCATCCATCCCGCCCTAATACAATGTGCGACATCTTCATCAATCTCCTCATCCCCCTAAATAATAGACCCGGGGTACTTAAAATTATCTCTCCTAGGGATGACCTGCGGGCCCAGTCTCACCTCCCCTTCCCTTCCTAAAGTCTCACGCTGAACTTACACTCCAAGTATTCTGTCTTAGTCTTGCTCAACTTGAAACCCTTAGATTCCAGGGTCTGCCTCCATACCTTTAATTGCGCGTTCACACTGTCTTATGTCTCATCAATCAATAGAATATCATCTGCAAATAGCATGCACCACGGCACCTCCCCTTGGATGTGGTACATCAGTACGTCCATCACCAGAGCAAACAAAAATGGGCTTAGTGCTGACCCCTAATACAACCCCATCATAACCGAAAAATGGTCTGAGTCCCCCCTCCCCCTCCCCACCGTACTCACTCAAGTCTTTACTCCATCATACATGTCCTTAATCAATATAATATAGGCAACAGGAATACCTCTAGCCTCCAAACATCTCCACAAAACCTCCCTTGGAACTTTATCGTATGCCTTTTCTAAGTCGATGAACACCATATGCAAGTCCTTCTTTCTCTCCCTTTACTGCTCCATCAATCTCCTGACAAGGTGGATGGCTTCTGTAGTCGAACGCCTCATCATAAACTCAAATTGGTTCTCAGAAATAGTCATGATCCTTCTCGCCATTAGCTTTACCACTCTCTCCCAGACTTTCATAGTATGCCTAAGCAGCTTGATACCCCGATAATTATTGCAATTTTGGATATCACCCTTGTTCTTGTATACAGGAACCATCGTGCCCCACCTCCACTCTTCGGGCATCTTCTTTGTTCTAAAAATGACATTAAATAACCCAGTGAGCCACTCCAAGCCCGCTTTGCCCACATTCTTCCAAAACTCCACCGGAATTTCATCCGGTCATGTCGTTTTGCCCCTGCTCATCTTACGCATAGCACCCTCAACTTCATCCACTCTAATCCGCCTACAATACCCAAAGTCACAATGACTCCCGGAGAATTCCAAATCACCTAAAATTCTATAAATTCAAAAACAATTAGGAAAAAGCTATTTTTTGTGGATTTTGTAGGAATGTTTTCTGTAGGGTAAAAATTACGTGTTCACAAATCTCGATCCCCCGGTTGGACACCATGAATTCGAGAAATTTCCCGAACCCGACTCCGAATGCGCATTTCTCGGGTTCAGCTTTATATTTTATTTCTTCAATATGTTGAAGGTCTCCTGCAAATATTTCAAATGGTCCTCCACTCACAGGGACTTAACTAACATATCGTCGATGAAAACCTCCATTGATTTTCCTATTTGTTCTTCGAACATCCGATTTACTAGGCATTGGTAAGTGGCACCAATATTTTTTAATCCAAATGGCATTACGTTATAGAAGTAGGTGTTGTACTTAGTGATGAAGGACATTTTCTCCTGATCTCCTGGGTCCATCCGAATTTGGTTGTACCCGGAATAGGCATCGAGAAAACTGAGGATCTCGTGGTCGGTTGTCGCATCAATCATGCGATCGATGTTAGGCAAAGGGAAAGAGTCCTTGGAGCATGAATTATTTAGGTCTTTATAGTCTACACACATTCTTAACTTATTTCCCTTTTTAGGGACTACTACTACGTTTGTTAACCAATCCGGGTATTTAATGTTATGCCCTGCAGTATTACGTCGATGTTGTGCTCTGCAGTAATATATTACGATGATGTTACCCTCTACAGTAATATATTATGATGATGTTACACTTCGCAGTATTAAGGTACGACAGTATTGCACCCAACAGTATTATATTACGGTGATGTTACGCTTTGCAGTATTAAGTTACGACGATGTTGCACCCTGAAGTATTGTACGTTGAATTTGTCGTAAGGTAATTGACATCAGTCCAAGTAAAAGATTATTTGGAGATTATAAGGATTATGCTATTTCACAAGTGATTAGTAAATTCGTGAAGTTGAAAGGTGGATCAAGTCAAAAAAATGAATTTTGTCCAAGTTTGGCATTTTAGGGGAAAAATGGCCCGAGCTAAAATACTCGGTATTTATGGACTAGTAACATACAAGGTACTACATGACCATAATAATAAGATGTATAAGGTATGTGAAAAGTAAGTAATATTTTAAGTAAGTGGGAATAATTTTTAATTTTGCGGGTAATTGATAACGGGACATTACCTAATTAATTGGGGATGTATTTGGATAAAGATTAAAAAATTTCACCCCACTCCCACGTGGCAGCCCATGAAGTGGTCAAAAGCCAATAAATGACTCATATGGTACATGAAAAAAGTGTCACATTATTAGAGTATTAAGTCATGACTCATGCATGTTAAATTCTTGGATTCATCACCAACCTATCCATATTAATCTCTAACTTTAATATGACAATCAGTACATGTATTCCAAAGCCTTTCTAAACTTAGAACTCTTTCCAATTACAAAGTTTCCTAACATATTCAACAACAGTTCTTAAAGAATCTTTAACCAAATTCATACATGATTTCTTACACTACAAATTCCTACGTGATTTCATCAATCGGCGAGATTTTTTTTAGCACTTTAGTCACGTGAGATTTTGTGATTCTAAGGGAGTACGATACAACCTTTTCCAAGAATATCATACGGATCTTTCCCTACTCCATGTATGTTAAGGCTATTCCTTCTTTCTTTTGGCATGATCCATACGATACGAACGAAATGTGCAAATGCACAAATTCAATAAATGACTCTATTCATAGAAGTATTAGAGATATCTATGCTCTTGAATTTCCATGTGTCATAATATTTTATCATTTGTTCATGGGTCTCAGAAAAATAAGAAAGTTAAAAAGAGTTTACTTTATGATATTACTCAAAGGAAAAATGGTCTTATGACATTCCGAAAGATTTTATTAACGTACTTTTCATGCATTGCATTCATGTACATTGACCCATGACCAGATTGCATTATATACGCATATATATGTATGTATATATATATGTATGTATATATATGTATATGGGATATGGGAAAGATTATGGCATTATATACGCACCACCACCTGATCAGCTGGTATACGATGATGACTTTGCCCGCAGTGGCCGATATGAAATGATGGGATGCCCTCAGAGGCTGATGATGTTATGAAACATGTACCTATGCACGACATGACATTCATACGCATATGCATGACGCTAAAAATATTTTATTATTTACAGAATTATCCAAACTTACAAGTTGAGTTAATTACTTTATATTTCTTTCATGTCTGTTATGTATTTATTTATGTGCCTTACATACTCGGTACATTATTCGTACTGACGTCCCTTTTGCCTGGGGATGCTTCGTTTCATGCTCGCAGGTCCCTATAGACAGGTCGAGAGCCCTCCAAGTAGGTTATCAGCTCAGCGGAAAATGTTGGTATGCTCCATTTGCTTCGGAGTTGCTTGTTTGATTAGTATAATTTAGACGTGTATTGTTTGGTATGGCGGGACTCTGTCCTGACCTTTATGACATTTATGTACTCTTAGAGGCTTTTAGACATATGTCGTGTATGTGAAAGATTGTACGGCCTTGTCGACCTATGTTTTGAGTTTATAAATGATCATGTTGGCCTATTAGGTTTGTATGTCATGTGTATATAATGATATAATAAGAAAGATATGTTATGTTGTTACTCAGTTGAGTAAGGTACCGGGTGCCCATCGCGGCCCATCGGTTTGGGTCATGACAAAAGTGGTATCAGAGCAATTCCGTCGTAGGAAGTCTACAAGCCGTGTCTAGTAAAGTCTTGTTTATGGTGTGTCGTGCACCACACTTATAAGTAGGAGGCTACATGCATTTAGGATTGTCGCTCTTTCTTCTTACTCTAGATCATGTGGTAGAGCTCAGTTGTAGGAATTCAAATTCCTAAATTCTATCTTATTCGTAATACAACAATACCTACATCTGGAAACACAGTTGGAAAGAGAGATAGCTGTTGAAGAGCTGAGTCAGAGGAATTCGATTTTTGTATGATGCCTACGATAAGTAAATGTGAGGTCTTTAGCAGATCATGTGTGTACTAAGATGTGTAAGCCTCTTGATAAGGAGCCTTAAGGCAAGAATATCTATCCACCTTTATGGTGAAAGACAACGAGAGATTCAGAAGATAAATACAAGTTTCAACAAGTAAACGAAGCAAGGTGAAAGAGGGTACGAGGTACCCAATAAATGAAGATTATCCTTATTTACCATTCAGGAAGAGAGATATAAATATTTTGAGTTACCTTCAATAGTAACAGAGGTATATACAATTGGTCGCACCCATTCCAGATATGCCCTATGGGGGTTAAAAGAAGTGGAAGATATGATGGATGAATTGTTTGTGTTAGTTGACATTTCCGAAGGATATTGCAAAGGTGCTAATAGATCTCTTTATGAGACTCCCTGATGGTGCACTCTATATATGAGTACTACAAAGATAGGCACTGATCGCTGCCAACTCCACACTACTACAAAGTAGGAAGAGAGGGTCGCAATAGCTTTTACCCGATATGAGGGTCGGGATCGAATTCCTCAAGGAGTTAGGAAGGGAGTTGAGTATCTGTCTAGACTAGAGTCGTGTAATTGTTCCAAATGGCACTTTCAAACATCTTTTGATTTTTCTTTAACAAACTAATATTATCAACTACTAATTAGAACTAAATTATGCTAATGAGAAAATTGCTAGAGTTGTATCTAATAGGTAGAAAGGCACTAGAGTAGTGACTTTCACCTAGGTGGCTAATTGGCGGGTAAATGCTTCTAAGGTTCGATTGACATGATTGGGGAAATATGCTATAACCGTTGCACAATTTTACCCACTCTCACACCTCTCGGTAGAGAGAGTGATTTTGCCCAATTGACTCTCTCGAGACCAAATGGGTAGGCAAATTAGCTCAAGCAACTAGGGTTCAAGTCGGGTAATTACTCTCTCGAGTTTTAACCCTTTAATTGGGACTATCAATTCTCTTGAGTCCATCCCAATTCCTTGTTGGGTCAATTTTGGAGACTTAGGCTCTCTTTCTCAAGAAGAGCCAAGTCTAGCACAAACTAGTGTTTGCAACCACCAATTCATAGATTAAGCCATAAAATTGACCCAAATAGAAAATACCCATAGTCAATCTAACCCTAGATGGCAACACCCATCAATTACCTACACTAGGGTTGAGCCACAACCCTAGTTAATGGGTTTAACTACTCATGCTTGAAGAAGAAAATAGAGAAATAGATGAAGAACAAGACATATTAATTAAAAGCTAATATAAATACAGAGAATCTATCGTTAAATCTAAGTTAAGATGCCAAAAATGGCTACACAATAGCTTCTCACGAGCGCAGCTTCTTTCTAGAAATAACTGATACCCTAAAAAATGGAAAAATGTTCTATTTATACTAAGGTGGAAAAATTGGACAAAAATACCCCTGCGGGGTCAGTGCGGACCGCACAAAAATGCACCGCGGCCGCACTAGGCTCTTGGACTTAAAGCCTTGGCTCTCTGAACTCAGGCTCTGCGGACTGCGCAGAATGGACCGCGGCCGCGGAGGCAACAAGCGCGGTCCACACAAACATGATCACGGACCGCGTGGGTTTGAAGTTGGCACTGGACATCTCTCTGATCTTCTCCTCCGCGGACCACACAAAATGGTAGTGCGGTCGCGGAGCCTTCAGTTCGGACCACGCAAGATCGATTGCGGTCGCACTGCCTTGAAGCTTGATTTGCCAGTTCTCTGAATCCCCTATTGCGGATAGCACAAAGTGTAGTGCGGCTGCACTAGGCCTGTTTGTCCTTAGTTTGCCTTGTCTTTGGTACTTGAGCAGGTTTCACATTTTTTGAGTCGATCTTTGACATTTCGTCACTTTGTCGATCAAACCTGCAATCAAGCACAACTTATGAGCCTTTTGGGACTATTTTGTAAGAATTTATTATCAAAGCGTAAGCAAGAAGGAGCATGAAACACGTCAAAATCCCTCGTTATCACTCCCCCAAACTTAAAATTTTGCTTGTCCTCAAGCAAACAAAATAAGACCCACCCCTTAAGGGAAAATCCAAGTATTTTCAGCTATCCTAAAGTAGCCTCAGCTAGCATCAATTGGGACTAACAATTGCCCTCAATACAAATGGATCATTAACAACATTTAACCTTTGAAAAACCATGGATCAAGTGTGACACAAGAGCATCAAGAGTTGACTCATTACATCAAAGAGCTCTCTCAATTACTTTGGTCATTGTGGACCCAAACTCACACATCCTCAACTCTCCCTAAGCAAACCTCACCTTTTAGAGTATTGGCACACAAACCGAGGTTAATGGGAATTCACTCATCTCTCTCAAGAAAAGGTATCAAGTCTGGCTTTAAGTACCATATGCTTGCCCCTTATGTAAGTATCCACTAATGTAAGCTTCATTCAACTCAAGATCATATAGGGCTTTTGTGGAGTCATTGTGAAGGCTTTTGGTTCAGGGTAGGAAATGTTTTGTTCAAGTGGGTTCCATCTTCCCTTAAGCACTTCTTTTGATTGATTTGGCACAATTTTCTTGACTCGTTGAGTCTTCTCACTTCTTTCTAAGGGGTTAGAGAGACACACTGTCGCTCTTTCTTATGCAATTTAAAACGTTTCTCCTTTTTTAACTTTCCACACCTTTCTTTCTTTTGCTTCTCTTGAATCCCTTTTTATTCTTTTTCACATTGAGTTTTCTTTTTGTCTTTTTCTTTTCTTTCTTTTTCATTGTCTTTCCTTTTTTTCACTTTTGTACCTTTTGCCACTTTGTTCCCTTCCTTGTCTCTCCCCCAAAACTTATACTTTTGTCATGTGCTCAAGGAAAGATCGGGTGCCAAGAGAGGGTATCTTTTAGAACGGGTATAGGCTTGTATCATGGTTTCTGAAAGAAAAAGGTTTAAGGCTCAAAGGGGTTTACTACGGATCATATCATTGGTAGGCTATGGAATTGTTCGACTATCATTTAGATCAAGGAGAGCCTATAATCACTTCTCAAGTTAAATTTTACCTAAGATTTTGCCTCAACAAACATTCAGGGCAAGTTCTAAACCAATGGCGCGGGACTTGGACTCGCAATTCGATTTCTCACCGCACAAGCTAAAGGATTGCTAAAGACATAGAGTCGGGGGCCCACAACAACCTTAGACACAATTTGAGCACACAATGTTCCCGAAAGACCACTTGATGATTGTTGGTCAACACAAGAGTCTCAAGGTCACAACTTTCACCATCCTAAACACAACATTTTGTCTTTGACCATGGGATCAAAAGCAAATGTGCTAGGCCCAAGTGAAGCTTTGCTTGAGGTACTCTTAACTACAACTACCAAAAACAAAAACAAAAACAAACTCAAAGAACCGGTTCACACAATACTCCACCTTTGGAAAGAACCGTGGCATTAAGAAAATGAAAAAAACGAAACAAAAAAACTACGAACATAAATAAGAAGCTAAAAACGAAAAAATTTGCGAAAATAGAAAGAATATATACAATAGGGGATTTGAATATATAACGAGGAATGAATATATACAATGATGTAACTTTATATACATACCAAATGAAAGATAAAAAGTGCGATAAAAATAACTAAGTGTAAGATTATATACAGACCAAATGAAAATCAAGAAAGCATAAACTAAATCAGTATATATATACAGTCATCCAAAGATAAAGGGAGCACCCCCTCAAATAAAAGCTAGCATTATCCTCAATGCCAACTAAATCAAATAAGCACCAAAAATAAAATAAAGGAAGGATATGAAGACTCCCTAAGTTGTGTCCGTCTGCATCGGATCATGGGCGGTCCCTGGGTCCTTTGTATGCTTGGGAACCTCAGACTGGTTCCCGGTATCCTGTTGCTCAGTTGCTGGGACCTGGGCCTAGACCTGGACAGGCTGTGTATCAGATACATCCTGTGGCTGACTGGAGGAAGCCTCCGGTGGGTTCGCCAATTAGATGACAGCATCATCTACGCTCGGGATCATCCTCCTCCTCTTCGGAGGTCGTTGTGACCGCTCTTGCTGTGGCTCTGCTGCTGGAACTGCTGCTAGAGCTGGGTCCTCTAACAATAAGTCTAAAGGCAGCTGGTCTGCCTTCAGTCTATCCACATCCGCCCTCAGCTCTTTCACGGACTCCTTGGAAGCCTGTGTCTTGCGCAACTTCTTGTGTTCCTTGGCAAGTTCCTTTAGAGCCTTGCCATGTGAATCCACTGCCTTTGCTAAATCAGCCTGGGTACTGAGGATCTTCTCCTGGTTTTCAATTATCTTCTTCAAGGCATACTCTATAGACTGTGGGACCTATGATGGTTGAGGGGCCGACTGAGCTGCAATGGTAGAGGTCAAGGTAGACAACTTGGATGATACAGTATACATCCAGTTGTTTAAATTCTGAAGCGTCTGGTTCAGCCAGTAGGCAGTGATAAGATGGGCCCGAGTAGATGGAATCTTTGGGACCGCTAATGTGGAAGGGCCTGGAGGAATATCTGAAGTGGAGGGTCCAGGAGGCATCTTAGTAGAGGTGGAGGCAAGCTCAATGGGGGCCTCTACCACAACTGGCTCTTCAGACTGGCCAGTTGGGGTAGAAGTGGGTGCCTTGTAGCTCTTGTCCTTGGGGTTGTCTGGTCCCCTCAGACTATACCATGAGAATGGGGCTGTAGCCTTTACCTTGATGTCAAACCGCCTCTTTTCTACCTTCAAATCTCTGAAGTACATGGTCAGGGTGTTGGGGAAAGGGTAGTTCATGTCAGTCTCAGTACCCACAAGAGAGATGATGCGGGACATCACATTCCCCACATTGATGGGGTACCCTGCCATGATAGAAGCAACTAGGACAGCACGGTGGAGAGGTAGAGTCTGATCATGGGACGTGGGGTCTAATCGGCTGCATATAAACGTCTCCTAACCCCTCGCCTCAAAGTTAAGAGTTCTCTGTAGTATCTTTACCCCCAACAGTCAACCACTCTGGAACGGTACCTAGGATTTCCAGGTACTGAGCTAACCATGGACGGACCTCCTCGCCCATCTCTAGCTTTGCCATATAAAGGGTCTTATCCTCTTCATTGAACCCCAAATACTCATTTAGCGACTTCCCGTCGAACAACACCTTTTTGTTTCGAACCTTGGTCACTTTGGAACCCTTGACGATGTAGGCTACATTACAGTAAAACTCCTTGACCAAGTGTTCATTTGCCTCCACGTAGTCATCTATAAAGTGCTCTCACCCCACTTTTGTTCTAAACTATCTATGCACATCGGGGTTTAGGGGTAGAAGATCTCTATCTACGAAACTCCTCTCCAAAATCAGTTTTTGCACCGGCCACCACTCCCTGAATTTGTGGTATGCTACTTGGCTTACAATCTTGTCTTCCCACACTTCGGGTTTCCTAGTACGGGCAATCCCCCCAACCTGAGGCTCACCCCCTTCAGGTACCTCCTCATATCCCTTATCACCTCCTGTACTATCTCCAGATAATGAAGCTGTGGGGGAGGTAGAGCACTCGCCACTGCCGGCTGATGAGCCCTCAGACGACTTAGAAGGTATACGCTCTGGAGCTTGGGCAATAGGTGATTGTGGAGGAGAATCATCAGTCAATTCGAAGTTGGAGACGAAGTGAGTTGGAGCTGAGTCGGAGGAGATGTCTTGGGAAGGCATGTACTCACCCCCCGATTGATCACAGGCTCTGTCAGCTGCCTTGATTGCTTTTCTCGTGTTCTTTATGTTTTTTCTAGTCTGGGGAATGAGTTTTACCAACCTTTGTTTCCCTCCCCGGGAGGAATCACCTCGGCCGGGTTGTTTTGAGCCTTTACCTCGTTGTGTAACCATTTATCTGCAAACACAGCATCTAACGTTGTTAGTATCAGCAGAGACAGTGAGCTATTAGTGCAATAAGAGTTTTAGAACAGAAACAGACAGTTGCAGACACAGTTGCAGAACAGTCTAGTGCGGACCGCACAAAAAGGAGTGTGGCCGCACTAGGGCCACCGTGGACCGCACACAAGCAATCGCGTACCGCATAAAATGCAGTGCGGACGCTTAAGGTCACCTTGCACAAGTTCATCACTGTGGTCCGTGCAAAGTGGTACTGCGGACCGCACTAAGGTACTGCAGACCGCACAAAATTGACCGCAGTCCGCGAAGGGTGCCCAGATATGGCACTGAGTTAGGGTTCCTAATTTTTGATTTATTCGTTCAAATTTCACTTAATTAAAGTCCCTACTCAATCACCCAATTCATTATACTCATCAAGCACCCAGAAATTAACATTTAAACTAAATAACCTAAAAACTGAAGAAATACGGGAGGAGAAAAACTACCAACTAATAGAAATGAAACTAAAAATGAAATTAAACAATTAAACTAAGAAGAGTTGGGTGAAATGTTACCATATATTGAGCATGAAAGAATCAACACAAAGCAAACGAGTAATTATGAGCAAGGAAGAAGGATGAATAGTGATTAGTCTTTTCTGAGTGTAAAATTTGCGAAAAGTGTAAATACGGGTCCCTGAGGTCTATTTATAGAACAACCATTGGGACCCATACTCACCTACCAGCGCGGCCGCACAAAATGGACTGCGGTCTGCGCTGGGTTTGTTTAGAAGAAGTTTGAGAAGGCAACCTATGCGGTCCGTACAAAACAGACCGCGGCCACAGAGGTCCACCGCGGTTCGCACAAAATGCAATGCGGCCGCAGTGGCAAACTTCAGAGAGTCCTCACATTGGTCACACTAGTGCGGACCGCACAAAGTGTAGTGCGGCCGCACTGGCAACTTCAGAGACTTGTTCAATTTTTCCATCATGTTTTGCACTGCATCAATACAGTCCCTGCACATCTCACAACAAATTAGCACAAAAATCAATCCTACACTATGAAAATCAAAGAAAACAGGAAGAAAAAGACATGGGTTGCCTCCCAAGAAGCGTTTGATTTAACGTCGCGGCACGACGCATGTTACCACCACATCACTTGAGATGAAGGAGTGACACCACGTGGCTATCATCAAACTTTCCAAGATAATGCTTGACCCGATGCCCATTAACTCTGAAGACTTCACCATTTTTGTTTTTCAAATCAAGAGCACCAAAAGGGGTTACAAACACAACTTCAAACGGTCCACTCCATTTGGATTTGAGCTTTCTCGAAACTAGACGTAATCGGGAGTTGAACAAGAGAACCAAATCACCTACGTTGAACTTCTTTCCATGAGCATATTTGTCATGAAGGTACTTCATCTTGTCCTTATACAAGGACGAACTGGAGTAGGCATGGAATCTAAATTCATCGAGTTCATTGAGTTGTTCAACACGAAGATTAGCTGTAACATCCCATTCAAGATTCAACTTTCTCAAAGCCCACATGGCCTTGTGCTTTAACTCAACCGGAAGATGTCATGCTTTCCCAAACACCAACCGATACGGAGACATCCCAATTGGAGTTTTGTAAGCCGTCCGATAAGCCCATAGAGCGTCATCCAACTTCTTCGACCAATCGGTCCTATTTGCATTGACCGTCTTTGACAAGATACTTTTGATTTCTCTGTTGGAGACTTCCACTTGACCACTAGCTTGAGGATGATAAGGGGTCGAAACCTTATGAATGACACCATACTTGGAAAGTAATGTGTCGAAAGCTTTATTGCAAAAGTGAGACCCCCATCACTAATAATCGCACGATGAGTGCCAAACCTTATGAAGATGCTCTTTTTAAGAAATGCAACAACACTTTGGGCTTCATTGTTAGGCAAAGCCACGGCTTCAACCCATTTTGAGACATAGTCAACCGCCACGAGAATGTAAGTATTCCTACAAGAGCTAACAAATGGACCCATGAAATTGATGCCCCAAACATCAAAGATATCCACTTCAAGAATGGTATTGAGAGGCATCTCATCCCTTTTTGAAATTTTGCCCGCTCTTTGGCAATCGTCACACCTCTTTGCAAAATCACCTGCATCTTTGGACAAGGTGAGCCAATAGAATCCACAACTAAGAACTTTCGAGGCGGTCCTCACCCCACCATGATTGCCACCATAGGGTGAAGAATGGCAAGCCTCTAAGATACTCAATTGTTCTTCCTCCGGGACACATCTACAAATCACACCATCCGTGAAAATCTTGAACAAGTATGGCTCATCTCAATAGAAATCCAAACTATCCCGCTTGAGCTTCTTCCTTTGGTTAGAAGAGAGCTCACACAGGATTACTCCAATCATAAGGTAATTGACAACATCAGCAAACCATGGAATATCATTCATTGACACCACAAGGAGTTGTTCGTCGGGAAATAAATCATTGATCTCAAGGCCATCACAAGGCCTCCTTCCTCCTCCAAATGGGACAAGTGGTCCGCCACTTGATTCTCACTACCTTTCCGGTCCACAATTTCTAGATCAAACTCTTGAAGTAGTAACACCCATATCATCAATCTAGCCTTGGAGTCTTTCTTTGTCATCAAATACCTATGGGCGGCATGATCGGTGTGCACTATAACGTTGGCCCCCATAAGATAAGGTCGAAAATTTTCCATAGCAAACACTATAGCCAACAACTCTTTCTTGGTGACTATATAGTTCCTTTGAGCTTCATTCATAGTCTTGCTTGCGTAGTACACCAGATGAAACATCTTGTTTACCCTTTGACCCAAAACAGCCCCAACTGCAAATGTCACTTGCATCACACATGAGCTCGAAAGGAAAGATCCAATTTGGTGCAGTAATGATAGGGGTAGTGGTTAACTTAAGCTTGAGAAGCTCGAATGCTTGCGTACATCCCTCATCAAACACAAACTTTGCATCCTTTTCTAGCAATTTGCACAAGGGGTGTACCACTTTTGAAAAATCTTTTATAAACCTCCGGTAAAACCCCGCGTGCCCAAGAAAAATCCTCACCCTTTTGATAGAAATGGGGGGAGGAAACCTTGAAATCACCTCTATCTTGGCTTTGTCAACTTCAATTCCATGCTTTAAGATTTTGTGACCCAATACTATACCCTCTTCAACCATGAAATGGCATTTTCCCCAATTGAGTACGAGGTTTATGTCTTCACACCGGGCCAACACTCTATCCAAATTACCCAAACACTCTTCAAGGAATCACCAACCATGATAAATCATCCATGAAGACCTCCAATAAATCTTCCACCATGTCGGTGAAAATAGTCATCATGCATCTTTGGAATGTCGCCGGAGCATTACACAATCCGAATGGCATCCGAGAGAAAGCGAAGGTTCCATATGGACAAGTAAAGGTGGTTTTCTCTTGGTCCTCCGGGGCAATTAAGATTTGATTATACCCCGAGTACCCATCCAAAAAAGCAATAAAAAGAACGTCCCACGAGACGATCAATTATTTGGTCAAGGAATGGCAATGGGAAATGGTCCTTTCGGGTCACCTTGTTTAGCTTCCGGTAATCCACACATACCCTCCAACCTGTGACTGTCCGAGTAGGAATAAGTTCATTGTTGGCATTGGTCACCACAGTCATACCACCCTTCTTCGGTACACATTACACCGAAGAAGTCTATGAGCTATCAGAAATGGGGTACACAACCCCGGCATCCAACCATTTGATCACTTCTTTCTTCACCACTTCTTGCATCGCCTCGTTCAATCTTCTTTGATGCTCCAAGGACGGCTTTGCATCATCCTCCAAGATAATTCTGTGCATACAAAATGTGGGGCTTATTCCCAGAATGTCAGCTAAAGTCCATCCAATTGCCCTTTTCCGCTTTTGAAGCACCGCCAAAGTGGCCTCAACCTGCATGTTAGTAAGGCAAGAAGAAAGAATAACTGGGAAAGTAGAGTTTGAGCCCAAGAATTCATACCTGAGGTGTGGAGGAAGTGGTTTCAACTACAACACCGGTGGCTCCTCAATTGATGGTTTTGTTGGTGGAGTTTTTTGGTTTTCAATATCCAAAGATAATTTTCTAGGCTCATAGGAATAAGAGCCCATCCCATGTAAGGCATTCACACACTCCACTCTACTTGCATCCTCATTGACATCAAGATTTAATAGCATGGCCTCAAGGGGATCCTCCACATTCATCATAGCACTTGTATCATCCACAATCATAGCTATGACAAGGTCTACAAATGAGCACACCTCGGTGCTATTGGGTTGCTTCATAGATTTACAAACATGGAAAACGACCTTTTCATCTCCCACTCGGAAAGTGAGCTCGCCCGCTTCAACATCAACCAATGTCTTTCCCGTTGCAAGGAAAGGTCTGCCCAAGATAATGGAACCTCATAGTCCACTTCACAATCCAAAATGACAAAGTCGGCCGGAAAAATGAATTTTCTCACCCGGATAAGCACATCATCAATAATGCCCAAAGGTCGCTTCATCGATCGATCCGCCATTTGATGTCTCATTGATGTTCGCCTAGGTTGCCCGATACCCAAAGTTTTGAAAACCGAGTAGGGCATTAAATTGATACTAGCTCCCAAGTCACATAGAGCCTTGGCAAAATCCGCACTCCCAATGGTTCAAGGAATGGTGAAAGCACCGGGATCTTCAAGCTTCAGGGCCATTGAATGTACTATAGCACTAACTTGGTGAGTCATCTTTATAGTTTCACAATCCATAGAACGCTTCATTGTAACCAAGTCTTTCATGAATTTTGCATAACCTGGCATTTGTTCAAGTGCCTCCACCAAAGGCACATTAATAGATAAGCTCTTCATCATGTCAATGAACTTTTTAAACTGATTATCATTCTTCTGCTTCGCGAGCCTTTGAGGATAAGGTGGAAGTGGTATTGGCAAAGGAGCCTTGGATTTTGGCACAACCGGCTCCGGCATGTCAATTATGTGTTCCCTAGATGGGTTCACATCATTTTGGGTTTCCACCTAGACTTCTTCAATATCAATCCTCACTTCATTGTTCACATTTTCATCAACCACATCCTCAACTACCAAAGGGACTTCGTCATCTTGCAACTCAACAACATCATCCACGACTTGTTTTTGCTTAGAGGCATTCACATCACCGCCTCTCCCACTTCTTGTTGTGACTGCCATAACATGTTTGTTCCTACCCTTTGGGTTCACTACCGTATCACTTGGTAGAGAACCCTTTGGGCGAGTATTCAATGACTGAAAGATTTGGCCTAATTGCACCTCCAAGTTTCAGATAGAGGTGTTGTGAGAAGATAACTGTGCATCCGAATCCGCATTCCTCTTCATCATCTACTCGAACATCATTTCAATTCTGCTCATATTTTTACCAGAAGAACTAGGACCTTGAGAAGGGAAAGGGGTGGATTGTTCGATTGTTGATACATTGGGGGCCTTTGAAATCCTTGCCCCTGGTTGCCTTGGTTTCCATTGTTGTTCCACCTGCCTTGATTGTTGTTGTTGCCCCAATTGTTGTTATTTTCATTCCAATTGTCTTGGTTGTTGTTTTGATTACCCCAATTATTGTTTTGGTTGTTGTTGTTCCTATTTCCACCACTTGTTGTTGAATGCCCCAATTTCCTTGGGGTCGCCATTGTTGGTTTGAAGAGTTGCCTCTATTGCCTTGATAGTTGTTGACATATTGTACCTCTTCACTTTGGTCATCATAACCATCATTTTGGCACCCATCATATTCATCAACAATTGCTCATTATTTGGGCATTCCTTCACCATCGTCCTATACCGCTCCCAAATCTCATGCAACGGTTCTGTTGGCTATTGCTTGAAGGCCAATATTTCATCTCGAAGTGCCGCCATATGACTAGGCGAGAAGAATTTGCCAATAAACTTATCCGCCAATTCATCCCAAGTTGTGATGCAATGGTTGGGGAGTCTCTCGAGCCAATCCAATGCCTTTCCTCGAAGTGAGAACGGGAAAAGTCTCAATCTCAACGCATCCTCGGACACATTCGTCTGTTTGCTCCCCCAGCATGTATCCACAAACCCCTTGAGATGTTTGTAGGAATTTTGATTTACAGCGCCCGTGAAGTACACATGCTGCTCAAGTAAGGTCAACATCACATTGCTTATCTGAAAGTTGCCCACCCGGATTCGGGGTGGGACAATAGCACTTGCGTAGCCCTGGTTCGGTAATACTCTAGGAGCCACTCTTGGAGGAACCGGGGAAGGGTCTGGAATATTGTCATTTGGATTAGCATTGGCATTTCGGCCTCTCCATTGACCTTGAGGTGCAAGAGGCACCTTATCTTGCTCAAGATCATCTACCTCCTCCCCCGCTATCACGTTTCCAAGAGGGTCATTAGCATTGTTTAAAGACATGTTGGTACCTGAGTAATGACACAAACAAGTAAGTAACAAAAAAGGAAAGAAGAACAATACACCAAACTAACTAAATAGATAGCCAAAACCGTTAGCTCCCCGGCAACGGTGCCAAAAAGTGATCGCTACCAACTCCACACTACTACAAAGTAGGAAGAGAGGGTTGCAATAGCTTTTACCCGATATGAGGGTCAGTATCGAATTCCTCAGGGAGCTAGGAAGGGAGTTGAGTATCTATCTAGACTAGACTCGTGTAATTGTTCCAAATGTCACTTCCAAACATCTTTTGATTTTTCTTTAACAAACTAATATTATCAACTACTAATTAGAACTAAATTATGCTAATGAGAAAATTGCTAGAGTTGTATCTAATGGGTAGAAAGGTACTAGGGTAGTGACTTTCACCTAGGTGACTAATTGGCGGGTAAATGCTTCTAAGGTTTGATTGACATGATTGGGGAAATATGCTATAACCGTTGTACAATTTTACCCACTCTCACACCTCTCGGTAGAGAGAGTGATTTTGCCCAATTGACTCTCTCGAGACCAAATGGGTAGACAAATTTGCTCAAGCAACTAGGGTTCAAGTCGGGTAATTACTCTCTCGAGGTTTAACCCTTTAATTGGGACTATTAATTCTCTTGAGTCCATCCTAATTTCTTGTTGGGTCAATTTTGGAGACTTAGGCTCTCTTTCTCAAGAAGAGCCAAGTCAACTTAGCACAAACCAGTGTTTGCAACCACTAATTCATATATTAAAGCATAAAATTGACCCAAATAGCAAACACTCATAATCAATCTAACCCTAGATGGCAACACCCATCAATTACCCACACTGGGGTTGAGCCACAACCCTAGCTAATGGGTTTAGTTACTCATGCTTGAAGAAGAAAATAGAGAAATAGATGAAGAACAAGACATATTAATTAAAAGCTAATGTAAATACAGAGAATTTATCATTAAATCTAAGTTAAGATGCCAAAAATGGCTACACAATAGCTTCTCACGAGCGCAGCTTCGTTCTGGAAATAACTGATACCCTAAAAATGGAAAAATGTTCTATTTATACTAAGCTGGAAAAACTGGACAAAAATGCCCCTGCGAGGTCAGTGCGGATCACACAAAAATGCATTGTGGCCGTACTAGGCTCTTGGACTTGAAGCCTTGGCTCTCTGAACTCAGGCGACCGCGACCGCGGAGGCAACTAGCGTGGTCCGCACAAACATGATCGCGGACCGCGTGGGTTTGAAGTTGGCACTGAACATCTCTCTCATCTTCTCCTCCGTAGACCGCACAAAATAGTAGTGCGGCCGCGGAGCCTTCAGTGAGGACCGCGCAAGATCGATTGCCGCCGCACTACCTTGAAGCTTGATTTGCCAGTTCTCTGAATCCCCTAGTGCGGACAGCACAAAGTGTAGTGCGGCCGCACTAGGCCTGTTTGTCCTTAGTTTGCCTTGTCTTTGGTACTTGAGCAGGTTTCACTCCTTTTGAGCCTATCTTTGATATTTCGTCACTTTATCGATTAAACCTGCAATCAGGCATAACTTATGAGCCTTTTGGGACTATTTGTAAGAATTTATAATCAAAGCGTATGCAAGAAGGAGCATAAAACACGTCAAAATCCCTCGTTATTAGGCATTGGAGGCCTTGAAAGGATAAATATTACCTTAGTATGGCTCTCATCCCTATTAGAACGAGAATGCTTGGCAACCCAAAGAGCCATTAGATGAGAAAAGGGGAGCTAAAATCAAAAGGATGTCATGTTCGGGTTTTCAGAATAAAGTAATAGGCATAAATGTTAGCGAGAAATAAGAAAAGAGTTAATGAAGCATTATGAGTAAGATATGATACAAAGATGACAACGATAGATCAAAAGATAACAGTATTACAGAATCTATAGTCATGTGAAGAAAGAGATGAGGGGTGACAGGACTTAGGACAACAAAAGAGTATATGCCACACAGTCATGTCCACATTTCGAGAAATAAGTTTGCAACTCTAACACGATTACCAAAAAGGAAAAGTTAGACCCCAGAGTAATAGAACAAGTATGGATTGGTGAACAAGATAAACTAAACATGAAGTAGGGACTGAGTGATTGATAATAGTAGGCATCATGAGAGTTTCAAATTTTGTTCTGGGGATAATAGAATGGACAACAGAAGAAGATCCATGATGAATTCAGTGAATGGCCATTCAGGGAGATGCTTCCCTAAAGCAAACAATATGAGCAAAGTTGAGCTTAAGGGACTGTATGTGCCAGTTACACTAAGTGTCACCATCGTGAGTGACAAATTTTGTTATCCTTGGTACAGAAGGATTACCGCAAGGCGAGTAAGGGTCATTGATGATGTGAGAGGACATCAAAGATGAAGAGGAAAAACATCTATAGGTAGGTCGTCATAGCTCCAAGTCTTAGTAGTCCCCTAAATGGGGGAATATGGAATGATAAAGGAAGAATGAGATAAAAATAAGAAAGGGATGAGATTGCACCTATCCAGATGCTACAGATATGTTATAATTACAGAACGTTATGTAAGCACGACGTCAGGGAAAAAAAGTAAGAGTTCCTGCCCGGGATATTATTGATAGATAAGGATCCAGTATGTGAGGTAAGTTAAGACAAAGGAAGTAACCTAAGAAAGATTACGTAGAATATGGACATGAGAATAGGCCGACGAGCAGTTAGTAGTTGATTTAGGAAGAGCCTAACCATGACTAGACAAGAAATGACAGACAAATCAGCAGATCATAGAAGATAAATGTCGTAAACACCAACATGGAGAATTTAGTCTCGCAGTAATGTCATTATAATACTTGAGATATATTCAAATAGGAGATAGGGTAGTTAAAGGTACCGTATAAGTGTTACGGAGATAAAAGAAAGTGCCACTGGAAAGGCAGCCAAAATATCAGTTCAGAAGCAACCCTACAAGAACAAGGGCGTGGAGATAAGTAACTACGGATAAGTATAGGCAAGGAAGGACATCAGAAGGTCTGTCGAGTGTACAATGTAATAAGCTCACAACTTTACAAGAGTCAGAGGGTATTCCCTAAGTACTACAAAGAAAAACTAGTTGAGAAAATAAGGAAGAAGGCTTCAACCTCGGCACAATGACCTAAAGAGGAAATGGTTGTGTGACAATAGTCTCAAAACAACATTGTATGCACTCCCTAAGAAAGTGGCACCTACAGTGGCTAATGAACAGGAAGTAAATTCAGAAGTGATATTCAGGATCATATGAGTTGTATGGAATTTCAAACATGTGGGCACTAAGATAAGCTAAGTATGGATGTAACAAGGGGGCAGAAAGATCAGGAAAAGTAATAGCCTATGTTTAAAGAAAGCTAAGATGGAAGAAGGGGGATTATTCGATCAATGATTCAGAGTTGGTTACGTTATGAATGCGCGTAAGGGTTCGGAGTTTTATACATACAGCATATACAGCCATAGAATATTCTGGTATATGTTAAAAGAAAGAAATGAGCCCAGGTCGCAGACGAAGGATTAAGTTGTTAAAGGATTGTATCATGCATATCTCATAGCTCCATGAAGGGCTAAAAGTAATAACTAACACCATGTGCCATAGATCGGAAGATAGCTTAAAGCCTATATAAAGGTTGACCAGAGGAAAGAGAAAACTAAAGAGTTACATCAACTAAGTAAATCAGGAGTTTGATTATTGAACCCAGAAAATTATGGACATAGTGATTGAGAACATAGAAGAATCACTCTTAATATTGAGGTGCAAAAGAGATAGCACAACAACCATATTCTATAATGACTCTACGATAAAGTTGGTTAGAAAATACTAGCCTCATAAGAATTCAGTATAGAACTCCTATCGGATTGTGTATGTACCAGAGGTGCGAGTATTATAATAGATATTCAAGTTATGGACGTGAATTACACCTAGGTGGAAGGGAGGTCAGGAAAGAGATAGAAGATATGATGCGAGATTTTAAGGTAAGTAAGGTAAAGTTGAACAACATATGAGATACTCAAAGGTAAAAGATCGTGAATAATCCATACTTTGGATAGAAGGCTATAAGCACGGGGATCCAATAACTGGGAATGATAGAGGCATCGTCGGTGACATGTCTTCCAACCTATGGTTTCTAAGTACTGAGAGATCTAGTTAAGAGAGTAGAGAAGAGTTGGAGCGATGTGATGTATCACTTGACGTTCCAGAATAACATCAGGAAATTTATGGTGCAAGCAAGTTGAAGGAAAGTTGCGAGTATTATAAATGGATATTTATACGTCGCAAGCTAAAGTATGGTAGAGCGACAAAGTTTTAAGAAAACATGAGTAAGGATGAGGAAAGGCAAGTGAAAAGGTGATGAGAATGGATAAGTCCTCAGGATTAAGTCCATGAAAACAAGAGAGATAATGATTTCTCTAAGTTATTGAAAGTTCAGTATAGCCTAAATGAACTCAAAGGAATCTAAGATTAATAGCATTTAGAAAGAATGAAATGTTGGCCTAGTAATAAAATGAGGGTATAATTGCGATAGATAAAGGATGACGTTTGGGCCTTCGTTTGAATAATGATTTGAAAAAAAAATAGAAGAAGAGAAGAAGAAAAGATTTCGCTGGCGGCACGAAATTAGGATACCCCATAAGGTGAATCACATTGAGACACTATGAAATATGATTATGGAAATCACTTCAAATGTTCCTCAATGCAACGTAAGCCCTAGCAATAATGTATTACGTAAGAAGTTTCAAGTCTTCAAGTAGAGGATTATAGATCAACATTGAGGCGAATCAACAATGGTCAGATACAAGTTACAAAGTATGACATGAGATTAGGCCATGATTCTTAAGACGAACGGTAATGAAGGAGCATTGAAGGACTGAGATTTATACCTAAAGGATAGGCAAAAAAAGTAACTGGGAGATTGATAAGCATACCTCAGTAAAGATATATTGAAGTAAAAATTATGATATAGTATAACCCATGTAAATGCAGAAAAGTCATATGAATGGATAACCAGATCTATGAAATAAGATATGGCCATATTCACAAGTTCTACAAGTATCGAGCAAACGACTTCAGTATACCTATAGAGGCCTAGAGAGGCATCCTATTAAGCCTTGTATATACAAAGTAAGGCCTAGAGATTGACTAAAAGATAAAAGAAAAAGGAAATATGAATCGCATAAGTGCACTTACAAAGCCAGGGCCATACAGACTGCATGACAGGAGGTAGCAGCAGTTGCAAGATTAGGAAGATTTCGACCACAGGTCATGATATGAGCAAAAAGACTAAGGGGGGAATACCCTGGACTTTGGACTTATTTACAGAACAGTAGCCTAGATGGCAAGGGAAGTTCTAAAGTGTTCGGAAGATATAAGTTATGAAAATGATAAGTGCATCAGTCAACATTCGAGGACGAATGTTTCCAAGAGGGGATAATGTTACGCCCTACAGTATTACGTCGATGTTATGATCTGTAGTAATATATTACGATGATGTTACCCTCTGTAGTAATATATTACGATGATAATACGCTTCGCAACATTAAGTTACGACAGTATTTCACCCAGTATTACATTACGGTGATGTTATGCTTTGCAGTATTAAGTTACGACGATGTTACACCCTGAAGTATTGTACGTTGAATTTATCGTAAGGTAATTGACATCGGTCCAAGTAAAAGATTATTTGGAGATTATAAGAATTACGTTATTTCACAAGTGATTAGTAAATTCGTGAAGGTGAAAGGGGGAGCAAGTCAAAGAAAATGAATTTTGTCCAAGTTTAGCATTTTGGGGTAAAATACGGCCCGAGCTAAAATACCCGGTATTTATGGATTAGTACTATACAAGGTACCACATTACCATAATAGTAAGGTGTATAAGGTATGTGAAAAGTGAGTAATATTTTAAGTAAGTGGGAATAATTCTCAATTTTGTGGGTAATTAATTAATTACTAGGTAACGGGACATTACCTAATTAATTGGGGATATATTTGGTTAAAGATTAAATTTTTCCACCCCACCCCCATGTGGCAGCCCATGAAGTGGTCAAAAAGCCAATAAATGACTCATATGGTACATGGAAAAAGTGTCACATTATTAGAGTATTAAGTCATGACTCATGAATGTTAAATTCTTGGATTCATCACCAACCTATCCATATTAATCTCTAACTTTGATATGACAATCAAGTACATGTATTCTAAAGCCTTTCTAAAATTAGAATTCTCTCCAATTACAAAGTTTCTTAACATATTCAACAAGAGTTCTTACAGAATCTTTAACCAAATTCCTACGTGATTTCTTCAACCAATGAAATTTTTTTAGCACTTTAGTCACGTGAGATTTTGTGATCCTAAGGGAGTACGGTACAACCTTTTCCAAGAATATCATACGGATCTTTCCCTACTCCGGGTATGTTAAGGCTATCCCTTCTTTCTTTTGGCATGATCCATACGATACGCACGAAACGTGCAAATGCACAAATTCTATAAATGACTCTATTCATAGAAGTATTAGAGATATCTATGTTCTTGAATTTCCATATGTCATAATATTTTATCATCTGTTCATGGGTCTCAGAAAAATACGAAAGTTGAAAAGAGTTTACTTTATGATACTACTCAAAGGCAAAATGGTCTTATGACATTCTGAAAGATTTTATTAACGTACTTTTCATGCATTGCATTCATGTACATTGACTCATGACCAGATGGCATTATATACGCGTATATATGTATGTATATATATATGTATATGCGATATGGGAAAGGTTATGGCGTTATATACGCACCACCACCTGATCAACTGGTATACGATGATGACTTTGCCCACAGTAGCCGATATGATATGATGGGACGCCCTCAGAGGCTGATGATGTTATGAAACATGTACCTATGCACGACATGACATTCATACGCATATGCATGACGCTAAAAATATTTCATGATTTACAGAATTATCCAAACTTACAGGTTGAGTCAATTACTCTATATTTCTTCCATGTCTGTTATGTACTTATTTATGTGCCTTACATACTCAGTACATTATTCGTACTGACATCCCTTTTGCTTGGGGACGCTGCGTTTAATGCCCGCAGGTCCCGATAGACAGGTCAAGAGCCCTCCAAGTAGGCTATCAGCTCAGCGAAAGATGTTGGTGTGCTCCATTTGCTTTGAAGTTGCTTGGTTGGTTAGTATGATTTAGACATGTATTGTTTGGTATGGCGGGACTCTGTCCCGACCTTTATGACATTATGTACTCTTAGAGGCTTGTAAACATATGTCGTGTGCGTGAAAGATTGTATGGCATTGTCGGCCTATGTTTTGAGTTTATAAATGATCATGTTGGCCTATTAGGCCCCTATGTCACGTGTATATAATGATGTAATAAGAAAGATACGTTATATTGGTACTCGGTTGAGTAAGGTACCGGGTGCCCATCGCGGCCCATCGGTTTGGGTCGTGACATTTAACCTCCCGGATGGACCCTATTTTAAGGAGTTTAGATACCTCGTCCTTAATGAATGCATGTTTGACTTCGGATT
Organism: Nicotiana tabacum; assembly: GCF_000715075.1. Taxonomy (NCBI): domain Eukaryota; kingdom Viridiplantae; phylum Streptophyta; class Magnoliopsida; order Solanales; family Solanaceae; genus Nicotiana; species Nicotiana tabacum. The sequence continues at coordinate 35,018,672 of NC_134086.1, forward strand.
GAGGCCTCCGTTTTTTCTTTACTAGATAGAACTTCAGATCCAGGCTCAGCTTGTGAGTGGTTATTTTCGGCAAAATCCCTATCATATTGAGGTTGGACCAAGCGAAACAATCTATGTTAGCTATAAGGAATTTAATGAGTTTTTCCTAAGCTCGGGACTTAACCCCGTGCCCAGGTATACCTTACAATCGGGAAAATTCTCGATCAATATGACTTGCTCCAGCTCTTCAACCGTTGATTTGGTAGCGTCTGAATCATCAAAGGCCACGAAAGACCTAGGAACTCTGTAGTCATCGTCCTCACCTGTCTCTTGTTTCTCTATTTGGGGCGAGGTCGGCGTCAGTAATTGCTATTTGGTTTTTTCCTCGGTGACTGAACCTAGATCATTCAGTGTTGAAAGTGCGAATATTGGGACCACTTCATCGACCACAAACATCTCCTTTGCGGTCGGTTGTTCTCCGTAGATTATTTTTATCCCTCTTTGCGTCGGGAATTTTAACACATGGTGCAGAGTCGAGGGCACTGCCCCCATGTTGTGAATCCATGGCCTTTGAACAGAGTTTGTACCTTATATCTCCTTTGATCATGTAGAACTTTATTTCCTGAGTGGTTCCGACAGTGTTCACCGGTAATGTTATCTCCGCCTTTAGTGGTCTCGCATGCCATGTTGAATCCATTTAGAACTCGGACTGTAGACACGATTTGGTCTTGTAGACCGAGTTGCTCCATGACCTCGATCTGATGATGTTGGCCGAGCTACCTGGATCAATTAGCACATGCTTAACTCGAGATTTATTAGCAGTATAGATATTACCAGTGCATCATTGTGGGGTTGCACGATGCCTTTGGTGTCCTAATCGTTGAAAGGCAAGGTTCCTTCCGGCATGTAATTGTCACACCTCCTTTTTACATACCCGCGAGGGGGCAAGGGAGTTTTTTCCAATTAAAGGACAACCGAAACGGGATTGGTTTATTTATTTCAGAGTCGCCACTTGGGAGATTTAGGGTGTCCCAAGTCACCAATTTTAATCCCGAATCGAGGAAAATAATGATTCTATATTACAGTCTGCGTACCAGAAATTCGGATAAGGAATTATGTTAACCCGAGAGAAGGTGTTAGGCATTCCCGAGTTCCGTGGTTCTAGCACGGTCGCTCAACTGTTATATTCGGCTTGATTATCTGATTTTATACAAGTGTGAACTTATGTGCAAAATTTAACTTTTAACCGCTTTTATCATTTACTGTTTTTTATCAAGAATTGCAACGTTGTGAAAATGTATCTTGAACCGCGTTACAATCAATGTACTCGTGGTCGTCGACACACTTTGACTCAGTTGAGATTTGGATTTGGGTCACATCAATGTGCACCCGAGTTTAAGGAAATTAAATTATTAAAGGCGCGCCTAAAGCGACTAGCGTATTTATTTTGAGTAGGACCGTGGAATTTTACTAAACGGTCCATCCTGAAGTCTAAACAATTTTTTAAAGCAAATATTTACTGAGGGCCCCGCAATTTGTATTTTTATTTGGCGAGGCTCATCTCATTCTTATTTTTTTTTTTAAAAATGAATTTGCAACGTCATGGACACGCATCTCGAACCACGTCACAATCAATGTACCGTGATTAGAAACACATTTCGACTCCGTTGAGAATTGGATTTGGGTCACATAAATGTGCACCCGAGTTTAAGAAGGTAAGATTTATTAAGGCGCGTCCTAAAGAGTCTAACGTATTGTTATTTTAGGAGGGTTGTGAGATTTGCTAAACAACCCGTCCTGGAAACTAAATGCTTCGATAATATACATTTAACAAGGGCCCCGCATCTGCGCGTTTTGTTTATTTTCGTCGAGGCTCATCTCGTTCTTATTTTAAAAGGATATCCTATAGCAACTACGTTTCTTGTCGTGTTTGTCTCTATCAATTGAAAACAGTAGATAGTCCTAATTAATTACATGCTTGCAAGTTGTTTGTAACGGAATTCGGAAATGCTTAAAAAAATCAGGTTCGAGGCTGCGTGCACAGTCAGTCGAATAAATAATCACGGGCCTAAATCCAACCCATGTGTGATGGGCCAAACCTGGGCCACTGCTTGCTCGAAGCTGGCCTGCTTGGCCTGTTTTGACCCGAACTCGACCTTCATGGGTTTGATATTGCAAGTTTTATGTTCTTTGTCTTAACATGTGGTTTACTAGTTATATGAGACCATTAATCAGAAAAGGAAGAACTTAACCCACGATGTACAGTTTTCATGCTTGGCATACGTTACAGCATATACTGCAAAGTAAACTAAATCTGAAATGCAACCTAATTCATTGAGAACACTTTTATCTAACAGCATACATATACAACTATCATTCGATCCCCTACATTGACATCAACTAGACTTGTAAGCTACCTTCAGTATCCAAAAATGTGAGCTATTAGACACTACATGACACTCAACACAACAGTACATGTATATAAACAACATCTGCAGATCTTCTCTTTTACACTCATTGCTCAAACTTTCGAGTTACATTGGTGGTATTAATTGTGTACCTGGTAAGGAAAGGAAAGGAATAAGGAGAGTGATCAGTTGAGTAGTATGCAAACAACAGCAACAGCAGATTCACAGCAACAACACAGCAACAACAACCAGTCAACAAGGATGAAGCTCAGCAAGGAGTCGAGCAACAAATAACCAATCCCAGAAAAACAGAGTAGGAAACAACAGCCCAGAATGTCGAATGTAACAGCAACAGAAATCCAATGACCACAAGGAAGCTTGGCCAACGACAGAAAAAAAAAACAAAACCACAAAGACAACCTGATCAAACTGGACTCTTACACAGTTTCTTTAGACAATACTCATTCACAATGTTCTGAAGTTTATTTCTGTTTTTTCCTTTTTCAGTTTTCTTACTCACAGGATCTCTCAAGACTCAAAAAATTTTAACCCCCTTTTCTAATGGAAGGTCTGCCACTTTTATAGCCTAACCTTAACACTTTAAGGTCTGTTTGACAACTCAAAATCCCCACCACCCTGTTGTTTTTCCACTCACTTATTTTAAATAACAAAACTCCCATGAAATCCCTGACAGTCCTTCTCTCTTTTTGTTGTTAAAATGTCCTAAACTCTTGTTTATTTAACCAAAGTATGGGCAGCAGGAATATAATCTGACAGCACATGCTGTCCAATTATTTTAATTCCTTAAAGCTAACCATACACATGCTGCCCACGATCTAAACCAACTGAACATGGCATTGTATTTAAAATCAAAGTCTGAACTGCCATTATAACCTTCCCCCTAGATGTTCTTTAATTCAATTTGAACAAAATCAATAGGCAATACAATCCAGTTCCTAATGGGATTCACATACGATCACAGCAGAAATAAGCAACACGAATCAAGTTGTTACCATTTAATGACTGAAACTAATTGACGACATATATCGACTCGACTATATTAATCGCAACACATAACAATCAATCGTTCATATAAACAACACGTATAGAGTCCCGAATGACTTCAGACAACTTTGTTCAAACACTGGGAACCTATATGAATTAAACTCGTTTGACGACTAATCTAATTGACGAGCATGTATATCACAGAGTATATTCAGAGCACACATAGAAAATCAAACGACCAAATAAAAGGTCTTTGACAGAGACGGGAGAAATTAATGAAACATCACACAATAACAAACAGGCACAACAAAGCATGCTAACCATTCAATCAAAACTAAAACAAAGAGAAAGAAAACTTACTGAAAAAGTTTAAACCAAATTGACCCAAATCTGACTCAACTTCGAACTCTTGAGGCCGAACAAACTTTAATCAGGGTGTTCTCACATGAGGACACCTTGACTAAGGTCTATTAGACCTCAAACCCATGTTAAGACTGGCCGGATTCCCCAGGTGCATGTGTTCTAAGGTCTGGATTTTTAGATCTGGTTTTTTAGGAGTTGTGGGTAGATTCGGACCAAACCAAGCTTGGTTTGGTCACGAGGAGGGTCAGGGGAGTGTCTGGTATAAAGATGGGGTAATTTGGCATAGGTCCGGGTTCGACTCAAATCTTCAAATGAAGATTCGAGACGAAGGAAAGTGATTCGAGGCAAATGGATAGCAGATCCATGTTCAGGAGAGTGAGGGGGTCTTAGGGTGTTCAGGAGGTGATCACCGGCGTTCGTGCCGCCGGGTTTTGGTGAAAGGGAAGCTAGGGCGGCTTGCTAGGGTTTGGGGTTTCAGGTTTGAGCTTGGGGACGATGAAGGGGGGGTTCTGATAGGGGGCGTGGGGTGAAGGGTTGAGTTTATATATGGGGAGGCTGATCGGATCTGAGCCGTTAGATCAGATGATCTCAACGGCTTGGATCTGATGGTGAGAAATGAGACGGGGACGTTTGGTAGTTAAACGGGATCGTTTGGTTTAAGTGAGGGGTTGGGTCAGACCGGTTATTGGGTCGGGTTTGAAAACGGGTTGTTGAAAAGGGGTCCTGAGCCGTTGGATTGGCCTGGACGGAGGGCTCAGATTGAATTGCCTGAAACGGCGTTGTTTCAGTAGGTGCCTGGGCAGGCCTGGTCTGGACCGGGTCAAATCGTATTGGTTTGGGCCTATTTTTGGTTTATTTTCTTAGCCCAAACCGTTTTCTTCATTCTTTTCTTCTTCTTTTTTTTTCCCCTTTTTTCTTTTTTCTAATTTTTTAAAACTAAAAAAAAATGAAGTTCAAACAAACATTAATTTAACACCTAATATAATTATCAAAATATTTACATAGGTTAAATCGCACCCCAGAATATTTTTTGTGAATTTTCTTTTACTGAACGAATTATGGTCTAATTACCATGACATACACATTTTGTATTTTGTTTAATAATGTAAAAAAATAGCAAAAATGGACAGAACCACACATGACTAGCAGCACACGTTACGAAAAATTGAAAATTGTACAGCGAGGTCCTTTGTCACTATTTTTCTTTTGGAGTGACTGTCCGTGAAGCAAAAATCACGTGCTTACAGCTGCCCCTCTTTGCACGAAAACACGAAGGGTATTCGCGCAAAGATAAAGCGAGCAATTTTTGCCCGTCCGAATACTCCGTGTGAAGCATTTTTTGAAAAAGATTTGACCGAACCTTTGCTTCAGAGGTTTCCTACATATCCTGGGCTGAACAGGAATCAGGTCAATGTAGTTCGGGAAATTTTGGTAGCTGGGACTATCGTGTGACTGTAGTGTTTGCTGTTGTTATACGCTGTTGCATGCTGCTATAGGATGCTACCGCTCACTGATCTCCTTGTTACATTGATCTTGAAAGGAAAAAACAAGAAGTTAAGCTAGAGTAGGAGATCTCATCTATCTCCAACTTGTTCTTGTTGTCTTGCTTTCTTGTCGGCTAACGCTTTCCTCTGACGCCTTTACTTTGTGAACTTGGCAGATTATGCTGGTCCTTCGCCTTTTCTGAATGCCAGTTTTCATCACTTTGTTTGATTTGCTGGGAACATGGCTTTCTTCTTTAGATCTTTCAATGGTTTCTTTAGTGGTATGCTTCTTCATCAGCATTGTTATACTGGGCATGCTATAATGTTTCTGAACTGCTTCTTTTGAGACGCGTTCCTCCTTCCTTTTGAATGTGCGCTTGCTTTGGCAGCCTTCTGCTTCTTGGCGCTGGGGATTTTATTGTTTCCTGCTTGGGGATCTCTGTTGTAACCTTTCGTCTTCAGGCGGGGCTACTGATTCCAAAATCTAGAGCTAAAAGTATTCCCGCATTCTACTGGTGGGCGACCTAGAACTTAAAAGTATTCCCGCATTATACTGGTGGGCGACCTAGAACTTAAATGTATTCCCGCATTATACTGGTGGGCGACCTAGAACTTAAATGTATTCCCGCATTATACTGGTGGGCGACCTAGAACTTAAAAGTATTCCCGCATTATACTGGTGGGCGACCTAGAACTTAAAATGTATTCCCGCATTATACTGGTGGGCGACCTAGAACTTAAAAGTATTCCCGCATTATACTGGTGGGCGACCTAGAACTTAAATGTATTCCCGCATTATACTGGTGGGCGACCTAGAACTTAAATGTATTCCCCGCATTATACTGGTGGGCGACCTAGAACTTAAAAGTATTCCCGCATTATACTGGTGGGCGACCTAGAACTTAAAAGTATTCCCGCATTATACTGGTGGGCGACCTAGAACTTAAATGTATTCCCGCATTATACTGGTGGGCGACCTAGAACTTAAAAGTATTCCCGCATTATACTGGTGGGCGACCTAGAACTTAAAAGTATTCCCCGCATTATACTGGTGGGCGACCTAGAACTTAAAAGTATTCCCGCATTATACTGGTGGGCGACCTAGAACTTAAATGTATTCCCGCATTATACTGGTGGGCGACCTAGAACTTAAATGTATTCCCGCATTATACTGGTGGGCGACCTAGAACTTAAAAGTATATTCCCGCATTATACTGGTGGGCGACCTAGAACTTAAATGTATTCCCGCATTATACTGGTGGGCGACCTAGAACTTAAAAGTATTCCCGCATTATACTGGTGGGTGACCTAGAACTTAAATGTATTCCCGCATTATACTGGTGGGCGACCTAGAACTTAAAAGTATTCCCGCATTATACTGGTGGGCGACCTAGAACTTAAATGTATTCCCGCATTATACTGGTGGGCGACCTAGAACTTAAAAGTATTCCCGCATTATACTGGTGGGCGACCTAGAACTTATCGACAATTGGCAGAAAATTTTCTGCCCCGGTTTTTGGTGACTTCCATGGCGTTGCATCTTGCTGCCATCATCAATCCTTTGTTTTCCTGCAGCAGACAAAGGGATTTAATTAGTTTTCATCGTGGTGGTAGAGGGTGCCTTTCTGGCGGATGATTTTTCCTTTCTTCTCTTTTCTTGCTCTATGTCCCATAATTGATTAGTGGGCAGAGTTGCCTGATGGGGGTCTCTAGCCTGCTGGGGATTGGCTTTCAATTAATCCCCTCTTCTGCTTTCTCTTTAAGCACATGCTGTGGGAGTCTGCTTTTAAACTCTTGAAACCACCCTCTTTATGAGCTTACTTCCTCCAAAATTGCCTGGCGCAATCACTGCATTGCCCGGGATCAGCCTTTAGGACTGTTTGTATTATCCTGCATCGGATGAATTCCCCTCCGGTTTCTGGTAGTAAGCTTTGAAAAATCCTTTCAAGACACTTTTTAGAAAAAGAAGTAAAAGGTAGAAAAAGGAGAAGATCTTTCTGAACCAATATTTTGGTGGGAGAAGAAACTCAAAAGAACTTATCTGGAGGATATGACTGGTCCCCGTGATCATGACGTGCACCATAGATTCCCGACCCAATCTATTTGTATCAATCGATTCGCCCGATGGTGTGACTTGCTGGGGATGATAAAGGAGTGTCCGTTTCGGATGTTGTAGCTTTTGCTGATCTGTCTTGTCGCCTCATAGTGCCCTTCGAGGGGTTTTCACTAATGAGACTCTCTCGTTTCTCTCATCTCCCGGCGCCTTATGGTGCCTGTGAAGGTTTTCACCAATAAGACTCTCTCATTTCATATCCCTCATCTTACATCGCCTTTCGGTGCCTGTGAAGGTTTTCACCGATAAGACTCTCTCATTTTATTTCTTTCGGGAAATCGGGGTGTTGTAGATACGACCCTACTTTCTGGAGATTCCCTTGACCATCAATTCATTTCCAATCTTACGATCCTTTTCTTTGCTAGGGATCAGTGTATTATTCTCGGCCTTATTCGCCGGACTTGGCATCTCTCGAACATTGATCGGGAGGTCTTTTGGATGTTGATGTTGGTTTTGGTGTGGGGTTAAAGAAAGGCTATAAAAATGAAAACAATTTGAAGGGTGATGTGCTACAACCTTTGGAATCAAACCTTCGTTGGAACTTAAAACATAACTTCTGCCCCAGTTTTCTTGCTTGGGGAATTTATTTTTTTACACTTATGTTGTGCTATGTGCGTTGCGCACACTGCGCCTATTATGCACACTATGTACATTATGCATCCTATATTTGCTATGATGCATACTATGACCGAGCCGTGAGGCGCCTACGTATCCTCTTTTGAGGAATCAGGTCAAACGTAGTTCCCACGGTTTTATATTCCTTATGATTTTATCTTTTTTTTTCTTTTCCTTCTTTTCATTTTCTTTTTCTTTTCTTTTTCTTTTTCTTTTCTTTTCTCTTTTTTTTTCATGTCTTTTCCATTAGTGATTCCAAAAGAGGGGTATTGAAAGAATTGCTTAAGGCTCAAAGGGGGAAGAGAGGGTTAAAAAGTGTTTGGATAGAAGAAAGAATTGCCTCCGTCATCTCATTATCCAATAAATGCCAAATACAAACAAGTAAACCAAAAATTGCCATAATTAAAGAAATTACGCATAATATCTTTTGACTGCATCTGAATTGATAGCCATGTCGACACATCTACCGTCGACATCTGTCAAACACAAAGCACCGTTGGACAATACTCTGGTCACGATATAAGGCCCTTGCCAATTTGGGGCGAATTTGCCTTTTGCCTCGACCTGATGTGGGAGGATCTTCTTCAATACCAGCTGCCCTACTTCAAACTTCCTGGGGCGCACCTTCTTATTATATGCTCGTGCCATTCTCTTCTGGTACAGCTGACCATGACACACTGCTGCCAATCTTTTCTCATCTATCAGGCTCAACTGTTCCAATCGAGCTTTGACCCATTCATCCTCATCAATCCCGGCTTCAGCGACAATTCGGAGGGACGGAATTTCGACCTCCGCTGGTATTACGGCCTCAGTTCCATATACCAACAAATAAGGAGTTGTGCCTATGGAAGTTCGGATGGTAGTGCGGTAACCCAACAAAGCAAAGGGTAATCTCTCGTGCCATTGTCTGGAACCTTCCACCATCTTTCGTAGTATCTTCTTGATATTCTTATTGGCTGCTTCGACTGCTCCATTCGCCTTGGGACGATATGGGGTGGAATTGCGGTGTGTAATCTTGAATTGTTGGCATACCTCTCTCATCAAGCTGCTATTAAGATTCGCACCGTTATCCGTGATGATCACTTTTGGGATCCCAAATCTGCAGATGATATGGGAATGAACAAAGTCCACCACTACCTTCTTGGTTATTGATTTGAAGGTTTTAGCCTCAACCCATTTGGTGAAGTAATCAATGGTCACTAGAATGAACCTATGACCGTTGGATGCTGCTGGCTCGATGGGCCCAATGACATCCATGCCCCATTCCACAAATGGCCAGGGTGCTGACATCGTATGTAACTCTGTTGGCGGAGAATGAATCAAATCTCCATGTATCTGGCACTGATGGCATTTCCTCACGAAAGTGATACAGTCGTGTTCCATGGTGAGCCAATAACACCCTGTTCGAAGGATCTTTCTTGCCAATACATATCCGTTCATGTGTGGCCCACAAAATCCAGCATGTACCTCTGCCATAACCGTCGTTGCTCGACTGGCATCTATGCATCTCAACAATCCCAAATCCGAGGTTCTTTTGTACAATATTCCCCCACTGAGGAAGAAACCATTCGACAAACGCCGAAGGGCTCTTTTTTGGTCTCCAGAGGCATGTTCTGGATATATCCCCATCCTGAGGTATTCCTTGATATCATGAAACCAGGGTTCGCCATCTGCTTCTTCTTCTATGGCATTGCAGTAGGCGTGCTGATCACGGACCTGGATGTGTAGGGGATCAACATACATTTTGTCAGGGTGGTGCAGCATTGATGCTAAGGTGGCCAAGGCATCCGCAACCTCGTTGTGAACTCTAGGGATGTGTTTGAACTTCACCGATCGAAATTGCTTGCTCAGATCATGCAAGCATTGTCGGTATGGTATGAGTTTTAGATCTCGTGTTTCCCATTCTCCCTGAATTTGATGTACCAAGAGGTCCGAGTCTCCCAAGACCAAGACGTCTTGGACATCCATGTCAGCAGCCAAGCGCAGACCCAGAATGCAAGCCTCATACTCGGCCATATTGTTGGTGCAATAGAAGCGTAGTTGAGCCGTAACAGGATAATGCCGTCCTGTTTCAGAAATGAGTACTGCTCCTATTCCAACCCCTTTTGCGTTTGCAGCTCCATCGAAGAAAAGCTTCCAACCCGGTTCCTCAGGTAATTCCAACTCATTTGTATGCATCACCTCTTCGTCAGGAAAATACGTTCTTAAGGGCTCGTATTTTTCATCAACGGGATTCTCTGCCAAATGGTCTGCCAGTGCCTGGGCTTTCATGGCCGTCCTCGTTACGTAGATGATATCAAACTCTGTGAGCAGAATTTGCCACTTTGCCAACCTTCCCGTGGGCATAGGTTTCTGAAAGATATACTTCAATGGGTCCAAGCAGGATATGAGATAAGTAGTATATGAAGACAGGTAGTGCTTCAACTTCTGAGCTACCCAAGTTAGGGCGCAGCATGTTTTCTCGAGTTGAGTGTACTTGACCTCATGCACTGTGAATTTCTTGCTAAGATAGTAGATGGCTTGTTCCTTCCTTCCTGTGTCATCATGTTGCCCCAGTACACAACCAAATGAATTTTCCAAGACCGTCAGGTAAAGGATTAAGGGTTTCCCGGGCTTAGGCGGGACCAATACGGGTGGATTAGACAGATACCCTTTGATTTGGTCGAAGGCCTCCTGACACTCTGCTGTCCAACCTACCGCAGCATCCTTTTTCAACAGCCGAAATATGGGCTCACAAGTTGCTGTGAGTTGAGCGATGAATCTGCTGATGTAATTGAGTCTACCCAGCAAACTCATTACCTCTGTTTTGTTCCTTGGCGGTGGCAAATCTCGGATGGATTCAATTTTGGATGGGTCTAGCTCAATCCCCCGTCGACTGACGATGAATCCTAGCAACTTTCCTGATGGAACCCCGAATGCGCATTTGGCCGGGTTAAGCTTGATATCATACCTTCGGAGTCTTTGGAAAAATCTCCTCAGGTCTGCCACATGGTCCTCCTGACGCCAAGATTTGATGATCACATCATCGACGTACACCTCGATTTCTTTGTGTATCATGTCATGAAACACGGCAGTCATTGCCCGCATGTACGTTGCCCCGGCGTTCTTTAACCCGAATGGCATTACCCGATAGCAGTAGGTTCCCCATGGCGTGATAAACGCTGTCTTCTCAGCATCCTCCTCGTCCATTAGGATCTGATGATAACCCGCATAGCAATCCACAAAGGATCCGATCTCGCGCCCAGCGCAATTGTCGATCAGGATATGAATGTTGGGTAGCGGAAAATTGTCCTTGGGACTTGCTTTGTTGAGGTTGCGGTAGTCAACGCACACCCTGATTTTTCCATCCTTCTTTGGGACTGGTACCACATTGGCCAACCACTCGGGATATCGAGTGACCCGAATGACCTTCGATTGCAACTGCTTAATCACTTCTTCTTTGATCTTTACACTCATTTTTGTTTTAAATTTCCTTAGTTTTTGCTTGACCGGCAGGTATGTCGGGTCAGTGGGCAATTTGTGAACCACTAAATTGGTGCTTAATCCAGGCATATCATCATATGACCATGCAAAAACATCTTTGAATTCTATGAGAGTTTTGATCAATTCTGCTCTGACATTCGGCTCAATGTGGATGCTAATTTTGGTCTCTTGGACGTTATCAGCGTCCCCTAGATTCACAGCCTCGGTGTCATTTAGGTTAGGCTTGGGTTTCTCTTCAAATTGGCACAGTTCTCGGTTTATTTCTTCGAAGGCTTCACCCTCGTCACATTTAGATTCATCGTCACAAACGACCTTTTGCATCATTGAGTCGGTTTCAGATTGATTTATTAGACTAGGTCGAAGATCCGCTGTGCATGCCATGCAATTAGAACCAGTAAAAAGAGAACTATTCAGAAAGAAAAAGAACAAAACAAAATTAAAATAGGACAAAGAAAAGAACTTTATTAAACTTTGCGGGATAAAAAGGGTTCACACTTTTACAAAAACGAAAGTAAAATTTGGATTACACCCTTGAATAATCCGAACAAACAAACAAACAAAACATAAATCAAAGCCTACTACCAAGACTCCCCTCGGACAGGAAGAGGAGTAACCGTCCAATTGTTGGTCTTGGCCTCAGGCCCCACAAACTGTATCTTTGCTCTGCTGGAACCTTCTCCAGCTTCCACCATACTGACATCCGCGAATAGCCTCTCAAAACTCTGATTCAGGTCTTCATTTATACCGATCAAAGGTCCTAGAATCTTTGGGACCGGTGACCCCTTGGCACTTGCTTTGACAAAAGACCTTGAGAGGCGTGGCACTGGTTTAGGCAGAAACCAGACCCTCTTCTTCATTTTTCGCGCTCGCTTCCTGTCTGTTGCGGTTGGTTTGAACCCCAATCCGAAAGTTTCCAGATTTTTAGGAAGGGAGATAGGTTGGATTATCCCTTGAAGCTCGACTCCCAGGCCTTTTCCCGGCACAAATCCATTACCCAGCATTTCTGAGACCATCATGACTGTTGCGGCAGCTACCTTAGGGTGCGGGATGATTTCTCCTTCAGAGATTTTGTTGGCCGACCCTGTATCGAAAATCTGGTAGACCCAAGGACCTTTGTCATCAGCGGTCTCTATGAAAGGTACAATGGTTCCGCCCATGGTGCATGTTGTATCCTCGCCGTGAAACACGACCTCTTGTCTTTCCCACTCGAACTTCATCGTCTGATGTAGGGTGGAAGGCACCGCTTTGGCTGCATGAATCCAGGGTCGTCCTAACAGCAGGTTATAAGAAACTGTGGCATCTAACACCTGGAATTCCATGGTAAACAGGACTGGCCCAATGGTCAGTTCAAGTACAACATCCCCCACAGTGGCTGTTCCGTTTCCGTCAAACCCCCGGACACAGATGCTATTCTTCCGGATTCTTCCGCGGTCGATCTTTAACTGGTCCAAAGTGGATAATGGGCAAATATTGGCGCTTGAGCCGTTATCCACCAATACTCGAGTTACCACCGAGTCTTCACATTTGACAGCTAGGTATAGAGCTTTATTATGCTCTGTACCTTCCACCGGCAGGTCATCATCTGAGAATGTTACCCTGTTCACCTCGAAAATCTTGCTGGCAATGGTTTCCAGGTGGTTTACAGAAATCTCACCGGGTTACATGAGCTTCGTTCAATATCTTCAAGGGCCCGACGATGCTCCTCATAATGGATCAGTAATGACAACAGTGAGATCTGGGCCGGTGTTTTTCTCAGCTGCTCGACCACAGAATAGTCTTGTACTTTCATTTTCCTCAGGAATTCTTCAGCCTCTTCTTCGGACACAGGTTTCTTGGTTGCAACTGGGTTGGTTCTTCTTAGCTCCACCGGAGCAAAATATCGACCTGATCGAGTCAGCCCTTGCGCTTCACAACTGACTTCTTCCACTTGTTTTCCTTTGTACATCACCACCGCCTTTTCATATTTCCAAGGCACAGCCCTGCTGTCAATCATCGGCAGCTGGACCACAGGCTTTATGGTCACCCGTTCTCTACATACCCCTTTCAACACGACTACCGGTGTGGGTAGGATCCCTGGTACTACCAACTTGCTTGGCTCGGGTTTGCTTGTTATGGCGGATGGGCTCTTTCCCAATATCACTACCGGCTTGACGCCTCCTTCCTGTGACTGTACACTCGTTCCTCCACTGGTTAAGACTTCTTTCGGGGCGGCTTGGATCATCATCACTGTTTGTGAGGGTTTTCTCAATTCTCCTCCCTCACATACCAACTCAATCATGTGAGTTTCGTGGTGCGCTGGCAGTGGGTTTTGGTTGATGTTAGGAGCTTCTGGTGTCTGGACCTCGATCTTATTGGTGTCAATAAGATCCTGTATGGCATGCCTTAACTTCCAGCACTTCTCGGTATCATGCCCGAGCATCCCTGAGCAGTATTCACAACTGATTGATCGATCCAAATTCTAAGGTGGGGGATTTGGTTCTCGAGTTTGGACAGGACTAACCAAACCCAATTGCCTCAGCTTGTGGAACAAAGCGGTGTAGGTTTCTCCCAACTCCGTGAAAGTTCTCTGCTTCCGTAACCTGTCATTCCTAGCATCTGGATTTCCCCGGAAGCCTGCCCCTGAAGGGTTTCTATACGCCCTCGGTGGAGGATAGGTGTTTTGCGGTGGGTAGTTATTATGTGGAGCTGGGTATGTGTTGTAAGGAGCCGGTGCGCGCCATTGTGGGCGAAGCGGAGGCTGAGTGTATGCCTGGGCTTGGTGTACGGAACAATGTGGTTCTTGGGGTGGATAGAAATTTTGTGGTAGGCTGTATGGATATTCTGACCTGTGAGGTCTGGGTTGGTTGTAGTGTGGCCTGCCAGCCCTGGACCAACTGCCTGCCTCGATCGTGGTAACCTCCTCTTTCTTTCTTCTCAACGCACCTCCCGTGCCGTTTTGGATAGCCTGGGTTGTGGCCTTGAGTGCCGAATAGTTCAAGATCTTATCAGACCTCAAACCCTCTTCTATCATGACCCCTATCTTGACCACCTCGTTGAAAGATTTTCCAACCGTTGTCACCAAGTGACCAAAGTAGGTTGGATCCAATGTCTGCAAAAAATAGTCCACCATCTCTCCCTCTCTCATGGGAGGATCGACTCTAGCTGCTTGTTCTCTCCAGCGGAACCCGAACTCGCGAAAACTTTCCCCGGGTTTCTTCCCCGTTCTCAATAATGTGAGACGGTCAGGGACTATCTCTAGATTGTACTGGAAATGACCTGCAAAAGCCTGCGCCAGATCATCCCATGTGTACCACCTGCTGGAATCCTGCCTGGTATACCATTCCAGTGCAGATCCGCTCAGACTTTGGCCGAAATAAGCTATCAAAAGCTCATCCTTGCCGCCTGCCCCTCTCATTTTGCTACAGAATCCCCGCAAATGTGACATGGGATCACCGTGCCCTTCATATAAATCAAACTTGGGCATCTTGAACCCAGCCGGGAGTTGGAGATCTGGGAAAGGGCACAGATCTTTGTATGCCACGCTGACTTGATTGCCCAGCCCGTGCAAGTTCCTGAAGGATTGCTCCAGGCTTTTGAACTTTCTCAACACTTCATCCTGTTCAGGGGCCTTAACCGACTTCTCAACCTCTGCCGGTACTTCCAAATGTGGATTGTAAGCTTGAGGCTCGGGTGCATGGAATGTAGGCTCAGGGGGATAGTATTGTGTATCGTGAGCCTGAAACAATGGCTCACTGGTCGTCCTTTGCAAAGGGGCTGATGTTGGTCCCACAAAAATGGGAATATTGGGTGTTGGGAGAGGTTGATGGGGTGGTGGAGCTTGGGAATCATGAGGGCTTCTTTCTTGATGATAGAGGGGATTTGGGCGGCTTGTGGAAGGGCTAGAGTGAGGGTATTCCGGCATGTGTCCCAGTGTTTCAGGGCTCTTTTGTGTTTTGGCTAGGGCTAGTTGCATTGCATTCATTTCTAGTCCCATCCTCTCAATCTTTTCCATCGCTTCTTTTAACAACTGGCTCATCGGCCTTTCTTCCTCATTGCTATTCTCCGAAGTAGTCATGCTTGTTGCTACCGGTCCTTTGGATCTGGTTTGGTATGAGTGTGTTGCCAGAATTCTTTAACAACTAACTGTCTGGTATCAGACAACAACAAACTTTGTTAGCGTTAGAGCTTAACAGATTTGATCATAACACATAGAGGATGCAATGCACCTAGGCAGTTAACCGTTTCTACATGCTTTGCTTCAAACAATATGCGTCATCCCGGTTTGCTCATTCGTCCCCCTTAAGTATTTTGGGAAACCCTGTGTTTTATTTTATTATGTATTTTCTTTTCTTTCTTTATTAAAAGCGGTCGAATCTTATGGGGATTGCCTACGTATCACGTCCCCGCGTGAATCCGACCAGGTGTAGTTCTGCCTCAAAGTAAAGACACATAGAAATTCTTCCGGAGTCACTTAATTTTATTATCAAAATTTGCTATTACACATTGCTTCAAACAAAATAGCAACAGTACAGGCTCCACGGTTCTTTGACTCTATTTGGTTGACTGAAAAATAGAAAACAACATATGGGAAAACATCAAGCTCAACTAAAACAAGACTTGACCAGAGGTTAATTTTCCAACTTGGGGACCCGCGAGGCATCATTCGGCCTTTTCGCGGTTCTAGGTGCGAGATCCCTTTCGAGCTGCTCCAACTCGTGCATGGTCTGTTTGACATAACCCATCACTGCTGGGAGAACGGTGACGCAGGTCATGTTTTCACACCGCCGACACCTTCTGATGATGGCATGGGCAATGGCCCTGATCTTGTCTCTGGTTTGTTTCTTCTCTATGAGTAGGTGTCTTATCTGATCACTGCACGTCTTAAATACATGTGAGTCCTGTATATGCTGATCCCTCAGCTGCCGCACTTCCTCCTTCATTTGGGCCAACGAGTCGTAACAGTATCTACTTTCCAATTGGAATTCCCTGGCCTGCTTAACTGCTTTAAACTCAAGTGTAGCCATTTCCTCTTTACTTTGGCAACAGTCTTCTCGTGGTCGCGTTTCAATTGGTTCAAACTTCGGTGATGCTTATCTACTCTTGCATCCCACTGTGCCCTGAGCTCTGCTATGGCGTTTTCAGATTTCTCCAAACCATCTTGCCACTCCCTAATTTCACTTTTTAGTCTTTTTATCAGGTGTTCGTCTGATCGACGCCTTGGCTGTTTATCCGCATCCACCCTTATCTGTTTGATCTGGGCCCTGAGCATTTCGTTCTCCTGAACTAATCTGTTCCGTTCTCCCAAATCGGTAGCGGTTTGCACATTGTGTTCATATTTCAAGCCTTCTACTTGTTGCTTTAGTTCGCTGATTTCGGCGCAATAGCCTCTTTCTTTCGCTAACCAATCCCACTGTCTTTGAGATGATTCGGTGAAGTTCCGGATGTGGGGTCTCTTAGCTGGCCTTTCATGCTCAAGTTCCCTTCTATACCATGCAAGGTAACCTGGCGCCGTCTCTCCTTTGGCTCGATCCCGCACGCAAGTATCTGATTTCAAATATTGACACTCACTCCAGATTTGGCGAATCCTTGCTTCTGGGAATTGTCTGTTAGGACTCATTTCAACTGCTTGAGTGCTAAGATCTTCCTCATGAGGTACTGTCTGGCATCTTCCGAACTGTCTCAAAACTCGGCAGGGTGCGTAAGGTTGAATGCTCTTAAGCCCCATCAGTAAGAAATGAGTTTTAGCTGCAGACATATATAGGATCTCATCAACAGGCAACCATCCCAACGTCCATTGTATTTGGCTGGCAGTAAGAGCTTGAAAGAACGAGGTCCATGCCAGGACTCCTTTGGGCAAAATGATCTCTTTGGTTCTCGTGTAAGATTCTTCTATGCAGGTCTTTTCCGGGGAACCATGGCTCAAAATCTCGGAATGATGGCAGAGGTGCTCGGTCATCCATATCTGTAGGAGCAAGTTACAACCTTCGAAGAAATTTCCCCCAGCTTTACAAGTTGTGAGAGCCCGAAAGATGTCAGATACCACCATTGGCGCGAGAGTACTGTCACTTTGCGTGAGTAAAGTGCTGACGACCCCGGATATCTTCAAATCAATGTTTCCATCTTTCCTTGGAAATACCAGAAGGCCCAGGAACATCATCATGAATGCTACCCGTCTGTGTTTGTCCCACTTCTGACGAACTCCTTTGCTGCACAGTTTGTTGATTGGATTATTGAATCCCCCCTCATGACCGTATCTATCATATATGAAGCATGGAGTACAAAATCCGGCTGCTAGATCCGGGTTGTGGACTGTTCTAGGTATTTTCAATGAATCTAGGAACCGATGTACCGTGACGATTCTTGGGGCGACCAAGTATTTTTCCCTTAAGGGAAGTTCAGCATTCCCGATGTATCCGGCCATTTCTTCCAAAGTCGGGGTGAGTTCAAAATCAGAGAAATGGAAGACATTGTGCGCCGGGTCCCAATAGGTAATCAAAGCTCTTATGATATCTCCCCGAGGATGGATTTCCAATAAACCCACAAGACCTTTCAGATATCTCTTAACCTCATTTTGTCCTTCAACACCTAGATCATTCCACCATAGTCGTAACTTGACAGGGATTTTGGTCATTATTGAAAAATGTTCATTTTGCATCGTGCTCATCCTGCACATTTATTAAGGTGATTTTAACAAAAATGACTGACTCAAAAATATTTTTACAGGGGGGATCAAGTTTTGAACACGGCCTTTAAACACTTCGGGGACGAAGATTTTAAGGCTGTGTGGGTCTACTGGGTAAAAATGCTAAATAAGACCCAAAGGTGGCTATTTAGACAAAGTCAGCCTTCCGGCGTCCCTTTCGGAAACATTCGACTATTTATGACAAAACAACGTCACCCGATTTATTTACGACTCTTTTAAAATTTGACACATTTTTTATTTATTTATTTATTGATTTTGGCTATTTTAGCGAAAATGGGGGTTGAACCCGACGAGGGTTGCCTACGTATCTCACATCCGGTGAGAATCAAACCGGCGTAGTTCGGGCATACCGTAAATAGAAAAAATCAAATAAACCTAGAAATCAAGAATACGTATTTTTATTATATTTTTTTTTCTTTTGAAAAGAGATAAAGACTAAAGAAAATATATTTTTTTTAGGAAATATTTGGACTATTAGTCTGAATTTATAAAAGGGGTACTACGAAAGAAACAACATTTTTTTTTTGAATTATGAATTTTCCGTTTTTTTTTTTTACTTTTAAATAAATACCTTCTCTTTTTTTTGATTTTGGAAGTGATAAAAAAAAGAAAAATTTTTTATATATTTTTTTTTAATAACTCAAACTAAGAAGACAAATTTCGTTTTTATTCTTTTTTTTTTTTTTTTAGAAAAAACTCCGTCGTGGTTTTGACATTACTTGGACATTGGTTTTATTTTTCCAAAATAAGTAATTATCTCCCTATGCCGCTATTTTTCTTCTTTTTTTTTCTTAAAACCGGTCAGCATGCGGAACCGAGGCAAATAAATGCGCAAAACAAATAGGATGCAGCAGGGTGGCCTTTTCATTTCAGGTTGCCTGTCCTAGACGGACCCAACCCCTGTGTTGAGTCCCCTAAGTCAAATGCAACATGATGCAAATAAGCGTTCCTACTAGGGATCCGGCATGAAGTCAAGTTATTCTAGGTTCGTAACCTGGGTATTTGTTCTAGACTGTGTACCCGAGCGGACAACTCGAGTCGAGGAGGGGGCTACGTACCGGGGACCCGCGAGATCGTCCGGCTTTGTAACTTGTCCGACCTCTTTCTTATTTCAGGTATTGACACTAACAGAATAGGGAGTCTCGACCAGCGAGCTTCTCCCCAGAGGTAAGAAGAGAAGGGTTTCGGCACAGTTTATATACAGTTCAGATAATATCAAAGCGGTAAAACACAATATTTAGCACGTTACGCAAAAACATGTAATAAAGATCAGATAATAAAGCCAAATATAACAATTATTCTAAGCTCGAATTCTTGAACCCTGAACCAGTGGTTCTGGGTTTTAGTCCCCAGCAGAGTCGCCAGAGCTGTCACACCTCCTTTTTACATACCCGCGAGGGGGCAAGGGAGTTTTTTCCAATTAAAGGACAACCGAAACGGGATTGGTTTATTTATTTCAGAGTCGCCACTTGGGAGATTTAGGGTGTCCCAAGTCACCAATTTTAATCCCGAATCGAGGAAAATAATGATTTTATATTACAGTCTGCGTACCAGAAATCCGGATAAGGAATTCTGTTAACCCGAGAGAAGGTGTTAGGCATTCCCGAGTTCCGTGGTTCTAGCACGGTCGCTCAACTGTTATATTCGGCTTGATTATCTGATTTTATACAAGTGTGAACTTATGTGCAAAATTTAACTTTTAACCGCTTTTATCATTTACTGTTTTTTATCAAGAATTGCAACGTTGTGAAAATGTATCTTGAACCGCGTTACAATCAATGTACCCGTGGTCGTCGACACACTTTGACTCCGTTGAGATTTGGATTTGGGTCACATCAATGTGCACCCGAGTTTAAGGAAATTAAATTATTAAAGGCGCGCCTAAAGCGACTAGCGTATTTATTTTGAGTAGGACCGTGGAATTTTACTAAACGGTCCATCCTGAAGTCTAAACAATTTTTTAAAGCAAATATTTACTGAGGCCTACTTGGCCTGTTTTGACCCGAACTCGACCTTCATGGGTTTGATATTGCAAGTTTTATGTTCTTTGTCTTAACAGGTGGTTTACTAGTTATATGAGACCATTAATCAGAAAAGGAAGAACTTAACCCACGATGTATAGTTTTCATGCTTGGCATACGTTACAGCATATACTGCAAAGTAAACTAAATCTGAAATGCAACCTAATTCATTGAGAACACTTTTATATAACAGCATACATATACAACTATCATTCGATCCCCTACATTGACATCAACTAGACTTGTAAGCTACCTTCAGTATCCAAAAATGTGAGCTATTAGACACTACATGACACTCAACACAACAGTACATGTATATAAACAACATCTGCAGATCTTCTCTTTTACACTCATTGCTCAAACTTTCGAGTTACATTGGTAGTGTAATTGTGTACCTGGTAAGGAAAGGAAAGGAATAAGGAGAGTGATCAGTTGAGTAGTATGCAAACAACAGCAACAGCAGATTCACAGCAACAACACAGCAACAACAACCAGTCAACAAGGATGAAGCTCAGCAAGGAGTCGAGCAACAAATAACCAATCCCAGAAAAACAGAGTAGGAAACAACAGCCCAGAATGTCGAATGTAACAGCAACAGAAATCCAATGACCACAAGGAAGCTTGGCCAACGACAGGAAAAAAAAACCACAAAGACAACCTGATCAAACTGGACTCTTACACAGTTTCTTCTAGACAATACTCATTCACAATGTTCTGAAGTTTATTTCTGTTTTTTCCTTTTTCAGTTTTCTTACTCACAGGATCTCTCAAGACTCAAAAATTTTTAACCCCCTTTTCTAATGGAAGGTCTGCCTCTTTTATAGCCTAACCTTAACACTTTAAGGTCTGTTTGACAACTCAAAATCCCCCCCTCCCTGTTGTTTTTCCACTCACTTATTTTAAATAACAAAACTCCCATGAAATCCCTGACAGTCCTTCTCTCTTTTTGTTGTTAAAATGTCCTAAACTCTTGTTTATTTAACCAAAGTATGGGCAGCAGGAATATAATCTGACAGCACATGTTGTCCAATTATTTTAATTCCTTAAAGCTAACCATACACATGCTGCCCACGGTCTAGACCAACTGAACATGGCATCGTATTTAAAATCAAAGTCTGAACTGCCATTATAACCTTCCCCCTAGATGTTCTTTAATTCAATTTGAACAAAATCAATAGGCAATACAATCCAGTTCCTAATGGGATTCACATACGATCACAGCAGAAATAAGCAACACGAATCAAGTTGTTACCATTTAATGACTGAAACTAATTGACGACATATATCGACTCGACTATATTAATCGCAACACATAACAATCAATCGTTCATATAAACAACACGTATAGAGTCCCGAATGACTTCAGACAACTTTGTTCAAACACTGGGAACCTATATGAATTAAACTCGTTTGACGACTAATCTAATTGACGAGCATGTATATCACAGAGTATATTCAGAGCACACATAGAAAATCAAACGACCAAATAAAAGGTCTTTGACAGAGACGGGAGAAATTAATGAAACATCACACAATAACAAACAGGCACAACAAAGCATGCTAACCATTCAATCAAAACTAAAACAAAGAGAAAGAAAACTTACTGAAAAAGTTTAAACCAAATTGACCCAAATCTGACTCAACTTCGAACTCTTGAGGCCGAACAA
This sequence comes from Nicotiana tabacum, assembly GCF_000715075.1. Taxonomy (NCBI): domain Eukaryota; kingdom Viridiplantae; phylum Streptophyta; class Magnoliopsida; order Solanales; family Solanaceae; genus Nicotiana; species Nicotiana tabacum. Next base: position 35,040,492 of record NC_134086.1, read on the forward strand.
ACTTTAATCAGGGTGTTCTCACATGAGGACACCTTGACTAAGGTCTATTAGACCTCAAACCCCTGTTAAGACTGGCCGGATTCCCCAGGTGCATGTGTTCTAAGGTCTGGATTTTCAGATCTGGTTTTTTAGGAGTTGTGGGTAGATTCGGACCAAACCAAGCTTGGTTTGGTCACGAGGAGGGTCAGGGGAGTGTCTGGTATGAAGATGGGATAATTTGGCATAGGTCCGGTTTCGACTCAAATCTTCAAATGAAGATTCGAGACGAAGGAAAGGGATTCGAGGCAAATGGATAGTAGATCCATGTTCAGGAGAGTGAGGAGGTCTTAGGGTGTTCAGGAGGTGATCACCGGCGTTCGTGCCGCCGGGTTTTGGTGAAAGGGAAGCTAGGGCGGCTTGCTAGGGTTTGGGGTTTCAGGTTTGAGCTTGGGGACGATGAAGGGGGGGTTCTGATAGGGGGCGTGGGGTGAAGGGTTCGAGTTTATATATGGGGAGGCTGATCGGATCTGAGCCGTTAGATCAGATGATCTCAACGGCTTGGATCTGATGGTGAGAAATGAGACGGGGTCGTTTGGTAGTAAAACGGGGTCGTTTGGTTTAAGTGAGGGGTTGGGTGAGACCGGTTATTGGGTCGGGTTTGAAAACGGGTTGTTGAAAAGGGGTCCTGAGCCGTTGGATTGGCCTGGACGGAGGGCTCAGATTGAATTGCCTGAAACGGCGTCGTTTCAGTAGGTGCCTGGGCAGGCCTGGTCTGGACCGGGTCAGATCGTATTGGTTTGGGCCTATTTTTGGTTTATTTTCTTGGCCCAAACTGTTTTCTTCATTCTTTTCTTCTTCTTTTTTTTCCCCTTTTTTATTTTTTCTAATTTTTTAAAACTAAAAAAAAATGAAGTTCAAACAAACATTAATTTAACACCTAATATAATTATCAAAATATTTACATAGGTGTAATCGCACCCCAGAATATTTTTTGTGAATTTTCTTTTACTGAACGAATTATGGTCTAATTACCATGACATACACATTTTGTATTTTGTTTAATAATGTAAAAAAATAGCAAAAATGGACAGAACCACACATGACTAGCAGCACACGTTACGAAAAATTGAAAATTGTACAGCGAGGTCCTTTGTCACTATTTTTCTTTTGGAGTGACTGTCCGTGAAGCAAAAATCACGTGCTTACAGTAATCTCGAGTCCATTTTTTCCTCATAATGGATACTTTAGTGCGCTTTAACATTGGCCTCAACGATGATCATGTTAATGACGTGTTGGGATTCCTCCTGCTCGATTTTCTTACTAGCATCCCTATTCCTGAAAAGGTTTTGGCTCGATCTCTTAGGAACTCTCGGAGAAGTCTGTTATTGAATAACCTGGCCACTTCCTCTCTTAACTGTCGGCAATATTCTATTCTGTGACCGTGAGTGCCATGATATTTACACATTAGGTTGGGGTCCCTTTTGGCTGGATCGGACTGTAGGGGTCGAGGCCACTTGGTGTCTTTGATACGTCCGATGGCGGATACGATGGTAGTAGCATCGACGTTGAAGTTATACTCTGATAACCTCGGTGTCTTCTTAGGCCCGACGGGCCTGTCGAAACTGTTTTTGCTCCTGAGTCCCCGGTTATTTTGACTTTGATCGCTTCTTCTCTCACTTCTCATAGGGTTTTGCCCAGATCCGTTACCTCTTCGGTCCCCGTTGTATGGCTGATAACGATCTCTGATCGATCTTGGTTCATGATCGATGTCTCTCTTAACCCTATCAATAGCCCTAACGGGATAAATGGACCCGGAAGGGGCCCCAAGCTGATCATCTTCGACCTGAATTTTTGATTGGCACTGGTTATGTATGTCGTCCCAAGTTACAACCGGATATTCTATCAGATTTTGTTTTAACTGATGCGAAGCTAATGAGCTTCGAATATTGAGTCCTTGGGTAAAGGCCTGGATGGTCCAATCGTTCGCGACCGGAGGCAGGTCCATCCGTTCCATTTGAAACTGGAGACAAATTCTCTGAGCATCTCATTATCTCTTTGTTTCACTTTGAAAAGATCCGACTTCCTGGTCTCGACCTTGATGGCCCCGGCGTGTTCTTTCATGAAGGAGTCTGCAAGCATGACAAACGAGTCAATAGAATTTGGGGGTAGGTTGTGATACCATATCATAGCTACTTTTGACAAGGTTTCTCCGAACTTTTTCAGCAGGATAGATTGGATCTCATTATCCTCCAAGTCATTCCCTTTGATGGCGCACGTGTAGGAGGTTACATGCTCATTCAGTCCAGTTGTTCCATTGTACTTAGGAATTTCGTGCATACAGAACTTCTTAGGGATTAGCTTCGGAGCCGCGCTCGGAGGAAAAGGATTTTGAACGAACTTCTTAGAATCCAGGCCCTTCAATATCGGTGGTGCTCCTAGATCTGATCTACCCTAAAATTGTAGGTTTCCACTTTTTTGTCATTGGCTTCGATTTTCTTTTCCCCCGATTCTACCTGTTTTGTCAGCTCTTCGAGCATTTTTATGATCTTGGGGTTAGTCCCGAGTTCAGCTTTATTTAGCCTCTCCGTGACCGGTTCATTTCTGCGGGTGACTTCCCAGGATGACTCGGGCTCAACCCTGCACGGGGCGCGGCTTTGGTTCTACAGCTGGGCTATTGCTGCCTGTTGAGCTTGTAGCATTTCGAAGATCACCCGAAGTTGATCCCATCACTTTCTCCGTCGGGCGCATTTTGGGCAATCGATCGGACTCCCCCGCGGATGTTGTTCTCGGGATCGGTAGGCAAATTGGCATTGATGGCCACATGTGAGCTAGCGTCGATTAGGTCTACAGCTGGAACTCCACTAAGATCAACAGGGGGCACCTCATTACAGGGTGCCATATTGTTGTTCTCGTCGTGGTGATCGGACTCAGCATCCATATTTAGAGGGGCTGACTGAGAGTTTGACATTTTAAACTTTGGCCTGAAATTAAAGACACTTTAAAGAACAAGTGTAAAATAGGGTGTGCTATAGAAGTTTGTATCAAATAGCCACTATTATCCTTAGCCCCACGGTAGGCGCCAAACTATTTACCCTCAAAATCGGATAACAATTAAATTTGTAAGTGATTTTAAGAATACGCGGATTAATTTGATACAAAGCGATAGATTGAGTTAAATGAGCAAACAAAGATAAAATAAATTCAAACCACACAAGGAGGATAATTTCAGCCTTATTGAAGTATTCACCCTCGATCCGGGCTTGAAATGGCCAGCACTGAGGAACAAGAAAAAGTGCTAATAATAGAGACAATAATAATATATTACTTTGGAGTGCGTATTACAATCTGTTTCATGAATTATCAGACTCCCCTTTATATAGTAAGGGAATCCTACTCTTAGGTACAATCCCATAACTATCATAAAAAAATCTTCTGTTTAACTGATTGTCGGTTCTTATCGATATGTGCCGAGATTCACGTCGTGATATCCGGCCGGTCGCGGATATTACATCCTTCAGTTGGTCGTGCTTGATTGCCCAACAGTGTTCTTCGAGGTTGATCCCGGACCATGACCCCGATATTCCCTAGGGCGAGCGTCATGCCCTCGGACTCTGACTCGACGAGGCCCTTGCTTTGATTTCGGTCCCATGTCATTATGTCTCGAGCTTGACTTACTTTATCGGAGACCGATGTGTGCCATGAGCCCGGTTCCACCCGTATACAGTTTGTTTTTTTTATTTCTGTTTGTAGGCCTACAGTTCTCTTTCAAAATAACCAACCGTCTAAGCCCAAATCATACTTTTATTTGCTATGTTGGAGTAACGCAAGACTTTTTGTAATGGGATTTTTTCCTTCCTATATAATATTTTAAACTTATTTACCAAAATTGTCTTAAATTGTAATTACCCGCTATAACTATGGTTTCTTTACAATTCTTATATAATTCCTTTCACGCAACAATTACAAATAAAAGTATCCCAAAAAAGAAAAAAATGATTGAAACTCCTTCAACAAGATCTTGACGATCTTATCAGTCTCCTGTTCCGCCGTTTTCCATCCCAGATGTAATTGATTTATTGGTTGCTGAATAGATATCCTATGTTGCTGTAAAAATAAGATCTTTTTAAAGCTATTTTCCAAGGCCTACTCTTAATCCATGTAAGATGAAGACCATAGCAACTCTGACCATGAAAATCATCCATGTTCCCTCTCTTATCAAGTTTCTTCCTCGGCCAGTGATTCCTCCATTCTGGCAGCTCGACGAAGAAGGAAAGCATTGAATGGAATAGTTGGGGAAATTTTGGTAAGAAATCGAGGATGACTCCTTAAAATTCCATGATTAACCACTTCAAAAGCACCCAATCGTCGCAATTGAATCCAAATTTATCAAAATTGAGTCATTGTTTAAGGATGCTATAGGGCGGCAAAGCAATTTGTAAAATTAAGTTATTGATTTTTCAGTTCAAACAAACATGAATAGTAACACACGAGTCAATTTGGAATTCATTCTCTATTTTTTTTTCTTAACAAATTGATTAAGAAAAAGATAATGTATGGTACAGCAGCATACAAATTAAAAATAAATTTCATATAAATTTGATACATCAACAACAAAATACAAAATAAAAATAAATTACATACAACTAATTATACAGTATACAACTTATTTACAACTTATATACAACCATACATTATTCTTACCCAGTTAAATACAACGACAACATCATACAACTTAAATACAATTTTCATACAAACTTTATACAATATATTTTTTGTCTATATTTTGTATACAATTTGTATATATTTTGTAAGCGGTGTGTTCTTCTTCTTTTCTAAAATTCCATTCAAAACTTCCTCTCTTAATGCAATTTTGGTACATATCAACAACTTTATATAAAAAGATAGTATTTATAACTAAAATATAAATTTTATACAACGATTCACAAATTATATAACTATTTTTCAACTTACATACAACATTCAAATAAAAAATATATACACAACTACAACATAATACAATTTAAATATAATTTACATATAACTTTAATACAATTTCGTAAGTATATTGTATATCATCTTCTTCTTCGAGTTTATATCTGAAATTCAGCTAAAATCAAGTCTAATCTTCACCAAACATCCTCAAAATTGAGATATAAACTCCAAAGAATATTCTCAATTATTTTCAACAACACCCAATCCTAACAAACAATAATTTTTGACAATCCAAATTCGAATTTAAAACTTTGAAGCTTTGTAATGGTTGTCAATAGTGGAGAATCAAACACATTCAAAAATTATTGATTGACAATTTCAATTCGACCACTAATTGTGCAACATGAAAGGAAATTGCTAAGTTAAAACTCTATATTATAACAATTGAATTTCATTGACGAATTTCCTGGAAGAAAAAGTACGAAAAGCAGAGAAAATGAAGGAAGAAAATTGAGGAAAGATCATGACATTGTGAGCTCGAGAGAGAGAGAGAGAGAGAGAGAGAGAGAGAGAGAGAGAGAGAGAGAGAGAGAGAGAGTAGGGATGGGGATTCCCTATTTAATTCATAATATAAAGGGATACTTATTAAAAATTAATTTGTATATAATTAGTAAATTGTATATACCTATGTAATTAAGTTAAAACCTGATTAGAGAGTGTAATAAAGTTTCATATATAATATAAGAAGGTAAAAATTCCTTAAATGTAATTGTATCAAATGCTGTTCTTTAGAGTAAAATTCACAAATAGCCACTTTTTAATTTTTCTAATTGAAAAATAGCCACTTCCTAGAGTTTTAAATTTACAACTGAAGTTTCAGGTTGTTATTGTCCAGGAATTTCACATATGAACTTGAGACTAGTTGTGACTGTTTTAAAGGAAGAGTTAACCCAAATAGTTATCCACCTAATTTCTTAAACCAAAAATAGCTGGAAGATGTATAATATATGTAGAATTCATGTATAATATGTGTATAAATGAGTATAACTAATATATAATCGATGTATACTGACTAGAAAAAATAAACAGTAAACTTGACCGGCTATTTGTGCAACAACCCCTTTTTAAAGACGGAGCGAAAAGTGTCCAATTGGTGCTATTTCTAAAAGTATGCAAGCTTTACTCGATATATTGCATGTTAATAATAATGACATTAAAATTATAGCTAAAAATAACAATATAATACCACTGCACGTAAAATACTTTGGGAAAACATGCAAGTCGTTCATGATTCAATAAAACTGCCTTGGTTAGTGGGGGGAGGGAATTTTAACGAAATTATTAGAGCTTCTGAGAAGTTTGGAGGAAATGCCGTAAATAACACCAAATGTGATAAATTTCTACGAAGCATTAATCATTGTCAGCTAATAGACCTCGACTATAGAGGTAGTAAATTCACATGGACCAACAAACAAATGCTCCACCAACGAATTTTAGAACGTTTAGATAGATGCATGGGGAATTATGAATGGTTAGATAAGTTCCCAGATACATACATCCAACATTTACCTCGCACACACTTTGACCATTGCCTATTACTTATAAATCTTCATAAACACTTTAGGCGAAGTAATATATTTAGGTTTGAAAAAATGTGGACCTCTCACCCTGATTTTAACTCACTAATACTAGCTAACTGGACACCTAATAAAAATATCATTGATGCAATTCAGGATTTTACAAATAATGTCCAGGATTGGAATAAATCAACTTTTGGGAACATATTCAAGGAGAAAAAGAATGTTCTAGCCAGGATCAATGGTATTCAAAAATCACCAAAATACACTACCAGCACCTTCTTATATTACCTAGAAATTGACCTTATTAACATATATAATGAAATCCTTAGGCTAGAAGAGGATTTTTGTAGATTAAAATCTCGTATTAATTGGTTACAAGAGGGAGACACGAACACAAAGTTTTTTCACTTAACAACTATAGAAAAAAGACGAAAAAATCGCATTACTGCTTTAAAAGACTTTGGAGAAAATTGGGTCTTTGACCAATCAAAAGTCAACGAAATGGTAGAATTATACTACAAAATGCTTTTTACAACAGATCACATCTATTCTACCAAATCGTATGACAAAGCCCACTACAAATTACTGAATGCACAGGACCAAAAATGCATTGAAAAAGATTTAACAATTAAAGAAATCCTTAAAGCCATTAACTCTTTCCAACCCTTCAAGACACTGGGACCTGATGGTCTCCACCCCTATTTTTATCAAAAATACTGGACATCCATAGCCTCTACAGTAATCTCCTTTTGCAATGAAATTTTCAAAACCCAAGAAATACCACCAATGGTTAACCAAACTTACCTATGTCTCATCCCAAAAATTGCACACCCATCATCCATAACTCAATACCGTCAGATTAGTCCTTGTAATACTCTTTATAAACTAATAACCAAAATTATAATCCTTAGACTAAAACCTTTTCTATATAAAATTATAAGTCCGGAGCAATCTGCCTTCCTACAAAATAGTCGTACCTCAGACAATGCTATCATAGTTCAGGAACTACTCATCCATTTCAGACGTCAAAAAGGAAGAAATTCCAATTTTCTATTGAAATTAGATCTTGAAAAAGCTTTCGATCGCATGGAATGGGCAATCATCAATGAAACACTACACTTTCAACTTCCCACACTCTATAATCAAGCTTATTATGTCATGCATCACCTCATCATCCATTTCTATTCTTCTAAATGGCTCTCCTACAGAATTTTGTATGCCTACAAAGGGACTGCGACAAGGTGACCTACTCTCACCATATATATTTATTTTATGCATGGAACATTTATCACGTAAAATACAGGAAGAGGTTGACCACAGAAATTGGTTGCCTGTACAAATTTCCCGTAGAGGACCCTCCATTTCACATCTCTTCTTTGTTGATGACATAACGTTAACTTCAAAACTAACTCTTGACAGTGTCCATGCTATTATTGATACTCTAAAATCTTTCACATACCACTCAAGATAAAAAATTAGTTATGACAAATTAAAGATATTTTTCAAAACAAACGACACAAAGGGATAAACAATTTGTGTTGAATTCTTTTAGTATCGAAGGTATAAAATTCGGGAAATACCTAGGTTATCCCCTATTCAATAACACACCCCGCCGAAGCGACTACCAATTTATTCTAGACAATTTCAAAATGAGGCTTGTAGGATGGAAAACTCATATGCTCAGTATAGCAGGAAGAAGCACCTTACTTAAACATACACTGAACGCACTACCAACACATGTAATTCAGCTCATTCATCTACCACGCAACGTCATTAACCTAATGGAAAAATACCAACAAAATTTCCTATGGGGCACAACTCAGAATAAAAGAAAATTACACCTCATTAATTGGACTACAATCCAACAACCTAAAGAAACAGGGGGATTGGGAATTCACAATTTAACTATAAAAAAAACAATGCCTTGCTAGGTGCCTTAGCCTGGAGGATTTTCTCATCTCCAAACTCTCTATGGGCATCTACACTTATTAATAAGTATTACACACAATCAAATCCCAAACTCTTTTCAAACACTTGGAAGGCTGTGACCTTAGGCTGGGAATTTTGCCAACAAGGCATAGTGTGGTATGTGGCAAACGGCCAGCACATCAATTTTTGGAAAGAACCTTGGCTAGGCCCAAATATAATATTAAGAACGCAACTAGAAGGCCTGTTACCAAAAAAGGACCAAAATTTAACTATCAACCACTACTTAACACACCAACAAATTAACTTCCAAGACCTTCCGTTTGAACTACCAACCCATTTAGCGGAAAAATTGAAACACGTTTATATTCAACCACTTCATAACCCAAACACCTTCGATAAAATTATATGGGGATTAACACCTCATGAAAAATTCACTGTAAAATCCTTATACAATGTTTTAAATCAACATTCACATCGCCAAACTAAAAACTTTAAATGTATTTGGGATTTATCATTACCACCCAAAATCAAATACTTTTTGTGGCAAGTCAGCCATAATCGTTTACCAATAACAGCCTATCTACATAGACTCAATATCACCCCATCTCCAAGCTGCCCTATCTGTCACCAACATAATGAAACCGTTACTCACACTTTATTTCAATGCACCTTAGCATCCCTCATATGGTATACTCTAGGAATTAACCCTAATTCTGTAATAAATACCGACCAAAATACACCCATAATAAAAGAACTCCACAAAATCATACATTCTAATATACCAACCCCAACACACGCGCCCTCCAAAGTACTCATACCATTCACAATTTGGTACATCTGGAACTGCCATAACAGACACATTTTCCAGCATATTACTACACAATCATCCTTTCAACAAATTGTATCCCCGGCTAACGAATATTATTATCTCATCCAAAAACACCGTCTATCTGCTCAAATAACGAGTCTTTATATTAAATGGGAACCACCAATAAATGGTGCCTTCAAACTTAATACGGATGGGGCCTTTACTACAAACCCTCCTAGCCTTGGGATAGGAGGGGTGTTTAGAAACTCCGCAGGAAATTGGATCTTAGGTTTTGCTGGTAGCAGACTTACAGGCAATTCTACTTCGATGGAACTACATGCCTTGCTTCAAGTCTTGTATCTAGCATGGCAACGTAAACTCTTACCACTGGAAATCAATATCGACTCCACTGAGGTAATTTTTATGTTGAAAAATAATAACATGCGACACTTATCCTTATTTTCTGAGTGCAGATACTTGTACGCCAGCTGGGTAGCCTACACATCATGCACATTTACAGGGAGCAAAATAGTGTAACAGATAGATTAGCCAAATATAGAGCATCTTTAAGCGGAGGAACCAACTTGCAACTACTACAGGAGGCGCCAACCTTTTTGGAAACAACACTGCATGAAGATCAACAAGGCACCAACCACTCCAGAAAACATCTCTTGCAGCAAGGACTGACCCGCTTATATTTTTGTCTAGATGATCCATCTAATGAAAGTATTTCTGTAGACTTAGGTCACCAACAACAAATACATACCCCCACCTGCTCTTTTTATAACCCAAGGGAATGTTCTCTACTTGCTCCTTGTAATACTTTAAGTTTTTAATATAAATAAATTTCGTCGGTTGACCAAAAAAAAATTATTTTTCTCTTCATGCTTGAAATGAATTGCAAATTGGTTTCAAAAATCAAAATAGAATGAATTTATTGCAATATTCCTTTTAGATCTAGCCAAATGTGCATTATATCACATCACAAAACTTTTTAATGGAATGTTTTCGCAGGTAAAGTTCCCAAAATTCTCAAATTGAGCTTAGCTTATGTAGTTGAGTGATGACATATAGGATTTTCTAAACTCTACTTCGGTTTTCTCTTTTATTTACCAAGCCCACTCCAGGCTAAATGAGAGAAGGGGAAAATGAGGGCAATTCCACAAACTTTTTTTTTCAATTCAATTTTATTATATTAATTGTTTCTCTCAAGTTCAATTCAAATATCATCTAAATTCCTACTGTCAAAAATAAGTTATATTTACCATAAGAGTTACTTTTTTAGTATCCTACCCATGCCGTTGCACTTTGAGATTCAAATTACTCCTGCCGTTAATTCACTCTTCAAAACTTAAAAAAAACGAGTGCCACCCTTTGGGTACAAATACCAAAAAAATAAAATAAAAGTTAAATATAGTTTATTTTTCATAGTAAAAAGGTAAATATGACTTTTTCAGAAAAATATTTACTCTTTTCCAAACTAAAAAGTAAAATATTATCACATGACAGAAGGAATAATAATAATATTTCTTTCAAAATTACTTTCCAAATATTGAAGAAAATTGAACGCTGTCATTTTCAATTGCGGCACTTCTCTGATTCTTGAAAACTCCGCTACAATTATTCAACCACAATTTTGTTTTTACGCAAATATTTCTTCAAAATTGCTTTCTTTGTTACGAATAGTATTCTATTTAGAGTGAATGTCTATCTTGTAAAGAGTTTTACTTTGTGGCTAAATTATTTTTTCCATATAAATAGAGGGGTCTTACCCCATTATAAATCATCACAAAATTCAATAAGAATTTTCTCTCTCTCTTTCTCTGCAATATTGTTCTTCTACTTTTATTGTTTTATAACACGTTATCAGCACGAGACTCTACCATCTCAAGAAGATTAAGGTACAACTTTTCTCCTCTTTTAATTATGACTGATATTATGAAAAGAAAGTTCGTTGCCCTTGAAATTTCGGGCAAGAACTATATGACATGGGTGTTGGATGCTGAAATCCATTTAGATGCAATGGGTCTTGGAGACGCCATTAAAGACAAAACTAAAGCATTCACCCAAGACTGTGCTAAGGCCTTGATTTTCTTGCGCCATCACCTTGATGAAGGGTTGAAAATAGAATATCTCACAGTCAAAGATCCACTTGTTTTGTGGAATGGCTTAAAGGAAAGATATGACAACTTAAAGTTGGTCACTCTTCCACAAGCACGATATGATTGGGCTCATCTTAGGCTCCAAGACTTTAAGTCTGTTTCTGAATATAATTCTGCGATGTTCAGAATTACTTGTAAATTGAAACTCTGTGGAGATACTATCACTGATTATGATATGCTTGAAAAAACGTTTACAACGTTTCATGCCTCCAATATGGTTCTGCAACAGCAGTACAGAGAGAAAGGTTTCAAAAAGTACTCTGAGCTGATTTCTCTTCTCCTTGTGGTTGAGCGAAACAATGACTTGCTCCTGAGAAATCACAAAAATCGACCCATTGGGTCTACACCATTGCCTGAAGTGGATGAGGTGTATTCCCATTATGCTAAGCGTGGAAAAGGTCGTGGCCCTATTCGTGGTCGTGGTCGTGGTCGTGGCCGTGGACAAGGAAGAAATTTTCCTGGTGTTAGTCACCCCCCAAAGAAAAATAACCACTAAAAGTGGAAAGGGAAAGATGATAAACCAAAGGCAAATGGTTCAGAAACCGAATGTTATCGTTGCAGTGGAAAAAGTCATTGGGCAAATATTTGTCGTGTACCAAGACATTTGGTTGAGCTTTATCAAGCATCTCTAAAGAATAAAGGCCCTGAAGCTAACTTTGTCTATGACAATAAATTTGACATCACCCATTTAGATGTGACAGACTTTTTTGAGCACCCTGATGGAAAAATATACTACTTGATCGGTGATAGATCCGTAGTTAAAGAAGATTAAGTAGTTTAATTTTTATTTTTCCTATTCGTAGTAGCTAGTGAATAAATATCATGTAATCATAATTTTTTTTATATGAGTAATAGTCATTAGTATTATTTATTTTATAAAATAATGTTAGTTCGTTTTGATTAAATATAGTTCTTGACAAGAATGGTGTTCATTTGTTTGAGGATATGGAAAACTACCTTAAAATTGTCACTTGCCAATAGTTTACGCATCTGAATCACTTTGTTTGAGTTGTTATTAACCTCTATTCACCGAGTGTCAAAGTGACTGAAAATACTTTTTGTCTCGGTGTAACTTGCGTAAACCACCAAATAATTTTCAAGTTACAACTTTAGCATAGTTCTCATCATTTTTTCCAAAATCTAATGCTTTTGTCAAATATCTGATAAAGAAGTCCTACCAAAGAAATGGAGTAAAACCAATGTTAGTTACGTGCATGATATAGAGTCCAATATAATACTACTAATAGATTTAAGTATTTTTAGTTAGTTGTCCACTATCTATGTTTTTATATTATATTTATTATATTAGTTATTGATATACATTCAAATGGAAATGCAGAAGAAACGTAGCTTGATGCATATACTTATAATTATTTCTTTTCTTTTATCTCTGAAAATACTAATATTTATTCATATATCTCTTTTGTATGTCAAACAATGGGAAGCAAATATGGATATCTCACAAAACAAACTTGGATCAAAGTTCAATTGTAAAAATATTTGTTTAATTGATTCATGTACGACACATACAATATTCAAAGAGAAGAACTATTTCTCTCATTTAAATATGTGAAAGGTAGATGTTACTATTATTTTTGGTAGTAGTAAATTAATTGAAGGCTCTGGAAGAGCTACTATAACTCTGCCTAAGGGAACAATACTTATCATAGAGAATGCAATGTTCTCCTCCAAGTCCAAGAGGAACTTGTCGAGTTTTAAAGATATCCGTCGAAATGGATATCATATTGAGACAATAGATGAGAATAATCTTGAATATCTCATCATTACCAAGAATGTCTCTGGCCTAAAGAGGGTTATTGAGAAGTTCTCATCTTTATCTTGTGGCATGTATTGGACAAGAATTAGTGCAATTGAGGCACATTCTACCGTAAACTAAAAGGTTATTGATTCCAATACTTTTGTATTTTGGCATGATCGATTGGGACACCCTGGATCAATTATGATGAGACGAATTATAGAAAACTCAAATGGGCATTCATTAAAGAATTTAAAGATTCTTTTAAATAATGAATTTTCTTGCACTTCTTGTTATCAAGGCAAGTTAATTATTAGACCATCACCAACAAAGATTGGAATTAAGTCCCCTGCGTTTTTGGAACGTATACAAGGGGACATTTGTGGACCTATTCACCCACCTAGTGGGTCGTTTAGATATTTTATGGTCTTAATAGACGCATCTTCTAGATGGTCCCATGTGTGCCTATTGTCATCTCGCAACCTCGCGTTTGCAAAATTAATGGCACAAATAATTCGATTACGGGCACAATTTTCCGATAATCTAATTAAGTCTATTAGACTTGATAATGCTGCTGAGTTTTCATCCCTAGCATTTAACGATTATTGTTTATCAATTGGGATAAAAGTGGAACATCCTGTAGCTCATGTTCACACTCAAAATGGTCTTGCAGAGTCTTTAATTAAACGTCTGTAATTGATAACAAGACCGTTACTCATGAAAACGAAGTTGCCCACTTCTGTTTGGGGTCACGCCATTTTGCATGCAGTAATGCTAGTTCGTCTCAGACCGACAAATTATCATAAATATTCCCCGTTGCAATTAGTTTTGGGTCATGAACCTAATATATCCCATTTAAGAATTTTTGGATACGCAGTATATATGCCTGTAGCATCGCCATATCGCACCAAAATGGGTCCGCAAAGAAGGTTAGGAATATATGTTAGGTTTAAATCGCCCTCCATTATTCCCTATCTTGAAACATTAACGGGGAATTTATTCACTGCTCGGTTTGCAGACTGTCGATTCGATGAGACACTTTTCCCAAAATTAGGGGGAGAAGTTGGTGAAATCAAATGAAAAATTTTGTGAAAAAATCCATCATTATCTCATCTTGATCCACGTGCCTCTATTTGTGAAAAAGAGGTGCAAAAGATTATCCATTTGCGGAGAATAGCAAATCAAATGCCAGATGCATTTACGGATTTGAAAAGGATAACAAAATCACATATCCTTTCAGAGAATGTTCCAATCCGTATTGATGTCCATGTTGGACAATCTTCTAGTGTCATAGCTAATGAGTCAAAAGCACGCCTAAAACGTGGTAGACCATTAGGTTCTAAGGATCGAAATCCTAGAAAAAGGAAAACAAATGATCAAAATGACACTACGAAAGAATCTTACGAAGAAATCCACGATTTAATAAATTCTAAGATTCATGAGGAAACCACTAAGCCCGAGACTCAAGAAAATAAGGAACTATCAATAAATCCAATCGATATTGAGACAATTTGAATCGAGTGGATATAGTGGTGGATTATGTCTTTGCATATAATGTTGCATCTAGCATTATGCAAGAAAGTGAGGATCTTGAACCTCAATCTGTTGGAGAATGTCGACAAAGACTTGATTGGCCAAAATGGCAAGAAGCAATCCAATCAGAATTGAATTCACTTGCAAAACATGAAGTTTTTGGGCCTGTAGTCCAAACACCTAATGGTGTTAAGCCTGTTGGATATAAATGGGTTTTTGTACGCAAGAGAAATGAGAAAAATGAGGTACAAAGATATAAGGCAAGCGTTGTTGCACAAGAATTTTTACAAAGGCCTGGTGTCGATTATGAAGAGACATATTCACCCGTTATGGATGCTATAACGTTTTGTTATCTCATTAGTTTTGCAGTCCATGAAAATCTTGACATGCATTTAATGAATGTGGTTACCGCCTACCTTTATGGCTCACTTGATAATGAGATATACATGAAAATTCCCGAGGGATTCAAAATGCCTAAAGCAAATAATTCAAAGTCCCGGGAAATATTTTCAATCAAATTGCAAAGATCGTTGTATGGTCTAAAGCAATCAGGACGAATGTGGTATAATCGTCTTAGTGAATATTTATTAAAGGAAGGCTATATAAATGATGTCATTTGCCCATGTGTTTCTATAAAGAAAACAACATCGGAATTTGTTGTACTTGCCGTATATATTGATGACATAAACCTTATTGGAACTCTTATAGAACTCCAAAAGGCAATTGGTTATTTAAAGAAGGAATTCGAGATGAAAGATCTCGGAAAGACAAAATTATGTCTTGGTTTGCAAATCGAACATTTGGCAAACGGAATTTTTGTTCATCAATCTCCCTACATAGAAAAGGTATTGAAATGGTTTTACATGGATGGAGCACATCCATTAAGTACTCCGATGGTTGTTCGATCACTTGATGTGAATAAGGATTCATTCCGGCCTCAAGAAGAGAATGAAGAGCTACTTGGTCCTGAAGTACCATATCTTAGTGCAATTGGTGCACTAATGTATCTTGCTAATACTACAAGGCCTGACATAACTTTTTCAGTTAATGTCTTAGCAAGATATAACTCTGCTCCTACAAGGAGACACTGAAATGGAATCAAACACATATTGTGGTATCTAAAAGGGACTACCGATATGAGCTTATTTTATGGCAATAATTGAAGTCTTGATCTTGTTGGTTATGCTGATGTTGGGTATTTATATGACCCACACAAGGCTCAGTGTCTCAAACAGGTTATGTATTTACCTGTAGAGGCATTGTCATATCTTGGCGATCGACTAAGCAATCAATTGTGGCTACTTCATCTAATCATGCCGAGATAATTGTTATTCATGAAGCAAGTCGAGAGTGTGTGTGGTTGGGGTCTATAATACATCTTATTCGAGACAAATGTGGTTTGAAATGTGACAAGTTACCCACAATTTTGTATGAAGACAATGCAGCCTGCATAGCTCAATTGAAGGGAGGATTCATAAAAGGAGATAGGACAAAGCACATTTTACCAAAGTTATTTTCACACA
The DNA here is from genome assembly GCF_000715075.1 of Nicotiana tabacum. Taxonomy (NCBI): domain Eukaryota; kingdom Viridiplantae; phylum Streptophyta; class Magnoliopsida; order Solanales; family Solanaceae; genus Nicotiana; species Nicotiana tabacum. The sequence continues at coordinate 35,056,694 of NC_134086.1, forward strand.
TAATCTTCAAAAGAATGGTGATATCAATGTGCAACAGATTCGTTCAAGTGATAATATGACTGATTTGTTCACAAAATCTCTACCAACGTCAACCTTCAAGAAGCTAGTGTACAAAATCGGGATGTGAAGGCTCAAGGATGTGAATTGATGCTTTCATCAGGGGGAGTTAATGCGCGTTGCACTCTTTTTCCCTTACAAAGTTTTGTCCCACTGGGTTTTCCTTGAAAGGTTTTTAACGAGGCAACCAAAAGGCGTATTATCAGATATGTGTACTCTTTTTCCTTTTCTAGATTTTTTTTCCCGTTGGGTTTTATTTTAGTTAAGGTTTTAACGAGGCACATTACTTATCGAGTAGACACTAAGGGGAAGTGTTATGAATAAAATTCTATTCAGAATGAATGTGTATCTTGTAGAGAGTTTTACTTTGTGGCTAAGTCATTTTTCCTCTATAAATAAAGGGGTCTTACCTTATTGTAAATCATCCCAAAATTCAATAAGGATTTCCTCTTTCTTTCTCTGCAATATTGTTCTTCTACTTTTATGGTTTTATAACATTCTTAACGTTTTTTTTTGTTTTTACGCAAATATTTCTTCAAAATTACTTTCTTAACGTTTTTTTTAAAACTTAAAAGTATCAAGTTGACCGGCTAAAATGGTCAAAATTCTCATAATACCATGTGAATGAAAAAGAAAGAGCTGCCACAACATCATCATCATCTATTAGTTCGCCAAATAATTTGGTAAATCAGAGCCGTTAATTTAACGACTGGACAGATACGTAATTGGTGAGCTTTCAGATGAGGAAAACCCGTTTTAATTTCTCTCTTCGGCACGCATCTCTATGTCCTCTTTCATCATTCTTCCTAATGGCGCGTGTGTTGCAACTTTCAATTTATATATCTGTCTTTTCTTTTATCCTTCTAAATATTAGAATTATTACAAGGAAAGGAAAAAGAAGAAGATGAATTTGTAAAACACAATAACACGGCCAATAGAAATATGGGCATGAATCATTTTTTTTTATAATTTCTCTAACAGTAATTAATTGAGCTTTTGAATTAGAACAAATTACGAAGTTCATTTATTTAATTATGATGAAATATATGCAAAAATTCTAAATTATACGTATATCGCGTTGATGTTTTTGATACTTGTGATCAACCAACCATCTTTCATCATATAAAATGATACGTTTGATATTTGAGCATAAAGATTAATGTATTACAAGTCTTAATTCCTTTTTAAATTCCTCTTTAGTCAAATGATACCAAATAATTTGAAACATATTGCTTGAAAATTATTCTGGAAAAGAATTTTATCAATAATTTGTAACAATCAAACAAGAAAAAAAATATTTATTTGTATGTGATATTTACAAATAATAATTAAAATTTAACTATAAAATATTTAAAAATATATATTATTTAATTTTATGATTAAATGTGAAAAAAAACTTATATGAGACACATATTTTGTATTTATTCTAATAATTTGATATATACTTCAATGCGTGTAGATTTTTACAAACGAGAGAACTGGCGCGTGTATGTCAGTGGCTTGAAAAGAGTAGTTTGAAGACTTAAAATAATTGCGAAAATTTGTCATTTACCTCCCCAGAATTGGAAAAAATATCAGCACAGCGTCACCAACTTTATCTTTCTTCATTATTTGCACCAAAAAAAGAAAAGAAATTCTTCATTATACCCATCCTTTCTAGATAAACTTTCACGTTTTTGCAACTCCCAATACACAAACCGACCCTCTTTCCCTATATAAGCAGACACGAAGTAGAAAACTAGCTCAAAAATATCCTAATCAATTTTTAGAGTAATTTGTACTAAAAAATAATCTTGAGATCAAATGGAGAAAGCAATTGAGAGACAAAGAGTTCTTCTCCAACACCTTCGTCCTTCTCAAACTTCTTCTTCTTTGGAAAATATTGAATCATCCATTGCTGTGAGTTCTTTTTTCCAATTTCAATTTAGTGTTTTGGTGTGTTTGTTTTTTTCTTTTTTAACAAAATTCTATTTTTGATTTGTTTTTGTTTCTTGATTTTCTATTTTTGGTGGCTGTGTTTTGTTTCTTCTTTTCAATTCAACCTTTGATTCAGTTTGTTCTATAAATGAATTTCAATTTGGTTTGTTGGGTATTTTTTGAATTATTCTTTTCCTGATTGTTTGGTGTGGATGTGGATATTTTTTTATTTTGATCTGTAGATTGAAGTCTTGAGCTACAGTTCAAGTCTTGTTTTCATTCAATTCTGAATTCAATTTGTTTTGTTCTTGAATTTCAGTTTGATTTATTGGGTATGTTTTGTTCCATTGTTTTATTGATTGATTTTGATGTGGTCTTTTTTATTTTGATCTGAAGATTCAAGTTTTGAGCTAAAGTTATGTTTTTGTACATGGTTTTATTGGGTTTGTGTATGGTTTTGAGCTAAAAGGTTGAGTCTTGTGGGCAGGTCGTTGAGTTGTTTTTATGTGGGTATGGTGGATTTTGATCTGTAAATTGAATTTTGAGCTAAAGTTATGTTTTTGTATATGTTTTGAGCGAAATTTTGAGACTGGTGGATAGGTAGTTGAGTAGTTTTTATGAGGGTATATGGTTGAATTTTGAGGATATAAGAAGTTATTAATTGTTTTCATGTTTTGGGAGGGGTCAAGATCAGAGTTATTCCGTGTGCTTTTTTGCCATTAGTAGAAATATTATTTTCCAGCAGATCTGATGACTTATTAATTTCATTTATTATTTGGAGTGGAACTCTGGTATAGTTGTAATGGATACTCCGTCTATCCCAATTTATGTGATACTTCTTTTTTTGTGTCAGAAAAATTATGACAAATTTCTACATTCAGAAGAAATGGAACTTTAAACTCTTGATTATACCCTTAATGAGACGATTTTGTAGCCCTACTAATGTCTATATGGCTTGTTTTTAATGACAAGTTTCAAATGTCTGTATTTCTTTCTTAGACTCTGCCCGCAGTTAAAAACAGTCAGGAGTAAAATAATTGGAAAAGAAAAGCCTATCATGGATGACAATCTTTTCAAGTTCATTCTTTCCCAATTAGGTTGTAGCGTCTCTCTTTGTAAAATCTACTTGCTTTGTTCTTTTTCTTCAATTCTCTTGAATGTCTACAAACTTACAAATTAGTAGTAAGAATACATGTGTATAAAATGGACGCAAAGCGTGATTTATTAGTTTCATTGCTGAGTTCTATTTTTAGATATTAGGAAATATTTTTACGATTGATCAGTGTAAAATCTGAGGAAGTTTTAAATCCGACTGTGTGAAGCAGATAATATTTAAGGGACAAAAAGTGCTGAAATCCTTCATGTCTGATGGTGGATGTGCCTTTGTTATGTTTAATCCTGTTCAAAACTATGTTCGTTAGATGTTTAGTCACTACAGTATACAGGAATATTCAGTTAAGTTTGTGACATGTTTATTGTTATACTATACTAGTCTCTAGGTATTTTCGGTTAGTTGGTTTGTTCTTGAACACTCCTTCCGCTGTCAACGTCCATTACTTTGTTGAGTGGTGAATAGGTTTGTCTTAATTTCAAACATCTGGTGTCCTAAAAGAGAGATAGATTATACTTTTGTTATTTACGTTCTCAATTTTAAACCAGGCATCTGTATGCTCTGCTGGAGACAGTGCTGCTTACCAAAGGACCTCTGTCTTTGGAGATGATGTCGTCATAGTCGCGTAAGTAGTTATAGTTGATAACCATCTCTAGATTCAGCTTTTGAGTTCACCCGATTTGCACCTTTGCACTGTTCTCTTGCTTTTTCATACTTTCATGATTTTGTTTAACTTCTCATTGATATGATATATGTGGTTTTCTTGGATCAATGGACTTTATCCTTACCGTGAGAATCTTTTTGTTCCTTGCAGTGCATATAGGACTCCTCTTTGCAAAGCAAAGAGAGGAGGCTTCAAGGATACTTATCCTGATGATCTACTTGCTCCAGTTCTAAAGGTGCGTCACACTGAGCTTTGTCGTGTGTTGATGTTAATCAAGATCAACAAAGATATTTACCCTTAGGTCTTCCTTTAATCTTCTCTATAGGCATTGATGGAAAAGACTAATGTGAGCCCTAGTGAAATTGGGGATATCGTTGTCGGCACCGTGTTGGCCCCAGGTTCTCAGAGAGCAAGCGAGTGCAGGATGGCTGCGTTTTATGCTGGTTTTCCTGGTAGGTTTATTAGTACGTCATGACATGAAATTCGTCATTTCATGTATGAGGTTCTTATTCCAATATATGCTCATTTCTCTTCTCTCGAGCAGAAACTGTGCCAGTTAGAACTGTAAACCGGCAATGTTCATCAGGCCTTCAAGCAGTTGCTGATGTAGCTGCAGCTATTAAAGCTGGATTTTATGACATTGGTGTGTTGCCATTTCCTTCTATCCCATGGATACGGTTTCTCTCTCATTTCTAATGTTTGGACAACTTATCTCCCACAATTCAGGTATTGGTGCCGGATTGGAGTCTATGACCACAAACCCAATGGCTTGGGAAGGATCAGTCAACCCAAAAGTATGCCCCTTGTTCTATGAAAAATATGTATTCTTTTGTTTTATATTGTTAGGCTTATTTTCTTTAGAGATGAGTTCTATTGGAAGGATTAGCATAACCTGTAACATTTGATCTCAGGTTAAGATGATGGCACAAGCTCAAGACTGTCTTCTTCCTATGGGTATTACTTCTGAGAATGTAGCACATCGTTTTGGTGTGACAAGGCAGGAACAAGACCAGGCTGCAGTAAGTTTAAATAGACCCCTCAATTTATGATCATGTCTATGTGGCGTATATTCTCATCTCGCTTTTATTTCTGTTGCTAGGTTGATTCGCATCGTAAGGCTGCTGCAGCCTCTGCTTCCGGAAAATTCAAAGATGAAATAATTCCTGTACCCACAAAGGTAATATCCCTGTCTGCATTTTAATCAGTGAGGTATCCATTCATAGCTATATCAACTGCCCTCTTACGTTTTTGGCTGTCTTCTGTTTAAGATTGTTGATCCAAAAACCGGAGATGAGACACCGGTAACGATCTCTGTTGATGATGGTATACGGCCAAATGCCTCTGTTTCAGACTTGGCAAAGTTAAAGCCAGTGTTCAAGAAGAGTGGAACTACTACTGCTGGTAATTTGGTAGTCTTTGGGTCTGTAATGTAATTTTAATTTTGAGTTTGGTTAATAAAGTTTTCCTCTTCACTGCAGGGAACTCTAGCCAAGTCACTGATGGTGCTGGAGCTGTACTTCTTATGAAAAGAAGTATTGCAATGCAAAAGGGACTTCCTATCCTTGGTGTATTCAGGTCTGTAGTAACGTTACTTGCAGTGAGTGCCTTTTGGTTTTCTCCACGTTAGTGGTTTTCGTCATGAGTCCTCCTTCTCATGCCTTGACCTTAGTCAGCTGACGACAGTATACTTTTTGCATCTTTATTCTATTATTGGTGTTTGTCTTAAATGAGAACTAACACCCAGTGTTCATGCAGGACCTTTGCTGCCGTGGGTGTAGACCCTGCTATTATGGGAATTGGCCCAGCTGTTGCAATTCCTGCTGCTGTCAAGTCCGCAGGCCTTGAACTTGAAGATATTGATCTCTTTGAGATAAATGAGGTAATTTACATAAATTCATCAGCTCTCCCGTCTTATATGCGTAGAGTACAATTTCTTGACTATGGCTCTTGTTTAGGCATTCGCATCACAATATGTCTACTGCCGTAAGAAGCTGGAACTTGACCCAGAGAAGATCAACGTTAACGGAGGGGCAATGGCCCTTGGGCATCCTTTGGGTGCTACAGGTAAATTAGATCATTTCATAGAATAATAATCACGGGGGTGAATTATAAGCTTCATGTATGAACATGTGTTGTACTACATTCCTTTTGTTGTGAGTTTAACAGTGGTTTGTCGTCAGTCAGTTGATCAATAGGTATATGGGACGGTACCTTTTTGCTCTATCTTATCAGCTCTAACAACAATCTATCAGATCAATCCTGTTTGAGTACATATGGGGCTTCTCTTTGCTAACGTACCGTGTTGATTGCTAACGTACCGTGTTGAATGATCATTCTCATGAGATACTTCTCTATGTCAAAACAGGAGCACGATGTGTTGCAACTCTGTTGCACGAGATGAAACGTCGTGGAAAGGACTGCCGATTCGGTGTGGTGTCCATGTGCATAGGTATGTTCAATTCTCTCCCTTTTTGATCCCTCCCACCTCTCGGCGCCCAAAACCCTGAAAATAGAATGTCTCATCAACCTTTTTCTGATGTTAACTTTTTTTTGCAATCCCCAACAGGCACTGGAATGGGGGCAGCTGCTGTCTTTGAAAGAGGAGACTCCTGTGATGAGCTATGCAATGCGCGAAAAATTGGAAGCCACAATCTTTTATCTAAAGATGCTCTATAAACAGTAGGGATGCACGATAGTCGTTTCATTTAATAATATTTACAGAGAAGGAACAACAATAAATCATAGTAAGCTTTGAGACATTTTCTTGGAAAAAGATAGGTTGTAAAATTGCATTGGTTTTGCAGTTGTCGGCTGGATTGGCCTTGGTACTTTTGAGAATTGCTTTGGTGTTTCATGGTATGCTTTATATGTTTTGTGTTCCAATATTCCGAAAGTCTAATGTATTGCTTTTCAGTATTCCATATGTCTCGTCTCCTTCAAAATCAGAAAAGATCATTCGTAGTATAAAAGAAACTACTCTTTTCTAGTAGTTCTTATTATGCATTGGAGAAAACAATGGAATGTGTTTGGGGGAATATGTTGGATCAGTTAATAGTCATATTTCATCTTTCCTTCCAATTTCCCCTTTCTTTTTGTCCAATTTGAAGTCTTGCTACAAAGACTTGAGACAATTTTGTGTGTGAGACAAGCAGTTAAAATTAGGGTGATTGATAGGAATGACCCTATAACGGAGCATCTTTAAAATTGTCCATTTTTAGATTTATTTGAAAAATAACCTCCAAAATCTTGCAGCTCTCTAGGGACTTTCCGGTAGAATTGATGCTATATTTATTTTACCTATATTGTTAATTGTTCATAACAAGTTAACAACTACTTGCATGGTTTACCAAATTTAGCAGATTGGCGTAATCACAGCAATCGACCTATCTGTTAAATTATTCATTAAAGTTTGTAGCATAATTTTTATGTGTTGCTCAATAAAATGTTGTTCGATTTTTTAGTTTTAATTTAGATCAAATTACTCTAATTCAGATGATCTCAAATTTGACACAAAGTCTTCAAACACTAACACAAACGATCCTCAATTATCAATTTAGTCAAATAATACATATTTAAGAAGACTTTCTTTGTCTTCTTCAACACTTTATAATTGATTAAATATTTCAAACCAACAATGGAGTTTTGAGATCTTAAAAATAAATTACTACATTAGTGTTTAAATTAGAAGTTTAAGCATAAATAATCAACACTCAAGTTAACTTCGAATTTTCAACCCCAAAGAAGAATTTTAAGTTTCTAAAATTGAAGAATTATGGTGTTCTTGGTGAAGAGAAGAGATGGAGAAAAAGGAGCTGAAGGGGTCCATTTAATAAATATCTTTAATTATGAGAACGTTCAGCTAAGACCAGTCTCATTTGGGGACACGCCAAGCAATAATCCTCCAATATGCATGTTCGCTGAAAATTAGGAAGTACAAATGGATGATGGTCTTGAATTTTTGTGGAGGAAAACAAATTGGCATGCAAAGATATATTTTATAATATTTAATCAATTCAATAGCTAATTCGTCAACGTAAAACTCATATTCATCTCAGATAACTTTGAACGTAGGAAATTCAAAATGAAGTTTCATCCGACTACTTCGTACAGAGTACACACCAACAACTAGTATGCGCTCATCAACCTCCTCATAGAATCGAACATTTGTATTTGGTAATTATTCCATTTTTCCGTCGTTAAATGTAACATCAAATTATGCATCTTTAGAAAAATAAGCATAGAAAAGTAATTGCAGAAAACTATATAGCAAAATAAGGCATTTGTTCTGATCAACCTCCAAAGAAACAAAAAGATTATATCAGAATCTAGCTGCAACTGCCAAAACATGCCAACTATATCATCTCTAAAGCAGGTTATGTTATCGAACACTTGCAAACTGGACATGATGCTTTTCTCCTCAGCCATGGATCAATGCACTGCAGTAAGTTCAATGGGGGTTATAAATTTGGTTGCGTTGACAAAAAAACAAAATAATCAGCAAGAAAATCCAGAAGTTTACATCTTTGTGAAACTTGTGTAAGCAAGGAAGATGGCGGATCACGTCCCCCACAGTAGGAGTTTCAAGACAAACTGCACATGCTTCTTGAAGACTCTCATTCTGCAAGGAACCAAAGAGGGTAAGCAATGCAATTCCAGCTACTCACGGCTTTAAGCAGCCGCAGGCAAACCAACATCTATGCTCTACCCTCGCAACGATGTTCCAAGTGTGGATAACAGATGGATGCCTGTATTGCGCACAACTGTTGCATGTGTGCTCCTTTACTATAGTAAGAATGTCAAGGATATACAACAGTGTTAATCTTAGGTAAGAATTCAATAACACAAGGAGATCCTAGTTACCTGAACTGTTGACTGTGGTAAGTCGTTGATTTGTCGTACAGATGCACCACCGTGTTGGTGGTTGTTCTCATCAAGAGCCAATAGCATTTCATAGTCATTCCTAAACCAGAGAAGGGAAGGACATGTTAGAAAGCACGATATACATCTTGTCCAAAACAAGACGCTAAAAAATGAGATGACCTCGCCAGTAAAAGGGTAGATAACGTAAAGAACAAAGAAGACAATATTACATATATTAGTTTTTTTGATAAGGTATAGTACATAGATTAGTTCATTCCCTCGGATGACACATACCCTTGCACCTTAACTTCAGAGAGAATAAAATTATCTTACTTAGGGGTAGTTTGGTAGGATGCATTAGATAAAATAATGCATGCATTAGTTTTGTGTATTAATAATAGTACCTTGTTTGGTACACTTTTTGATCTTATGCATTAGTTATGCACCCTATTTGGTATTATCCTATGCATAACTAATGCATAGGAATCCATGGTATTTTTTTATTGAATTGGTAACTATTGTATATATTATAAAAATCAGTACATAGGTTGCACTGAAAACCAAATTTACATAGAGAGAATTTATAGATATTCTAATTTGAGACCTAGCATGATCCTAGTATGTCTATGATTGTCAATGTATCTTCTGTGTACATCTGTTTGCACCAAAAACAAAATAGAAGAATACAATTGAGTTTGATCTTCTGCAGTGAATTGCTTCTGTCTTCAAAACATCTAGTATTCCTTTCCCTCCAGACTGTCCACCAAATACATGCCGGAACAGTCCTCCATCTATCTCTGCTAGTTGCTTCAGCTCCAGCTTCCTCCCAGCTATAAATGACATCTTTAATCCTGTATGGCATTGACCAAGAAATACCCCTAAGACTAATAAAGATTTTCCATAGTTGGTCTGTAATCTTGCAGTGTAGAAACAAATGGTTGACAGTTTCTGCATTTTCCCCACACAGAAAACATCTTGAACACAGAGAAATTCCCCTTTTTATGAGATTATCCTGGGTTAAAACCGCCTCCTTTGCTAGTAGCCAAGTGAAGCAGGCTACCTTGTATGGAATCTTTGTTTTCCATATATGTTTCCAAGGCCATGTGTCTACCTGTTGATTATCATGATTCAAAATCTTATATGCATCCTTCACTCGGTAAATCCCTTTGTTGTGCCTCTTCCACCATATTGAATCCAAACCTTCCTGTAGTCCTGTAAATGTTTCCGGCTCTTTGTAGAGGTCAGTTAATCTTGTTATCTCTCAGTCATTCAGCTGTCTTCTTAGAGCTATTTCTCATCCTTGACAACTCCTCATATCAGCGACTGTCTTATGCTGGTTTTGTGCTAAATCGAACATATCTGAGTATCTTTCCTTTAAGCTTCCCATTCCTAGCCAGTTATCATTCCAAAAAGATGTGTTCCTTTCGTTGGTCACTCTTATGGAGGAGTGATTCTTCATTATTGGCCAAAGTTCTCTGATGGATTTCCACACACTTACTCCATATGATGTACTGACTTTTTTTGACACCCAGTTGTTTTCTTCACCATACTTTGCTTTGATCACTTTGGCCCATAAAGATTGGGGTTCTTTAGAGTACTTCCATAACCATTTAATTCTAAGAGCCTTGCTTTGGTTCTTCAAATTCCTTATCCTAATCCACCTTGTTTTTTATCCATAATGTCTTCCAATTGACTAAATGGAAGACCTTTTTCTCCTTATTGCCTTGCCAGATGAATGTTCTTCGGAGTTTGTCCAATCTCTGTAAAATGCCTGCTGGAATTGGGAACAAAGACATCATGTAAGTAGGTAGAGAGTCTAATACTGAGTTGATTAGAACTAGCCTACCCCCAATGATAGGTACTGCGATTTCCATCTTGACAACTTCTTCTCACACTTTTCTATGACTGAATTCCAGATTTCTTTTGATTTGGATCTTGCACCAAGAGGCATCCCAAGGTAAACAGTTGGTAGGGACCCAACTTCTCCTCCCAATATCTGAGTCAGTTGCCCCATGTTGTTAACTTCATTAATGGGAAAAATATTGCTCTTTCTCCAGTTAATGTGTAAACCTGATACTCCTTCAAATAAAACCAAAATGATCCTTAAGAATCTAAGTTGGTCTTTTTCAGCATCACAGAAGACTAGAGTATCATCAGCATATTGGAGATGTGTGATCTCTAGATTGTTAGCCCCACTCCTGTTTACCTCAAAGCCTTTAACCCATCCATTGACTTTAGCCGTTTTGATCATGTTGTTCAATCCTTCCATGGCTATGATGAATAGAAAGGGAGATAAAGGATCACCTTGTCTGAGACCTCTGTGTGAGTGAAAATAACCTTTAGGACTTCCATTTATAAGAATGGAGAATTTCACAGTAGATATGCAAAATTTCATCCATCTAATCCATTTTTGCCCAAAACCCATTTGTTCTAACATTCTTAGTAGGAAGCTCCAGTTCACATGATCATAGGCCTTCTCGATATCCAATTTGCATAAGATTCCAGGTTCTTTCTTTTTTATTCTTGAATCCACAGCTTCATTGGCAATCATCACTGCATCAATTATTTGTCTTCCTTTGATGAACGCCATTTGTTGAGCATCAACAAGTTTCCCAACCACCCTCTTAAGTCTTTCAGTTAAAACTTTTGAGAGCAGTTTGTAGAAGCTCCCTATCAGACTGATCGGTCTGAAATCTCTCAATTCTTTCGCACCTGTCTTCTTTGGAATCAATGCTATATATGTTGCATTGAAGCTTTTCTCGAACATCTCCTGTGAATGGAAGTTGTTAAAAGCCGCCATGATATCTTCCTTCAAAATGTCCCAACACTTTCTGAAAAAACCCATTGTGTATCCATCTGGACCTGGAGCCTTGTCACTTGCACACATCTTCAGACTGCTCAGCACTTCTTGTTCCTCAAAGTTACTCTGTAAAGACTCCCTTTCCAATTCAGAAATGCTTGGACTATTTTCGAAATTGACTGTTGGTCTCCACTGTTCAGGTTCTGTGTATAGCTCCTTGTAAGAATTCTATGATCTCGTTCTCTATTCTTTCTGGATCCTCGATTACTTCATGTCGAATCATTATTTGGTCAATGTTGTTGTTTCTCTTGCGTGCATTTGCAGTCCGATGGAAAAATTTTGTATTCCTATCCCCTTCTTTGAGCCACAAAGCTCTTGATTTTTGTCTCCATGCAAATTCTTCATTCTTGAGTTGCACCTCAATCTCCATTAGAGTGGCTGCTTTCCTGACTGATTCCTCCTCTGTCAACGCTCTTAGTTGTTGCGTTGTCTCAAAATCTGCTAGTTGACTTAGCATTTTTGATTTCTGCAGTCCCAAATTGCCTTCGTAACTTCTGCTCCAACCTTTTAGCTTGCCCTTGAGAGCTTTTAACTTGCAAGCTAAAATGTAATCAGGTCTTCCTGAGAATTCAAAAGATCTTCATGGAACAAAGCATACGGAACAAAGCCATTCTCCTTGCACAATCTGCTCTGCCATGAATCTGTTTGGAAATTCAAAAAGAAACATGTTTCCTGTCATTTCATATATGTTTACTCCGTATGCTTTGTTCCATGAAGCACTAGCCCATCGCCTTATATCTGCTAAAGTGGGTCTCCTTGCACAATCTGCTCTGCCATGAATCTGTTTGGAAATTCAAAAAGAAACATGTTTCCTGTCATTTCATATATGTTTACTCTGTATGCTTTGTTCCATGAAGCACAAGCCCAGTTTTTTTTTTTTTTGATAAGGTAAATTGTATTAATCAAAAGGGAGAGAACTCCCGTATACAAGAAGTATACCAAAAAGTAGAGAATTTACATCAGAACATGATTTTCTACAAAAGACGCCCAATCTTCTATACAAATAGGGGCTATATGAGTGCACCAAAAAGCGATCAAAGATAAAAGACTATTCTTAAGATGTGAAAAAGGAGACTCAATCCCCTCAAAAGCTCTCTTATTTCTCTCCCCCCCAAACTATCCACATGAGAGCTAACGGGGCGAACTTCCACGCCTTTTGCTTTCTTCTTCTACGGAAACCGGCCCAGCTATTTTGGAAGGGTATCAGGAAGCTGTGGAACACTTTCACTCTTAATACAACTCTCCAGGTTGGCAGTGGGGAACACAATCCTATTTTGGAAGGATCCTTGGTATGGTCAAAGTACTTTGAAGGACGCTTACCCAACACTTTTTTCAGTTGCAACTAACCCAAACTCTACAGTTGCCCAAAACTGGGAGGAGAACACTTGGAGCCCAAGATTAAGAAGAAACCTAAATGATTGGGAAATAGAGGATTTGCTAGCTCTTCTTGGCAGCCTCCAGAACATCTCCATCAACGACCAAGACAGAGACAAACTTAAATGGGGCAACAGTAGAGGGGGTTCCTATTCAGTCAAAGGAAGCTATTACAACTTGAGCTCTAACAAAGCTTTGATTGACCAGTGGCCATGGAAAGTGATCTGGAAGATAAAAATTCCCCCTAAGGTCAGTGGTTTCTGTTGGATAACTCTACAGGGTGCTTGTCTAACTCAGGATAACCTTCTCAGAAGGGGTTTCCAACTAGCCAACAGATGCCATATGTTCCTTAGCAATCATGAAACAATCAATCACCTGTTCCTCCACTGTACAGTTGAGGCAGACATTTGGTCAATATTTATTTCACTTTTTGGTCTACATTGGACCATGCCTAGGGATGTCAGGGATGCCATTGTGAGCTGGAGCTCCTGGAAAGTTGATAAGTCCATCAAAAGAATCTGGTCTATGGTTCCTGCTGTTATTTTGTGGTACATATGGACAGAGAGGAATCAAAGATGCTTTGATGGCATCTCAACTGCCAGACACAAACTTAAGGCTAGATGTTTAGTTTTACTTTTTTGCTGGGTAAACCACACCCCTGTGTATAACCCTGACCTTTTCTTGGACTTTATCAGCTCCATAGTATTGTAATAGGTTTTTGTCCTCCCTAGGAGTTGATATCTCCTTTTCTTTTGTAATCATTGCATCTTCTGGATGCCTTTTAATTAATATACAACTTACTTCATCAAAAAAAACCGGCCCAACTATATAGCATTTCCTTTACAGTGCTTGGCATCACCCATTGAACACCAAAAAGGTTCAGGATCGCCCTCCACAAAGCCGAGGACACAGGGCAATGCAACAAAAGATGATCAACTTCTTCCCCTGAGCTTTTACACATATAGCACCAACTAACAAGTGTAATTCCCCTCTTTCGCAGATTCTCAGCAGTCAAAATCACTCCCCTCGCCGCTAGCCATGCAAAAAAGCACACCTTCCTTTACAGTGCTTGGCATCACCCATTGAACACCAAAAAGGTTCAGGATCGCCCTCCACAAAGCCGAGGACACGGGGCAATGCAACAAAAGATGATCAACTTCTTCCCCTGAGCTTTTACACATATAGCACCAACTAACAAGTGTAATTCCCCTCTTTCGCAGATTCTCAGCAGTCAAAATCACTCCCCTCGCCGCTAGCCATGCAAAAAAGCACACCTTCGTGGGCGCCTTAGGAATCCAGATCGAGGAGTATGGAAAAGAGGCCTCCTCTCTCACCAACAATGCAATGGGTTTAAATGCATGCATTAGCTTAGTTAAAGATAAAATTGCCTTCAAAATTCATGCTTGATTAAAATATGCTATTATATTAATGCAAGTTTGATGTAAAGTTTGATACTGAAATTGCTCCCGCTATTTATATCTATCCTCCACCAGTTTCATCATTGTAAATTTATAAATCTGTACTCTACTAATACGTACTAGAATGCACCTATAATCAACTCATTTCCTTTTTTTTTAATTCAAACTTTCTTTGCCTAATAATCCAAGAAAGTGGAAAATAAAATTACATCCCTAGTTGATAAATAAATACTTAGCACATTTCCTTTTTTATAAATAAATATTCAGTTCTATACTTCAAAGGTAGACAAATCAAATAATTTTTTAAAACCTTTTTCATATAAAAACATTCCTCTAACATATGTTTCTTTTAAAAAGATAAAGTGATGGACTGGTTATGAGGGTATTTTTGTAAACAAACAATTCTTTTAGAAATTGTGCAATGCTTTAATATATCAAACCAAACATTGGATAAGAAATATGTCAACATAACTGATGTCAGCATAACTAATGCAAGCATAACTAATACACCCTATTCAGCACTATTCATATGCACCCTACCAAACGACCCCTCAGAGTTTCTAGTAATATCATTGAAAAAAATACGTTTCAGAGCTTTGAACGCTGAGTCACCATGCCTCCTTTTACATTTTGATGCAACACAAGCTAATTTCATTGAAGTCATAAAAACTTACTCATTGAAGTCACGCTGTGTCTGAAGGAGGTTACCATCAACATCCATATTACTAAAAGCCTCTAATGTTTCCAATATATGCATCCTCTGCAACATTCAGAAAAAGTAAATTACACATTCACTGCTGGACCCACAAAAAAAAAATATACTCAGCAATTACCCAAATCCCATTCTAATCATTCTGTTAAAACAAGTCCTTCAATAAGAGAGGTGAAAAGAGCATCTCTTTGACGCTGAAGTTTTAATGGGAAGAGGTGAGGGTTTCTTTCAGAAGGAGCAAAGACAGAAAGGTGGAGACCGGAAGAACCAATCAGGACACAAGTGAGGATGATAATAAAGAGCTTAAGTGAGCTTGTGGTCCCATAACAGATGTTCTCTTAACAGAAAATGCATGCAGAAAATCGTTTGTTCTTTGTTAAGGATTATAACATGAGATCTCTTTATGTTTATCAAGATAAAAGAAAGAAGTGCGATGTTTTTCTCCTCTGTATCAAATCCTGTCTTCTTAACTATGTGTTGACAAACCAAAGAATTAAATGAAATTAGCTAACTCTCCATTTATATCAATCTTATATTCAGAATAAAAGAACCCCACATCAAAGTAGGATTTCATTGTACACATTCAAACTCATACAATGATGCCATCTAGGGTAATCACACATCCAAAAGGGAAAGATAACCCATAATGCAATAATTGCTCCACATTTCAATGAAATATATCAAATCTTTTAAAATGTCCTTTTGGAAAGTAGGGAAACAAAGGAGATAAATCATAATATAAGAACAAGATGTGCATACAAGGATGATGCCTAATGGTCGATGAAGTTGGAATGAAGACCACCGGAGACTAAGGTATTCCAGCAGATTCAGAAAACGTAGGTGATTGTCATTTCCAAGGTACCTTTCTATTTCTCTCTTTCTATTTGACTGCTTATAACTCTATAGGCTAGTGACTCTCAAACTGAGGCGGCTCAGATTCAATTTTCCATAGCCCGTCCTTTCTTTCTTCCTTTGCTAATATATGACACAGCTGCTTAACACTAATCATCTCGGTCTTCTAAAACACAAACTACTGTAGAATCAACCTAAATAGCTTAGAAACAAAAAGTCATTACTTAAAGCCAAATGAACACAAACAGCATGAAAATAACAAGAAATACAACTTTAGCAGACTAAATGTTTTATTAGCGACCAAAGTCACGAGGAAAAATGTAAGTAATAAATACCATGTCCACATCCATATTAGGAGGAAATAGTGAATTTCTTCCTCTAGAAGATGAGACTGTACGAGGTTGTCCAGGGAAACGGCTCCTCAACCTTGACATTCTATTTGATGAGGAAGCCCGAGCTTGAGAAGCTCTGCGAGATGTGATGGATGCATTTCTTGATTGTCGTCTGCGTATGTTTGCAACCAATGATCCACTCTGCACAACATCCCCACGTCCCAAAAAGAAAAAAAGACAAAAAGAGGAAAAAGAAAAAGAACTCGGTCAGAGATCAAGGCACATTCTTAAAGGATGAAAACAGAATATGAATTACAGGTCTTTTGTTTTTTGCACATTTTGAAAACTAATGTATTTAAGATCACGCTTAGACTAGAAAATTCAAAGAGAAAGACACATAAAATAGGTGATACTGCAATCACAGCAAATTTTTTAAAAAAATAAAAATGAAAACCTTGAATTTCAATCTGCTGCAAGTCAAAGTTATATAACAAAGAAAGAACAATCAATCTGCACAGCTACAACCCAAATTACGAACTCTCATGATCGTTGATCACAGCTATATATCCAACATGAGCACATTCAAGTGTAAAAAATTTCAAGAGAATGGGTACATATAACAAGTACACAGCCCCTAGAGGAAGTTCCGAAAAAGATATGAGGTGCTTAGAAATGGTTGAAGTAGTTGAATAGGAGGATTATTATGACTATTACCAAGCTCAACTGAAAGTCAACATAACTTCTTAATTAACAGTCCGCATAATAAAGCCCCCAAACATGAACATAATGTATAAATCATTGAAAGTCAGATGTCAAAGTCAATATTAGACCTAAGTAGCACATGTTTTACTACGAAGTGATGTAAAGCATAGAGGACAATAAAATGTAATGAAACCCAACATACAAGATTGGATAATTGATTCTCTCCCCCAGAGGAAGCATGTAGGAGATCCTCCTGCGCTAAAGCCAAGGCTACATCTCCATTGATCTGTTGCAAAGAAAAGCAAAACCATCAGAAAATAGTAGGCGTTTGGATAATTTGGTTGAAGTTTAAATAAAGTATTTGAGATTGTAGTTGAAAAGGGTATTTGGAAGAAGTTGTGCTTGGACATGAATTTCACTTGGAAAAAATTTTGAAGTTTTGTGCATGAAAAGCATTATTTTCACTTGAAATACTCCTTCCTCAAACCGATTTTTCAAACTTCAAATTCTCTATTTCAAGTTGAAGTTGAAATAATGGACCAGATTGTAGAACAAAGACTTATTTGAATTTTTTTTCTCAAACATTCCAAATATTATCTATGGATAAAGGGATATGGTACTATGTGTGGAAGACAAGAACAGCTAAATATTGATGGAGAACAGCTAAAAACATGCTCCATAAAGAGTCGAACCTCGCCAACGCCTAAGGAAGGCACCTCATTATATAATTGTTCTTGGAGTTCCCGTGCCAGCCTTTCATCAGCTTCTAATTGTCTGGTTCTAGCATCATCATTCCTACTACTGCTACATACAACATGAGAGCCTTCATATCTTATGGTAGAGGAGGGACTGTCCACATCAATCACCGATTCTACGCCTATACTAACATGATTTCTGTTTCTGGTGGACCTTGTATTAATCCTACTTTCAGGTGAGGCAAGTAAAATGATGTCTAAATCATCAGAGGCCGATGTAGAACATTCACCATGGCTGCTTGCAGCAGGTCCCTGCTTTAGTCTTTTCTTAACTGTGTTTACTGCAGTACGCTGAGGTCCAAGAACGGATTCCTTTGGCTCTGCAGATTCACCAGAAACGTGTCTAATAGAAGCTGAATCGTGATCATTGCTTGCATCATCTCTTCTCGTCACCCTACTCCCACTGGAGTGAGTGACAAAGCAGGCACTATCCTTATCTAAGGTCCTGTGCGCACTGGACAAAGACAAGTTCATGTTCCCACTACGGTTACGTGTACTTCTCCATCCACCTGATTCATCAAAGCTTCTGGACGCATCTCTACTGGAATCACTCGTTTCCTTTGCTTTCTCATCAACAGATATCAACCTTCTGGAAGGATAAAATGAAAGAAAAAAAATCTGATGAGACCTTTATCAGGACATGAGTTAATCATTGAGGTAACAGTCAAAAGAAAAGGAACCCAGAATCTTAAGCTACCGAATTCAAAGGAAAACAGTAAGCAGCTTACTATACATTACAATTCTACACTATAGATAAGAAAATGTAACTTGTAAAGCATGACAAATGGTGAAGCGACTAAAATCACCTAACTAAATTGCAAATCTTTTATAACATGGATAAGGAGAGGACAAAGGTAGAAAACTGGTTCGCACAAACTTAGATATGATTATGATTAATAAAGTAAAATCACAGGAATAAGAATGACTATAATAACATCACATGACAATACTTATGAACAAAGGAGTAGTAATATCTCATACAACAAGATGCAGCAAGCATTTAGAGACATCTCATCTAAGCCAAAACAGGGTTACACACAACACAGATATTTTTTCCTGGATAAGTTTACGCAAAACAAAAATATGTCAAAATGCATATCTGAATATGGATGCATCATTTTCTACAGCTGGTTGAACCCATGCATCTATCCACACATGAAAACAAGCTAAACTGTGCTCCCCATAAACCTTCAAAGTATAGATCCCTCAGCAGGGAATTGATTGAGTTAGTCTCTCTGACAACTATGTCATAGAAGATGTAAAGAAAAGTTCTTTTTTTCTTTTCCAATTTGGAGAGCCAAGTAAATTTGAACTAAACTGCTCTCAGATAAGAATTAAATTTGTCTCTCTATGAATATTTAGACAGCATTCACCAAATACGCACCTGCTATATGGATGTGCTGTTTCATGTTCTTTTGAAGGAGAAGAGTGCGTTATCACCTCCTTACCCTTTAATGTACTAGAGATACCATTTTTAGACATCAATTCTTTTGCACCATCTAAGCTTGTAACCGCTGTTGATGCCATAAGACTTGTACCAGTTAGCCCATGGGTTAAAACACCATTGTCCTCCTTCACAGCTGGCTTTTTGGCCTTAGCTATGTTATGCGGGGATATACATCCGTTTCGAACCAATCTTTTCTGCCCAATTACTCTGGGTGAGTAAACAAGAGATGCCGAACCATCTTTTCGAGGTCCAAGCTGCGTATCAATGGCAGAATCCTTTTCTCCATGAGATTTAGAACTTGAACCATCAGTTTCCTTTCCTTTGTTGGTAATGCTGGATGGTATGAACGGAGTCATCTTGTGCAAATGAGAGTGTTCATTCATTGCTGCAGATCGTGTTCTACATTTTTCAACTTGACCACCATTCTGTGCTCCAACTGTAGGAGCCTTAACAAATACATGTGCCGACCCACTTTTGTTTGTCAGGTCTACGACAGGGTAGTTTTGCTGAGAAGACTTTTGACTTTTTGAATCTGTGTTTTCACTTTTGGAAAGGTGCAAGTTATGTTTCTCATTGGAATTAGGAATGGAGGAAACTTTAGTAAAATGAACACCATTTCTTGAAGGGATAGAATTCCCCAAACCGGAAGCTGATGAATTCGCATGGAATTCAGATTTCATGGAACTATTGATACCTTTTGGCGGACGCATAAACAGCCTTCTTTTTCCTACACCATTAACATAAACTTGATTCTCATTCCGTTCACCAGCAATATTTCCATATCCTGAATGACCAGATGTCGATAAACCACTCTCCGTGCTGACACGACTCCTCACATTCAGATCCTTAGCAGCTAATCTATTAGGGGTGTCAGGAACATCGAATTGACTATCGCTGTTCACATGATCCATAATCTGCACAAACAGCCAAAAGTAGACATATCGCATCAGTGGACAAATTTAACTAACCAAAAATTAGCACAGATATCATGTAAGGTGCAGAATCAAGTTACAATACCAGAAGTAAAGTTGGAGGAAAGACAATCACAAGAACAGCTCGAATAAGTTGGTGTGGGCTTAAATGTATCCAATAAAACTGCTGATAGAAAACACTTGAAACCACCTGTACCTACAAGACAATTATCCTTGGTATTAATTTAGCAGTAAAACCCTAATCACACAATAACCATAAAGATTAAACCTTTTATAAACAAAATACTACTGCAGACAATATCACTATCTCCCAAGTCCATTCATAAACTTGTTATAATTCAGAAAAGGGTAAGGAAAAACGAAATTTGCAAATACCAATAAACAACATAAGGGTAAATCCCATTAGAAATAAAACAGAAAAATCTGAAAATTCAAGATTTTGCTTACCCAATTCAATTAATTGTGTTTCAAGCAGGAAAGAAAAACCTAATAATATAGTAACCCTAAAGATTAAACCTTTTATAAACAAGATACTACTGCAGACAACAAATCACTATATATAAGTAAAAAAAGGGAAATTTAGCAAATACCAATAACCAACATAAGGGAAAACCCCATTAGAAAGGAAACATGAAAATCTGAAAATTCAAGATTTCTCTTACCTAGTTGAAATAATTGTATTTCAAGCAGGAAAAACAAAGGAGCCTTTCATATAAATCAAATGAAAATTAACGATAATGTAATGATAGAATCATAGAAAACGAACAAACCTTTGAAGATTATTCTTGATTCTGTAAAATCCACAAAATTTATGCATAGAAAATCATAATTTTGATATTGAAAAAAGAAAAGAGCAAACGAAACGCTAGGGCTTGATGGAGAGAAGAGGTGGGTGGTGGCGGTGGGAGTGGAGGGGGGAGGTTTGCAGTGCAATGTCCAATCTACTCTTTGAGGCTCTTTGAATTTGACGGGCAGTAATTCCACTTGCAATTGTGGGAAGTGTATGACACGCTCTGTGTTAATGGAGTAAATAATTTGAATTTTGAATCATGAATTTGAAGGTGTTTGACTAAGCTTATAACCTGATCAAATTGGCTTATAAGTATTTTTTGGCTTATCTACGCGTTTGGTAAAATTAAAAGTGTTTATAAGTCAAAAATAAGCCAAAATTTATATGTTGGTCCCCCAACTTATCAAATTTCAGCTTATAAGCACTTTAAGTTTGACCAAAATATTTACTATTCTATCCCTAAAATACTCTTTTTTTTTAAAACAAAAATCTGTGTATACCTAGTTTTTCAGCTACTTATTATTAATTTCAGCACTTATATCTAAATACGTAACTGCTTATTTTTTAAATCAGTTTTAGCACTTAAAAATATTTTTCAGCACCTAATGCTTATCAGCTATTCTAAATCAGCTAAGTCAAATGGGTTTTTCTGGTATTTCACGTTCTTATATAAATTCTCACATTTGCATTTAAGCTACGTAACTCACTTCATCATCTCTATTATACCAATGTGAGCAACACGAGTGAGGCGTACAACACGAGCTTGAATCCTAACTAGTACATGAAGACTACTCGTTTTTAAAAGGTCGCACAATCAGAGTCGGATTCAAGATTTATTGATTATGTGTATCACTTTTTAGTACAAACCTATCATTAGTGAAGGAAAATAAATTAGGGTATATATTTTATTGGTTTGATCCATTTTAAACTAATTCGGTTCGGTTCGATCTATTTTGAATTAATTCGGTTCAATTTACAAAAATTTTGGTACATAAATAAATATATGACCATCAAACCGAATGAATTTTGTCCAATTCGATATAATTTTCTAGCTCTGTTGAATGATGTGATTAGATGCATCAAAGTTTAAATTAAATTTTAAATTAGCAAATACATCCCTTATATGTATTTTGATGCCATCATTATAAAAGATTATAGGAATCATGGAAACAATAAAATTATATGGAAAAAAGAGAGAGAGAAATTACATTCAAATAAAATATTGAATATCTACGTAAAGAAAAAGAAATATATATTATTAAATGAATAATAAAATGGTTCTACCAAGAGAGGAAATCAAAAGATGAAAAAATACAAGAAATTAGGAAAAAGGAGCAGAAAGTAAAGAAAAAAAGTACTAATAAGATTCGAACCTGCATCTAATATATGGTGCTAGCTTTGAACCATGGCACCTACAGTTGACATAATACATAGGGTGCCAATTTTTTAGTATACTAATAATGGCACGTGATGATTTAAATATTTATTTATATGAAGGAATAATAAAATTTAATTAATGAGAGAAATTTTATGTATAATAATACAATAATCATCCAAATGCAGAAAAATATTAGCATAATACATGAATTTAAAATAAAAGGACATCATCAAAACTTACACAAATGATCAATTTTGTCATGTTAGTTAGATAATTAGACATTATAATTCAAAAGTATTTAATGCGATGATATCTTAGCTGATATTTCTTTGTGGACAATATTTTTTGTGCATGTTTCGTCCTAGCGTTGGTTGGTCTGCCTTAACCAGACCTCTTGTTGCCGACCTTGATATCCCTCTTGAAAGTGTAACATACAATGTTTGTGCAAGAAAATATACTGCAGTAAATATAGTCCAATATTTATTATGTTTGTCCTTATGCTTTATTTATTATATTTGCAAAACATAAACATAATAAAAATTATCTTCGCACAAATTTAAAAGGATATTCGTTAATTGCGGAAGACGAAAGTTGAATTCAGGGATTAAAATATACTTAGAAGCACATTAACCAGTATCATAATTTTTGCATGTATGATGTTATTGTCAAAACTTCTATATAATATTTGTGTGGTATTACATAAGCTATTCGGCAGTATCTGAATTTTTCAGTAGCATGGCGGACATATTTTTCTTCAAAACTAACCTATATACAATGAAAGATCAATGTTAACTTAGTCTATTATATATACGGTGACATTAACATATGTAAGAAATAAAAAACTTGACAACAAACATGTATGGTAAAAGGACATCTGATATTAAAGTATTTAAGTATTCTTCTTGGTAGTAACTATTGGTATCATTTTCTACTGAGTCAAAACTGAAAAATATTTTATTTTTATTTAGTTGATCAACATATTCATTTCTGTTAGCTAAGATATCTCTTTAATTCTATCATGCGATTTGCACAAATTGTATTTTAATCTAATGATAGAAATATTTTTCTTATTAAATGCACTACTATTACCATTAGGATTGATAACCAAGTGTTCATGAAGAACCAAATCATCTTTTATTAGATGCTCTTCTTCGTTACCGATACGAATCAAGAAGACACTGAATACTGGATCTGTTCTTACTTTATATTTCTTGTCGGTGAACAATTGGTAGTACTTGACAGAAATCACCTCCCAAACCATAAATTTTTCACCAAACGGTTCATTAATATCCAATATATCTATAGAACTCTGGGCAATTATTTCGATCGTTTGACACTTAGCCATAAGTGCTTTATCCCATATTATCAATTTTGATTTTATTATAAATTTAGCACCATTGCTCTGCTTTGATATATTTGTGATGGTTATTTAAGTTGTTTGACGAGGTATATCAAATCTAAAGTGGGTGGCCTCACAATAAAATCGTTGTTGGTACACCACTTGCTATTATTGCTAGCAGTGTCATGCCTCTTAATATGATATTTGCGAGTAATGCATGATATAGAAATATTATTTCGACTTTGCCGGAGGCATCTATAAAGAATAATCTCGTTATATCAGAGTCGACTATTTATAATATAGTCTTGAAAACTTGTTATTGTTTAGGATTTGGGTTTGATTGTGCTTCCTCTGACACTTTTATAGCATTTTGATTCCTAATAATATACTAATCTTTTTATTTTGTGTTCTAACGCTCTTTTTATGGAATAGATTTATGTATCCTAAGATTTTTTTTAACTTGAATAAGAATTTTACTTTTGGACAATGAAAGCGTACTTCATCAGTCGTCGCACCCAAATTTCTTCATGTATTTATTTTTTAATAGTTTGATACCTCTTAGTAAAAGTTTTGACTTACACCCACTTTGTTGAAAGTAACCTTCATGTGCATTCGCTTCAAAAATAATTATTCATTCTTTTATGAATCATAAAATTACAAATTCTATGATACCCAAGGAAGGAAAATAAATAGTGCATTTTCAGTTTAGAATAAGTCTAATTGCAAACTTTAAGAATCAAAACCACAGTGCAAGATTAGTTTTAATGAGCATAATTATTTTATGTCTTTGTGTCCAAAAAAAGGAGAAGTTTTAACATCGAAGATATAGTTCGTCTTCAAATTTTTGATTGAATTGTTCATTTAAATAATGATCATTTCACTTATTAACCAACCACCCCCACCAACCTTTTCCCCAAAAAAGAGCTCAATCTTTCAAAATCAATTATCTGATGATGAAGTAAAACAGAAGAAATTCACATGCTTCTTGAAAAGAAATAAGAAGCGGAAAAGACAAGAATAGAAAAGAAAGGATAGTGAATAAAAGTGCTTCGGTCGAGTTTGAATTGCCCGACATAGAGCTAAGAGTGACCTTAAACTCTTAAAATAAAATCACCCAGACCCAAGTTTTGCTTGTGGGTGCTCATTCTCATTATATAGCAAATTTCCTAGAATTTCATGTAAAACATATGATCTCGGACTCTTAGACAATGGGTGCTTCAGCGTGGATCCGCCTATGGTATTATATATTTATGCCCGAAAATAATTATAGTAATATAATTCCTAACGGTTATCATGTAGGATTCCTAATGTGTAGTAATATGTCCTAAAACTAATAGGATTACAAGGCTAATTTCTAGAATTCCGATTCGCATGCTTAATATTAAAATGTTATTTTTGTAATCCAATATTTTATTCATGCTTTTATAATAATATAGATAAACAAGATTATGCAGAATATATATATATATATATATATATATATATATATATATATATATATATATATATATATATATATATATATATATATATACACACACACACACACACCCGAGCGTCCGGGTGACGTGCCACCCCCAACCCTCTACATAGATCCGCCCATGTGCACAATATGAGTTTGATTTTAACCAGTACATCAGGTTTGTACTTAATTATAGAAAGACGTACCACATATGAGCTAGAATCCTAACTAGTGTATGGGTCAAAATCCGGCTTAGGAAATCAGGCGTGGGAAGGTCGTTAAGTGAGAAGATTGTGTTTTGATTTGGGCGGCCAAGCCGAGGTCGACTGAAACCCAACAACGAGCAGTGACTGAGCAAGTTGTTGAAGTCGAGGTCGAGTAGCGAAGAGTAGGAACAACGGCTAGTGTATTCTTGGGACTAGCGATAGGAATATTCTCTTTGTTGTACTTTTTTAGGATTTTAGAGAACATCCATATAAATAGAAAAGGGGAGAGAGGAAAAGGGGCACGTGAGATCCATTTTGAGAAAAACTATTGTAAGAAGTTGACTCTTGAGAGAAAATACAAAAGTTTACCTTTCCACAGTGATTGATTTTATCAATTATTCTTTCTTTCTACTCACACGATCCAAGAAAGCATTGTTCATTTTCTTACTTATTGCCATATTTTGTTGTTAGGAGGAAGAATCTTCCACATCATTCGATATTTGGGTGAATTGTTCTTCCTATTTATATTTATTGCCATTTTCCATATTTATTGCTCATCTTTTATTCTTCATTTTTTCTCCAAAGCATGCATTTAATAATTTAATAACCAATTCCGGGCATTAAGTAGATGGTACCATTTAAACACTTAGCTAGATCTAAGAATTATTATGCTTGACTAGGATTTACCTTTCACCTTAGTTATCTTTTAATTAGTTTAACAAAGAGTGCTATACTTTTTGGTCAAACAAATTGGCGCCGACTGTGGGGACTTTCTAGTCAAAATTATAGTCTTTCCAGATCTACAAAAACATATCAATAGAAAAATACGGGACTTTTTTTCCCCTACTTGCATAATCTAACATGGCAGCAAATGGAGAAGAAAGACTAAAAGAGTGGCAAGCCTTACTACTAATCTCCTAAACACCATCAATAAAACTCATGGAGAGGACGGGAAGAATGTGACACCAAGCGCCTCACCTAGGCGAAGTGATTCACCCCCCTCATGGCAGCATTACCGCATATCATGAAAAGGGAGCATCTACGTCCACTACGGAAGAAGCACCACCAGCGGTAAAAAGGCTACTAGAAGCATGGCTAACGAATACATTGAACAATATACTCAACAAACTCGCTCAGGGGGTGAGCAGAGAGGGTGTGCGAGTCGACATCGCCACAACAACCAATGAGCAACACACCCAGCCTCCCTCGACAGGTGTCACTCACTCTATTAATGATGCAGGTAATGATGCCCTCGCTGCCATCCTCAGAAAAATGGAGAAGGTGGAGAACGAGAACAAAGCACTTCGTGACCAAATGAGAGAGCATCAAGAAAGGGTAGATAAGATATCGGGCGCCCCAAAAGTCCTACCAAAGCGGGATGCCAGCTAGTTTCTGGAACAACCGTATAACGACGAGGCTGCACCACATGCTATACCCAAAACATTCAAGATGACACCACACCTGAAAATATATGACGGTACAACGGACCCTAAGGATCACATCATACACTACATCACCTCAGTGAAAGGAAACGACCTTGCTAAAGAGCAGTTGACATCTATATTGCTGAAAAAGTTTGGTAAAACCCTAACCGGGGGAGAATTAACATAGTACTCGCAACTGCCCGCACGATCCGTACAGTCATTTGAAGAAATGGAAGACAAGTTCGTCACCTCCCATGCAAGGGCTAAGAAAGTAGAAGCCAGGGTGAATGACATATTCGCCCTCAGACAGTCACCTGGGAGCTCAGGGACTTCCTCGCCCGGTCCAACAGAGTGAGAATGACCCTTCCAAATGTATCAGAGGGGATGGCAGTAGCAGCTTTCCAAAACAAGCTGAACAAGAGCGGGTCGAGGGCGACCAAAAAATTGCTGAATAGACTCATGAAGTAACCTCCCACCACTTGGGAAGAAATACATAACGCTTATTGTGCCGAGGTGAGAACGGACAAGGACGACCTTAATAGGCCAACCCAGCGGTTGCCGTCAGTCCAGATGGGGTCGATAAAAGACCATAGAAACGACAACAAGAGGGATCATGTAGGTCAGCGCCTCAATCGCGAAAGACACCAGAACGGCTGCCGTAGCTCCTCCCCGTCACGGTGACGGCTCACCCAGACCGCAAATAGGGACTCACCTACGCGAAAGAGGTATGCCTCTACTATTATCTGTGTATAACTTCTATGTTTCTCCTTTAGAGATAGTCTACTCTCTAGAGAAGCTCGGCCCTAAGGTGAAATGGCCAGAAAAGATAAAGTCTGACCCAAACACCAAAAACAAACGCCCTCTGTGAATTCCACCAGGAACGAGTCCACAAAACCGAAGATTGCATCACCTTGAGGTAGGAGGTAGTAAATATGCTCAACCAGGGGCATTTGAGAGAACTGATGACTGACAAAGGAAGAGCAAACTTCGCTCGCGGACGAGAACAACACTAGGGGCCGCCTAAACCACCTTCCCTAGTTCGGACCATTCAAAGGATCATCGAAGGAGGCGACGACGCATCTATCAACAGCGTGAAGTCACCACCACCCACAAACTCGAGCAGCCAATCACCCACGAACGGTATGATGAACTCAAAGAAAGTATCATCTTCGATAAATCAGATACCCACGGTTTGGTCTTTACTCACTATGACGCCCTTGTCATTACTTTACATATTTTTGATACTGATGTAAGACGTATTATGGTCGAAGATAGAAGTGAGCATGCATCATCCATCCTCGAGTTCTCACCCAAATGAAGCTCGAGGACAAGAGAGTGCCACGCTGTATCACGCTAACAGGTTTTAACAGTGCAGTTGAGCGGACATCTAGAGAAATCGCGCTGCCCATCTTGGCCGGTGGCGTCACCTTGGAGACCACGTTCTACATCATGGACTAGGATAAGGCATACAATGCCATCATAGGCCGACCATGGATACATGCTATGAAAGTCGTCCCCTCCAGTTTGTACCAAGTCATTAAATTTCCCACTCCCTATGGAGTATTCTTCATCCAGGGAGAGCACGCACGGCCCGAGAAAAAATATAGAAAGGTAGGATCTATAAAACAATTCAACTCGGGCTGCGAATTGTAATTTAGCATTACCTTGAATTGTGCTTAGGCTTGTGAATTGTGAATTGTGATGTTGCAGTCCTTAGTCCTTAAACTGCACAGAGAATTTTGAATTGTGAATTGTGAAAGAGGGTTGTCAGCTGCACTTTGGTGCTTACTGCTAGCATTGTCAAAGAGGGCTGGCTGCCTTTAAAGTTTGAATTGTACACCGTTGCACTCCTTAGTCCTTAATCGTTATTGTTTCTTATTTAGCGATTATTAAACCGAAACCGTACCGAACCAAAATAAGAAATACCAAACCATACCGAAATAATTTGGTACAGTATTTGGTATACACAATTGATAAACCGAATATTGAAATACCGAATCGAAATTCTTAAATACTGAACCGAAATACTGAATGCCCACCCCTAATAGCAACTCACAAGTTGAACGTTGACCTATTTTACCCCCCAGTAAGGCAAATTAGAAAAAAGTTCAACTCTGCAATAAACGATGCAGTTCGTGGAGAGGTCGAGAAATTATTAGTAAATGGTTCTATTAGAGATCGAAGTACCCTTAGTGGGTCGCCAATGTGGTCATGGTGAAAAAAAGAACCGTAAGTAGAGAATGTGCATGGACTTCACAGATCTTAACAAAGTGTCACGACCCTAAATACCCGGTCGTGATGGCGCCTATCACAATACTAGGCAAGCCAACCCAATCAAGTATCCTCAATAAATTCCTTTTAATAAAACACTTTTTTCTAACATTAATTAAGTCTCAATTTTTCATAAGAAATATTTAAATCATTGAAATGTGCGGAAAAAAGTAAAACATTAAACCAACATAGCCTAACAAATCTGGTGTCACGAGTTTAGAGCCTCTAAATACAACTAGTCCGACAGTCTATTACATAACAAGTCTAAAAATGCAGAAAAATAAGGATAGGAAGGAGGAAAGCAGGGTTGCGGACGCCATGCAGCTACCTTGCAGTCTCTGACAAACTCAAATAATGTTGAGGACCCTCACTCTGCTGCTCGGACACCTGGATCTGCACACAAGGTGCAAGGAGTAACGTGAGTATGCCAACTCAGTAAGTAACTAAAGTAAATAAGGTTTGAATGCAGTGACGAGCAATTAAAAATCATATATAAGAGTACACAACAGAGTATCAAATCAAACTCAACAGTTTAAAAGTTAGTTACTTCATAAAAACTTTAGTTTCAATTGAAATACTTTGAAATCATTTACTTAGCAACTTTCAACAGAGGCTCATTTTAAAATAAGAGTGAAATCAACAAAGATATCATAAATGGGCCCCTCGGGCAAGGTATCACTCATAAATATAGCCTCTCGGGCAAGCCTCTCAGTCGCTCGTGACTCAGCTCTCGTCACTCAGTACTCACACTCAGCACTCAGGCTCAATAATATCTCATAATAGTAATAATCATAATAACTGCTGCGGTGTGCAACCCGATCCATAGTTTATAGTCGACTACGCTCACTGGGGGTTTACAGACTCCGGAGGGGCTCCTACAGCCCAAGCGTCATATCGCTAAGGCACACAGCTCGACCAATATATATATCGTTGCGACGTGCAACCCGATCCATATAAGTATTGTTGCGGCATGCAACCCGATCCATAATATGTTCATATAATATTGATGCGGTATGCAGCTCGATCCGTAATATATATAATCCTCACCATTAGGTCCTCAACCTCTCTCAGTTATTAACCTCACAGCTACTTGGGCATAATAGTGAAAATCAGGGAAACTCAGCCCAAACAATTTTTACATTTAAGAAGTAGAGTGATAAAAACCAATTTTAAATAATAAACAAGTAAAACATTACTGAGGATATGTTTTCAAACAAATAGAATAACGAAAGCAGTAAAAATGCCCCTAAGGGTCTCAACAAATCGGCACAAGGCCCCAAACATGGCATACAACCATAATATAGTATTGACCTCTAAAATACATAATATCATAAGATTTCAAGTTAAATACACGGCTTAATAGTCGCTACGGGACGGACCAAGTCACAATCCCTACCGATGCACACCCACACGCCTGTCACCTAGCATGTATGTCACCTCATTTATCAAAACAATACGAAATACTAGGGTTTGTACCCTCAGTTCCAGATTTACAATGTTTACTTACCTCAAACCGGATGAAATACTACTCCGCGATGCCTTTGCCTCTCGCCTCGGCCTCAACTCGCACCGAATCTACCCAAAATCGGAATCATAACATTAGAATATTCCAAGGGAACGAAGCCCATGCGAAAACAATCAAATTATACCAAAAATTCCGAAATTGGCCAAACACGGGCCACGTCTCGGAATACGATAAAATTTACATCCATGAAATCCTTATCACTCCACGAGTTCATTCATATCAAACGTACCAAAATCCGATCACAAATGGTCCCTCAAACCCTCACTCAAAGGTCTCCAACACTAAGCCCTAATTCCCAATTTTTAACCCTTAATTTCCATTAATTTCAAGCCAAATCAGTGAAATAACACCATAGGAATGAGTTTAGGGTCCAAAAACCTTACCTCTATGAAGTCCCCTTGAAATCCCTCTTCAAATAGCTCCCTCAAGCTCAAACCCGCATGCAAATGGTGAAAAATAGCTCAAAAATCGCGAAGGATGAAATATATACCTTCTGACCCAGGGATTTCGCACATGCGGTCTATTTTATCACTTCTGTGCCACCGCTTTTGCGGTCCATCTACTGCTTTTGCGGTTTTCACTTAAACCCCTGGGACCACACCTGCAACCTTTCTACTACATCTGCGGTCACGCAGATGCGCCCAGGTACCCGCTTCTGCGGCTCTGCCTGACTTGCCTCTTGGCTGCTTTTGCGGTTTGATTCCGCATATGTGGGGGTCGCACCTGCGGCCTCCCAACCGCAGATGCGGTTATGACAGCAGCCATGAACTTCAGCTGAAACTCCAAATTCCTAACTCAAATCTTCCGCCAACCATCCGAAATCACTCCGAGGCCCCCGATGTCGTACCCCCTTTTTCCCTTCTCGCGAAGAGAGGTTCGGGTTTCGACATTCCATGGGGGCAGTGACTCATTTCCCTTTTGGGAATTGGGTATTTGAAGAGTAGCCACCTAACAGATTATGGTGCGTTAGGGCACCTAGAGTGATTAACTCTTGGGTTGGTTTGCATTACCAGAGATTAGGGTAAGGGCTCGAGATAACCTCGAGTGGAAGGTGTTAGGCACCCCTTTTAGTCCACAACTGTGGGTCCCGACCAAACTTATATTTTTACAAATTAGTCCATACAAATAATTGAATCAAATAGGTGCAGTACGTTTGAACAAGTCAAGTAGTGAAATAAAGGTTGAACAAATTATGAAGAAAAGTTTTAAACAAGGAGAAGGTTAGGGGGTAAAGAGGGGTCCTAGGTTGTTTATCCTACGGGATCACCCCACGCAATGTCCGGTAAACACTCCTCAATGAGGGGCTACACGTGATATTAGCACGTAGTTATCATATCCCACGTCTACCCTTCCCATCCCCTTATTGGTCATGCAAAGTGAGTGTTGGTCATCGATTCCTATTGCGTGCTGCTATCCGTCCCTTCTTAATAGTCCCGGAGGGAACTAAGACCTCTTCCTATAGGCAGATCTAGACATACCCCTAAGGCTTAAAGGCAAAATTCTAAGGCGACAGTCAAAGAAAAGCAATTTAGTACTTTCACATAAATGGAGCAATTAAAGGCTCATAGTTTCCTCCGCAAACAAGCATACATGCAGCACAACTCAACCACAAATAAGGTTTTTAGCAATCAAAGTCCTAAAGAAGGATTCTAAATGATTATGCAGGAATAAAACACTTTCAAATGCAGAAGTCACAGCCTATTAGTTGCCTAGGATCTTTTTTAAAAGCTCATTAGGATTCAGAAACGTTGAGTGACAGAAACAACTTCAGAGCAGTGCAAGTTTTGAAACGCCCTAAGGCTTGCCTACATGCAGGACTGATACTTATGTTAATGCAGAAACAAGCAAGTTTTGAAATAATCCCTTTTAAACCTACATGCAGGATATCTAATGTGATTCCAGCCGTTTTGAAAGGACTAATTTTAGAAAAAAGAGTTATTGCCCGGTTTTGAGAAGTAAACTAGGCGAGGTACATTTGATCTATTAGGCTAATTCGAATTACCAGATAGAATTGCAAATTAGATCATGGTATCTAGGCGTATTACTGTTTTTAGTCAACTTGCAGTAGCATGTGAAAGGCTTGCTGAATCGGAATTATACCCTATAAGCATGGTATCTACACTTGAGTTGATTTAAAACATGATGACCTGGAACCTAGAAACATGGTTTCTACATGACAAATGCAAGATTTAAGAACATGATTTGTATCTGATGCCAGTGACATTAAAAGTGAAGTCCTTATAGGCATGGTTTCTATTATGATGCAAATGAGATTGAAAGCGAAATCCTACAGGCATGCTTCTACTATGCAAATGCAATCAGATTCAACAGGAATAGAAACCCTATAGGCATGTTCTCTAGTGAGTGAGGCAAGCAGATTCGAAATTAAATCCTAAAGAAGAATTTCTACCCGAGTTACCCCATAATGTATATGTCTACCCACCCTTTCAGTAAATGCCCCAAATATCTGTTTACAAATTATTACAAGCTAACAAATGAATTAAATAAGTAAAATAAAAATTAAGAAGCTATTCTATAGAGAGCCTGCAATCAGGCCATAGTTACCCAAAGCCTCCAATGGTCTTTCAATCTTTGTTTCTATAGACAAATTAGAATCTAGGTACATCAAAGTTCCCTAAGGATCTCAAGGATCTCGGGCAATGCTTACACCTAGACTTAATAGCCAAGCATTGACCTAGTGCAGTATGGAAAACCAGCCTCAGTATGCCAGAGTTCCAAGGGTTCTCAAGGGGATCCCAAGGCAGTACACATACTAGAGGGAGTAGAATTTATTAACTAGGAGTGGAGTGAAAGTGCATAACACGTGTTTGAAAGGAGTTTGTTAAAAACTAGACTGAAAGGTCCATTTTGAAAGCAATTAGTAACAGAGATGGTTGAAAGAAGTTGGGTTAGTAAAATGGAGTACAAACACTTCAGGGTAAGACCACACACAACAAGTGAATGAATTCAGTTATCACACATGGGGTTAAGGGGGTTTGGGGATACATATACATTGAATGCAGACACCTGACCCCAGCAGGAGTATTAAGACTGGTATAGACATGCTCAGAGATAGTTGGACACTGGCATAATCACAAACCAGTCATGAACACATAGAGGAGGGATAAGGGATTCACAAAGTGGTAAGTGCACAATAGGTAAAAGAATACAATTGTCCAGGCATGCTTGAGTCACACAAAGGGAATACATGAATTTAAAGGGAGGGGAATCATATCAGCATGCTTAGATACAGACTTCACAACAAAACCACAAGTAAAAGCATGCCAGAAATAAAAGAAACTGAAACAGAAATAGAAACATGTTGTTGTTGAGACTTTAAATTAAACTAGGACATACCAGTGAAGATAGAGATAAGCAAAATGAAATAACCAAGGTTTACAGATGATTAGCCTTAGATTTCAGCCAGCTAATAGTAGTAGAATAAGACAAAGTTTTTTAAGTAAGAGAGGGGTTTTTGAAAGCCAAGTCTCATGTCTTGTTAATGAAAGACTTAGGGTATTTATAGCTTTGAAAATAGATAGAAAATAAGGTAACAAGTAAAGGTTTAGCACAATTATGGAAGTAATCACAATTAGAATTCAATTAATATAAGTACTCCCCTTTAATCAAGGAATTACAGGTTAAACGGATACCAACCGGGATAACCAAGGAAAGAAAATCAGTTGAGAAAGACTGATTTTTACCATATAAGGGGTAGTAAAAGTATAGAGCATATGATTGAGTCTAAGTACAGAATACACTAATTAAGGAAAAGATTCAGCAAGAATGAAGCACCACAACAAATAAGGAAATGGAATCAATCAACTTAAACAGCCGAGTAAAATTTTAGGGTTTTATAAGAAAATCTTGCAATCAAACCATAAATTAAGGAAATCAGGATCAATCAAGAGGGAGTCATGATTATGTACTTCAACATATA
This sequence comes from Nicotiana tabacum, assembly GCF_000715075.1. Taxonomy (NCBI): domain Eukaryota; kingdom Viridiplantae; phylum Streptophyta; class Magnoliopsida; order Solanales; family Solanaceae; genus Nicotiana; species Nicotiana tabacum. Next base: position 35,091,022 of record NC_134086.1, read on the forward strand.
AATAGAGAAGAATGAACAGGCGTGGCAGACATGCAAGGTTAGCCATATCAACAGAAAGAAGCAAGAGATGAGCAAACCAGATGGACACAATCATACAGAAGTGACACGAGTAGGCTAAGGACTTAGTAGAAAAACCCATTCGAAGCATGGTAACCAACAGAAACTTAACAAAGTCAAGTAGTCATGGCTAACACACAGAACCAGAGTGAAGAAAATCAATCTAACACACAGAAACAGGTAAAAAAGATCAGGCCAACACACAGAAACAAGTAAAGAAAATCTTTAAGAAATTAGGGATTTTTAACAGAGTTGAGTTAAAAAGCAGTAAGAACTTAGAATCGGTCAAGATAAACAAAGAAAAAGGTTTAATCATAAAGAAATTAGTCGAAATAGGTATAGAAAGAACTCCGAAAACCCTAGTTTCTCAAAGAGAGTAAAAATGATTTAAAGTAGAAGATCTTTCAGAAGAAAGCTCGAGAATAAGCAAGTCACAGAAGGAGATAGGCTTAAAGCATAAAAAATAACATAGATCTGAGAGATTCAGAAGAGAGTTAGGGTTTCAAAAAGAAAACCAAGTAAAAATTAAAGGAACCTGTTGAAACTTCACCGATCGTGACATATAAGGTGTGATTTTGCCCAAAATCACACCGGAGACCCATAGGTAACAAGAATAGAAACCCTAGGTCCAAATCGACATGACCTAGGACCCACCCTTGAGGGCCTTAGAGATGATGAGCAGGGTGATGAGAGACCCATTTGAGGCTTGGGTATGAAAGGGTGGTCGCCGGAGATGACCGGAGAAGGAGGCGGTGAAAAGTGATTAGGGTTAGGTCGAGAAAGAAGAGAGACGAGAGAATCTGAGGGCGGCGCCCTTAGAAAAGTGATTAGGGTTAGGGGGTCTCTCAGAATTAAAAAGGAAAGGTTGAACGAGGGTCGTTGATCTAAGAGATCAACGTCCAGGATTTAGGATAGCTTGGGTCGGGTAGACGTGTATAGGATCTGGGTCGGGTGGTTTGGGGGTGAAATTGGGCTAGAAAGGGTCAAATTTTGGCTATAATTGAAAGTGAGATTTGGTTGTTATTTAAATAGCCAATTTTATCTATTTAATTTATAAAAAATAACAAGTAATTTCTGGAAAATAAATTTAAGGTGCCAAAATAATTTGAAATACATAATTAACAATTTAAAAATATGAGATCCAATTTTATGCATATAAAACATAATTAAATCTTAAAAGGGCTAATATTGCAATTATGTGCAATTTAACTTTAAAAATACTAAACGTAATTGTAAAATTATATAAAAATTACCTTAGCCATATTTTGGCATAAATATAGAAATTAAATAGATGAATTATCAAAACAATAATTTTGGAAATAATTATTGGGGATTTTATGGATAAAAAGGGAGAAAATAAATCAATTTAATCCCTTAAAATTATGGGAAAAATAATAAAAACCTTGGACATGCTTATATATGCATATATATGCTATTTTGAAGGTAGTTATGCATATTTAAAATATATTTGGGTATCAACAGCAGCCTATGGAGAAAGGAAGAAAATTAGGCAAAAAGAAATGAAGGCAAACGTGAAACTAATAACGGGAGTTGAAGTCTACGGGTAAAGACATAATGGCCAATTTTGATCGGATGGGATGTTTTGAAAGATAGAGGTTGAGCTCCGATTTCCGAGTTGCCTACATATCCCTGGTTTTATAGAAATCAGGCCATGTGTAGTTCTGGATTCACCTACGGAGAATGTCGATGAAATTTTGTAAGAACGGACACGAGGTGTGGAAGCGGTTACAGTGAGCATTTATGGCTCGGGACGGTTGGAGGGAACTGGAGCGGGATTGTTCCTGCTAGGATAGCAGTTGCTTACTGATTACCTACAGATAAAAGATGCTACAAACGTATTTGCGAAAAATTAAACATGATGCAAATTCCCTTTGGAGAATGAAGGTTGTCTTCAGACGATTAAAGATGGCGTCCTTAGATCATGACGTCCTGGGCCATGAATTGTTTAGTGAGGGATTCGCATGCCATGAAATGATGTTCTCAGGCCATGAAAATGGTGCCTCCAAACTATGACGCCTTTGAATAATTACATGCAAATTTTGGGATATCCTTAGGCCATGGCATGGTGTCTTCAGGCTATGAGGATGGTGCTTTTAGACTATGACGCCCTTGGATAGATTAGCAATATTTCAGCCCATGATATGCAATATTATAATGTAACAAGACAAGGCTTAGTCTTGTAAGGTTGAAGGCAAAGCTTAGCCCGAAAGAGAAGCGAGATAAATAGTGTTTGGGATAGCGCTTAGTTTCAAAGAAAATTGGAGGCAGAGCTTAGCCTCGGAAGGCATAATGGTATTTTATGTAGATTGGAAGGCAGAATAGTAGCCTTATGTAATGCAGATGTAGATGGAGGTAGAGCTTAACCTCGGAAGGTATAATGGTAGCCTTATGCATATTGGAAGGCAGAATAGTAGTCTTATACAATGCAGATGCAGATGGAGGTAGAGCTTAACCTCGGAAGGCAGAATGGTAGCCTTATGCAGATTGGAAGGCCGAATAGTAGCCTTATGCAATGCAAATGCAGATGGAGGTAGAGCTTAACCTCGGAAGGCAGAATGGTAGCCTTAAATAAGATAACAAATGACAGTAGAGTTTTCTTAGCTGATAGCAGATTGCAGCGTTGTGATTATAGGAACATTGTGACATATAGAACATCACTGGTGTGTGCTGATAGCAAATATTGGTAAGTGCAACGGTTCTGAGAATCGCATTTTGAACAATGTTTGTCCCGTGGGAGTACAGTATATCTAATGATTTCACAATACTAGTGCCTGCATTCAAATAAAAACTGTGAGTTTTGTAATGGGAAAGGTAGCTCGTACCCCTGCTGGCTTTGCTTGACTCGTTCGGCTTTGATCTGGTGATACCATCTGTATATTGGGGGTAGTATTGCTAAACAAGTAGTTTCAATAATAAACATACATGATTTTGTAAAAGTATGACATAAAATAACTTTTAGATGAATCAACGACTGTGACATAGTTCAGGACATTGCAACCTCTCCTGTTACGGAATTTTGAGGGTCCTCCTCAAAATTCTGCCCCAGTTTGACGGGTTGACATTTCTGACTGTTGCTCGTGTGGCGATCGGCTGAAATTACTTCTGAATTTTGAGGGTCCTCTTCAAAATTCTGTCCTAGTTTCCAATTGCGGGGGAAAATGAAATTTTATTGCATTATGACCGAACCCATAGGGCTGCCTACGTACCCCCTCTTAAACGGGAATCATGTCAGGCGTAGTTCAATTTACATCATATAAGGAAGGCATAAAGATTACACATAGTAATGCTTGACTGCATCTGAATTGATCAACTTTGGCCAGACTTCCCCGTCCATTTTTGCAAGTATGAGGGATCCTCCTGTCAAAACCCGGTGGACCATGTATGGACCCTGCCAGTTGTGAGAGAACTTTCCTTTGGCTTCATCTTGATGCAGAAAAATTTTCTTTAACACCAGCTGTCCCGGTGCGAACTCTCTTGGCTTGACTCTTTTATTGAAGGCTCTGGACATTCTATTCTGATATAGTTGATCATGGCAGACTGCATTCATTCTCTTTTCGTCTATAAGGGCTAGTTGCTCATAACGACTTTTTACCCACTCTGCGTCATCGAGCTCAGCTTCTTGTATGATCATTAGGGAAGGAATTTCTACCTCAACGGGAACGACAACCTCTGTACCGTAAAGCAGCATATAGGGTGTTGCCCCAATTGATGTGCGGACTGTGGTGTGATACCCTAATAGAGCAAATGATAACTTCACGTGCCACTGTCTGTGATTCTTTATCATTTTCCTCAATATCTTCTTGATATTCTTATTGGCGGCTTCTACGGCTCCATTCATCTAAGGTCTGTAGGCTGTGAAATTCTTGTGTTTGATCTTGAAAGTTTCGCACATAGATTTCATCAAGTCGTTGTTGAGGTTGGAGCCATTATCAGTAATGATTAACTCTGGATTTCCGAATCGACAAACAATGCGGTCGCGGACAAAGTCTGCTAAAACTTTCTTAGTCACTGCTTTGTAAGATGCTGCTTCGACCCATTTGGTGAAATAGTCGATGGCTACTAAGATAAACCTGTGTCTGTTGGAAGCAGCAGGCTCGATTGGTCCAATAACGTCCATTTCCCAGGCGGCGAACGACCACGGTGAGCTTGTTGTGTTAAGCTCGCTTGGAGGTACCTTTATCATGTTTGCATGTATCTGACAGCGGTGGCATTTCCGAACATACTGGATGTAGTCTGTTTCCATAGTCATCCAAAAGTAACCAGCTCAGAGTATCTTCTTTGCTAAGACAAAACTATTCATATGCGGACCGTAGGTCCTAGCATGAATTTCCTCTAATAGCCCGGATGCTTCCTTTGCGTCGACACATCTTAATAATCCTAAATCGGGAGTCCTCCTATACAGGATTCCTCCGCTGTGAAAGAGGTTGTTGGACAATCTCCGAAGTGTGCGTTTCTGAGTAGGATTCGCAAGCTCTGGGTACTCTCCATTTGCTAAATATTCCTTGATATCATGAAACCAAGGCTTTCCGTTTGCTTCCTCTTCAACATGGGCACAGTAAGCTAGATGATTATGGATTTTCACCGGAATGGGATCAATGAAATTCTTGTCGGGATGTTGTATCATAGATGATAGGATAGCCAATGTATCAGCGAACTTATTCTGGATTCTAGGAACATGTTGGAATTTCATCTTCGTGAACCTCTTTCTCAATTCCTGTACATGATGCAGATACGGAAGTATCTTGGAGTTCTTGGTCATCCATTCTCCTTGTACCTGATGTATAAGCAAGTCTGAATCTCTAATCACTAGCAACTCTTGAACGTTCATGTCAATGGCCATTTTGAGTCCTAAGATGTAGGCTTCATACTTGGCCATATTGTTGGTGCAGGGGAACCTGAGTTTGGCAGACACTGGATAATGCTGACCGGTTTCTGATATTAGGACTGCTCCTATGCCAACTCTTTTGAAGTTTGCTGCTCCATCAAAGAACATTCTCCAACCGTCATAGGATTCCACAATGTCTTCTCATATGAATGATACCTCTTCATCAAGAAAATACATTTTTAGGGGTTTGTATCCTCCATCCACGGGGTTTTCAGCAAGGTGGTCTGCCAATGCTTGTCCCTTGACTGCTTTCTGAGTTACGTAAATAATGTCGAACTCACTCAACAGGATTTGCCACTTGGCTAGCTTGCCGGTGGGCATGGGCTTCTGAAAGATATACTTCAAGGGATCTATTCTCGATATGAGATATGTAGTATATGCACAAAAGTAATGTCTCGACTTCTGAGCTACCCAAGTCAAAGCACAACATGTGCGTTCTAATAGAGAATACTGGGCCTCGTACGGGGTGAACTTCTTACTGAGGTAATAAATAGCTTGTTCCTTCCTCCCCGTTTCATCGTGCTACCCCTAGAATGCAGCCGAAAGCTCCATCTAACACTGCAAGGTAGAGTAATAAAGGTTTACTTGGCCCGCACGGGACTAAGACTAGTGGTATGGACAGGTACTCCTTGATTTTGTCGAAGGCCTTTTGGCATCATTGGTCCATTTGGTGGCGGCGTCCTTCTTTAACATCTTAAGATTGGCTCACAGATAACTGTAGACTGTGCTATGAATCGGCTGATGTAGTTAAGCCTTCTCAAGAAACTCATCACATCCTTCTTGCTCCTTAGCGGTGGTAGTTCTTAAATGGCTTTGACTTTCGATGGATCCAGTTCTATTCCTCGGTGCCTTACAATAAACCCAAGCAATTTCCCAGCAGGAACCCCAAATGCGCACTTTGCGGGGTTTAGTTTCAGGTTGTATCTCCGCAGTCTATTGAAGAACTTTCTCAGATCTTTTATGTGGTCAGTGGCCTTCTTGGATTTGATAATAACATCATCCACATATACCTCTATCTCCTTGTGTATCATATCATGGAAGATGGTAGTCATGGCCCTCATGTAGGTAGCCCCTACATTCTTCAGGCCGAATGGCATCATCTTGTAACAGTACACTCCCCACGGCGTAATGAAAGCCATTTTCTCAGCATTTTCCTCATCCATCCAGATCTGATGATAACCAGCGAAGCAATCTACGAATGACTATGGCTCATGCTTGGCACAATTGTCAATCAGGATGTGTATATTTGGCAAAGGGAAGTCGTCTTTCGGACTGGCCCGGTTGAGATCCTGGTAGTCGACACAGACTCTGCCCTTCCCATCCTTCTTTGGCATTGGCACAATGTTGGCTAACCATGTCGAGTATTCTACTACCCTGAAAACCATAGCGTTGATCTGCTTCGTGACTTCTTTCTTGATTTTCAACCTCATATCAAGCTTGAACTTTCTAAGCTTTTGCTTTACCGGTAGACACATTGGATCGATTGGCAGTTTGTGAGCCACAATAGACGTACTCAGACCAGTCATGTCATCATACGACCAAGCGAATATGTCCTCATACTCCTTTAGAAATTCTGTGTATTCTTTCTTCTCTGATGGCGATAGGTGAATTCTGATTTGCATTTCCTTGACGTTTTTTGCATCTCCCAGGTTGACAATTTCGGTATCGTCTAGGTTGAACTTAGGTCTGTTCTCAAAGTTCTCAACTTCTTTGACAATCTCATAAGGTATGTCATCTTCCTCTGAATCCATGTCCGTTTGTTGCGTTGTCTCATTGCATGTCACAATCATTGGTTCATCAAGACAAGTAATAGCAATGCTATATTGGTAAAACAAGGAGAGAAAATGATAGCAATAAATATTAATTCATAAGAAAAATCAAAAATGCTTTTTATAGATTGAGTAACTGTTTTGAACATCAAAGATCTTATTGCGAGAATTGAAAAAAAATAAATGCGAAAAGAATCATTTAATAAATAAAACAACGAGTAATGCTTGTTTTAGCTTTGCTACCCCGAGACTCGTCGGGCTTTGACTATCCTGATGGTCCAATTCTTGAGATGTGCCCCTCTGCTCACAGCCTGTATGGAAGGGCCTTCCTCCCCCTCCTCCTCGAGAATAACACAATAGTCCATATCATTATCCTCTAGAAACAAGTTCTTCACTGTTGCAAGTGCTTCTTCTTCATCTGACCTATAAATAATGTTGGCCTGTTGGAAGGTTTGCTCCAGATGCGGTATTGGCTGCTCTAGTGGGTAGTAAGGACTGCACTATGGTGGTGACCATCTATTGAATTCTTCCCAGGTGTATTCATATCCCAAACCAAAGGTAGTGCCATGTTTCTTGAGTTTTATGGATTTAGAGATTCCTTGGAGGTTCTTGCCGCTCCCTTTGCCAGGTTCGTACCCACTCCAACTTAGTATACTCTCGATTTTGCTATCCCACCATTTGTATTTGTCGATAGCATTGACCCACTCAATGTGGTGGTAAGTTTCCCCATCCAGCTTTCTTCTTCCTTCGATCGCCGAAATGGTTTGGCGACTGTATATAGGGTTGCTACCGTCACCGTGAATGATCACTTCCTGGTGATTCCATTCGAACTTTACTGCCTGATGTAGCATTGATGCTATAGCCCCAACAGCATGAATCCATGGCCATCCCAGCAGCATGAATCCATGGCCATCCCAACAGCAAGTTGTAAGACGCTGGTACATCTATTACCTGGAAATCGACCTCGAACCAGGTTGGTCCTATCTGCAGGCATAGACTAATCTCACCAATGGTGGACCTCTAAGAACCATCGAAGGCTTTCACATTGATTGCTCCATCCTTTATCTCATGCAGCCCTTTACCCAATTTCTTGAGTGTTACCAGCGGACAAATGTTAAGACTGGAACCTCCATCGATCAGGATTCTGGTGATAAAATAATCTTCGTATTGCACAATGATGTGTAGTGCTTTGTTATGCCCCAGACCTTCAGGTGGCAGCTCGTCCTCATAAAAGGTGATCTTATAGCTTTCCAGCACTTGTCATACCATATTAGCCACTTCCTCGCTAGTGATGTTACTTGGTACATATGCTTCATTTATCACCTTTAACAAAGCATTCTTCTGCGTCTCAGAATTTTGCAGCAAAGAGAGAATGGATATTTGCGCTGGCGTCTTGTTTAATTGGTCGATGACCGAATATTTCTTGGCCTGTATCTTTCTCCAAAGGTCGCCTGGACCTGCCTCAATGAGAGGCGGCCGATTAGAGGCCTGCTTGCTTGATTCGGCTAGATGTTCAGGGGTATAGAATCTACTAGTTCTTGTCATACCCTGTGTTGCGACAGTTTCTTCAACCCTGACCTTGCCTTTCCTTCTCGCCTCAGCTGTATAGTCCCAAGGCACAACATTTGTATAGAATGGTGGCATGGTTGACATCGCCACTGGGATCGGCGCGGCTATCCTCACTTCGAATGGAACATGTGCCTTGGGTGGCAAGACTGCAACCTCAAATGGTGCGGGTGCATTTGTCGGAGACACTAATTCAACCTCAATTGGTGCCAGTGTCTTTGCGGATGGCGTTGCTTCAAACTCAAGAGGTATAGACATATTCACCTCAACGTTCTCAGACGGTTGGATCTGGACTATGATTGGATTGAGAGTAATTGTTGGTTTCTTTGGGTATCACCTTCTAAGATCAACCCGATTGATCCCTCGGGATCCCAGTCATCTTTTTCTTCGATCATGTGGATACCTCTACCCTTATGGTCTGACAGAGGGTTGTTGCGGACGTTTGGAGCGGGCTCCTTTGCCACAATGATCTTGTTATCAATCAAAGACTGTACCTTGTCTTTCAAGGAGCGACATTCATCGATGGTGTGCCCTTTCATGCCAGAGTAGTATGCACAGGACTTGTTTGGGTTAACCCACTAAGAAGGATTCTCAAGGGTTGCAGTAGGGATGGGGGTGACATAACCAGTAGCTTTGAGCCTCTCATACAACTGGTCGATGGGTTTAGCGATGGCTGTATATTGTTTTGAAGGTCTGCGATTAAAATTAGATCGGGGTCTAGAGAAATTTTGGCGTGCAGGGGGTGATTAATAATGGGATGGTTGAGCATTATAAGTTTGGTAGACATGAGCAGGTTGGGAGTATCTGGGTGAAGTAGGTTGATATGTAGGAGGTGGAGATGACTGATAAGTTAGTGGCAGAGCTTGGTATGAGGGTGCTTGGTAATTTTGGGTCGGCTGGTATGTGAGTGTAGGTGTTGGATAAGTTTGGTATTTGAGGGGAGACTTGGTCCTTTGTGCAACCATCACGGCCCCTACGTCCCTTTTCTTGGATACACCACCGGACTGTAAAGCCTTATTTGTGGCTTGCAAGGCTTAGAAATTTGTAACCATACCACTTTTAATACTTTCTTCAATTCTTTCACCTAATTTGATAATGTCGGAGAACTTGTGGTTCTCAATCATCATCAGCCATTCATAATACTGCGGGTCCCAAGCCCGGACAAAGAACTTGTTCATTTTTTCCTCTTCTAAGGCGGGTCTGGCCTTAGTAGCTTCGGACCTCCAACGACTATCATACTCGGGAAATGTCTCCGTGGGCTTCTTTTTCAAATTCTGGATATAGAACATGTCTGGTGTGTTCTCTGTATTAAACCTGAATATGTCCATAAAGTCAGATGTCGTGCCTACCCAGCTTGACCACTTCTTGGGATCTTGGCTGATGTACCAAGATAATGCATCTCCTTTCAAATTCCTCATGAACAGCTTCATGCGGATCCTTTCATCCTTCCCTACTCCAATCAGCTTGTCGCAATATGTCCTCAGATGGACCCTTGGATCACCCGTACCATCAAACATTTCGAATTTAGGAGGTTTGTACCCCTTAGGCAGTTCAACATCAGGTTGTATACAAAGGTCCTCATAGTTTAGCCCCTAGATTCCTTTGCTTCCCTCAACGCTCTGAATTTGGCTGGTCAATTTCTTAAGTTCCTCGGCCAAGTTCCTGATAAGCAAATCCTTTTCATCAGACTCAGGTGTGCATGAGATAGGTTGGGTGGAGTGTGGCGTTGTCTCCACGTAGATAAGAGTGTTATGGTGGCCTGGTGTATGGGTGTGGAAATGGTCGTTTGTGGAGTTCTGAGGTTCTGGGATGAGTAGTGGAGTGTTGCATTGGTTCTTTGGTGGAGCAGTGTGATGATGAGGCGCGGGATGATTCTGTTGTTTTGGGATATTTTGAGGAGGTGTAGTGTTTTGAGCATTGAGGAAGTTGACATCTGGGGTGTTGAGGGAAAATGACAGGTTTGCCAGATTTCGAACCTGATCGAGCTCTTCCTGGAATTTCAACAGTTTCTTTTCAAGTTGTGACACATTCTCGTTAGGAACCCGAATACCCTGACCATTAGTGGCCTCTAACCGTTCAACTATGTTCTCCTTCCTAATGTTGTTTAAATCTTCCATTTTATACTTGGCTTTGTTCTTGCCTTTAGAGGGACTAAGAGGAGGAGCGGGTGGAGGGCCCCTGGATCTTGTAAAATAAGATGATGATACCATAGTGCACGAACTAACCTTTGGGAAGGGGAATAAAAACAAAAATAAAACAAAAGGTAGTCAAGTCAGTGAGGATTATAAAAAGTATTGCAATATTTAAACACATAGTGCAAGAATGTAAAGCGTGTCCTAATTTAGGAACCTCTTTGTACCCGAGGTAGGCCTAGCGACAAATAGACTTGGAGAACGTTTAATGCTAAATGCCTCATTTTATTGATAAAGATAGGCGAATCCTAAAATGACACTAAATAAGCAAGAAATAAAAGTCACTAATGGCCATTGGCCTTATTACATTCATAAAGTGAAAAAGTAAATTCCTATCTATTTGGTCCTAGAAGGACCTTCCCCAGATTCGACATCCTTTGCTCTGTCGAACAGCTTCCCCAATTCGCGAAGTCCCAGCAACAGGTATGCTCTGGCTAGATGTCCACCTTCGGTCCCTTCAGCCTTTTGACAGTCTTCAACCCTTTTGAGAAATTTTCCCTCTAGTTCTACTATGCCTCGCTCCAAGTATCCTAGCCTTTTGTTGGCACTAATAGCCATGTCTTTCCAATCCTCAATCAGCTTCTTGTTGGACTCTTGTATCTCGCAGTGTTCGCTCTCGCATTCACGGATCTTTTTGCGCAGCTGGTTGTACTTGACTTGTGCCTCGGCATTCTCATCTATAATTCTATGACCTCGAACGAACCCTGGCTGGCCCAGACCATCCCAATTGTCTTCCAACCAACCAAAATAGAAAGGGGTACAACCGGCATGATATCTGTCTGGCTCGATGGTGTCTTTCTCCATTATGATCTTGCAGTGCCACATGTGCTGGGCTTGGAACTTGTGGGGACTATCACCATTTTGGAAGTCAGCTCGAAGATGGCTCATCTTGCCGACCTTGGGTATGACTTGCTTCCTACCTGCTTGCCTCATAACTCGAAGAGGAACATAAGGGTATGTTCCTCTTAGACCAATCAGTATCAGAAAAGGTGCATCTCTGGTTCGGGCGATGAACTCCTCTATCGGAAACCACTCGAACATCCATTGAACCTGCCCTTCAGTCAGATTATCAAAGAGCTCAACCTATTCTTTGGCATTCTCAGGCTGAGTAAACGTGTCGGGGATGTAATTCATTCTCTTTGGATGGAAGAAAGCGATGTGATCATCCCAGTCCCTTCCCTGAATTTCTTGTCGGTATTCGCCCTTTTGGAGATGTTCCATGAGCCAAAACTGAAGTAGTAGATTGCAGCCTTTGAAGTGTCTCGCTCCTCATTGACACTTCTCTAAGGCTCGGTATATGTCTGCGGTGATCATGGGTACAATGCTGAATGTCTGCCCAGCAATCCCCTCCATTAGGGTCTTGGTTACCATAGCCAACCTAGTATGGATTTTCCCTTCTTCATCGGAAACCGATCAGACCCAGGAAGCAAAACATGAAGATGAATACCCTACAATGGATATGACCCAAGGACGTGATGATAAAATTGTCATGGTAGGTACGATATGATTTACTATGATCGTACCTTTCATACAGGTAGTTAAAAGGGATGTACGATTCTTTTAGGCATACCAATTCTAAATTCTTCTTCAAACCCATCATTTTTAGGAAACCCTTGCCTGTGCGGTTCTCAGGCATCAACAAACCCGGGGTTTCCCACACTAGACCGGCCAATCCTCCTATCTCCTCTAGCAAAGGTGTCATTTCGATGTCCCCAAAGCGGAACACGACCCTTTCACAATCCCAAAATAAGGTAGCAGCTTCTATTATCATGTTGTTAGGCTAGATCTCCAGGAGGGATGGTAGATTACCCAAATATTTTCTGACGAAGGTTTTGTTACTGGAATGTAAATCTTCCCACCAACTTAGCAATCTTGGATGGATATTGGTGACCATGCCGAATCTGGGGACTTCGTGCCTCATATTTCTGCAAGTCAAACAAGGTTAGGCCCTTACCCCCACCAGACTCGACTATTTAACATCAACAATTAGCATGAAGCATTTAGTTCTCCAAATAAATGCACAGAACGTGATGATGTCCATTTGGGTTTAGGGAAACCCAGTGGACTTTTGGATAAGACTATCTTAAAGGATCATTATGTGGGCAACATAACTGACCAGACTAGGTTTGACCATGATGCATGCGTAATTTAAACAGAGTAAGGTTTCTATGGGGTTTTAGACTGGTACCCTTGAGCGGACAACTCAAGGGGGAAGGCACGGAACTGTCAACTGCACCGCTGATCGACTAGTTTTACCGCAAATAAGCCATTCCAAATTTATAGGGATAATGATATAGGAAAGGCACAACCACTCATCAAACGTTGCTATAGTATTTGTTTGGCACGAGTGGAGTATGATGTGGAGCATGATTTATGCAGCAGTTAATAACATGTAGGCAAGTATTTTCACGTTGAAAAAATAAATACAACATTTAAATAATTGAAAAGTGTGATGACCCAAAAATGCCATCTTAAAATTAAATAATCATCTCGGTGTTTTAAGATATTGAAAAGTACTATCAATAATTCCTCGACTTGTGTGTACAGTACGTATAATTTTCCGGAAGGTTTTTATGTGAAAAATGGATTAAATTGTGAACTAGAGCTTTAAAACTCAACTGAGTTGACTTCGGTTAACATTTTGAGCAAACTAACCCGGATAAAAGTTTTGACCATTCCGGTAGTTTCGTATCGCGATTTGGGACTTGGTCATATGCCCGAAATCAAATTCGGAGTTCCCTAGATCAAATTATCGTCATTTAACGGAATCTAAAAATCTAAGGCTAAAGATTTCTTAATTTTGACCGGAGATTTGACTTTTGAGAAAAAGACCCCAGAGTGGAATTTTAATGATTCCAATAGATTCGTATGGTGATTTTGGACTTAGGAGCATGTTCAGATCAGGATTTGGAAGTCCGTAGGGCAATTCAACGCATTTTGGCGAAAGTTGGAAAATAGAAGATTTTTGAAAAGTTTGACCGAGAGTTGACTTTTTGATATTGGGGTCGGAATCCAGTTCTGAAATTTTTGTTAGCTTCATCATGTCATTTATGACTTATGTGCAAAATTTGAAGTCAATCGGATTTGATTTGATAGGTTTTTGCATCGAATATAGAAGTTGGACGTTCCTAGTTTCATTAGGCTTGAATTGGGGTGTGATCCGCGGGTTTAGCGTTATTTGATGTGATTTGAGGTTTCGACTAAGTTCGTATGATGTTTTAAAACTGGTTGATGCATTTTGTCGAGGTCCCGAAGGCCTCGGGTGGATTTCGAAAGGTTAACGGATATAAAAAGGCTGCTGAAATTTTCTGGGCAGTTTCTATATTTTTCGCACGTGTGAATAGTGACCGCACCTGCATGAACAATATTCGTGTATAGTACACTTGAACAGTATCCGTGTCCAGTACCTATGAACAATACCCCGTAAACAGTACCGTAAACAGTACCTCGTGAACAATACCCGAAATTTTCTGGACAAAATGTTAAGTTCTAAAAATTCATTTTTACCAAATTGGAGATCAGGGAGAGGTGATTTTTGGGAGATTCTCAGAGAAACAAAGAGGTTAAGTGTTCTTAACTTAATTTTGGTTAGATTACCCGAATCTATTACTAGTTTTGGCATTAAATCTGTGAATTAAATTGGAAGAGTTTGAAAACCCTCTCGGATAGATTTGAGGATTTAAGGGGCGAAATATTATCGAAATTTAGTAATTTTGGTATGGTTAGACTCAGGGTTGGATGAGGTTTCATATTTTGCAACTTTCGTCGAATTCCGAGACGTGGGCCCCACAGGCAAATTTTTAGTGCAATTTCGGATTTTTAATGAAAAATGTAGAATTCCAAGTGGAATTAATTCCTATATTTTTTATTGACTGAATCGAATTATTGTGGCTAGATTTGCATTCGGAGGTCGATTTGAGAGGCAAAGGCATTTCAGAGTAGGATTTTTGCTCGGATTGAGGTAAGTAACAGTTATAAATCTGGTCCTAAGGGTATGAAACCCCGGACATTGTGTCGTATGACTATTTTAGAGGTGACACACATGCTAGGTGACGAGCGTGTGGGCGTGCACCGTAGGGATTGTGACTTGGTCCGTCCCGCGAGACTGTGGAATTAATTGGCCTACTGTTTAATACATGTTCCCTCTATTTTCATGGAAATTGACTGTACTTCATGTTAGAAATCATGTTTAGGCCTTATGTGATCACTGTTGAGACCTTCGAGGTCGTGTACTTACTGAATTAGCTGCTAATTGCTATTTTGTACTTAGTCATAGCTTTTCTTGCTTATTATGCCTCTGTCTCTTGCTGTTCATTGTTGATACATGACATTACCTCTGTTTGGGCTGTTTATATAATTTTTGAGAGCCCGAGAGACTAGAAAGATTGATGACTGAGTGAGGCCGAGGGCCTGATTTGTAAGTATATTTTTGGGATCGGGTTGGACGCCGCAACATGTTGTTACTGAATTATGATTGAGTGAGACCGATGGCCTGAGTGATTTATGCCACGAGGTGGCTTGTTATAGCACTTGGGCTGAAGGAGCCCCTCCGGAGTCTGTACACACCCTCAGTGAGCGCAGGTACCTACTAAGTGCGCGTGCTAAGTGCGCGTGCTGAGTGCGAATGCTGAGTGCTGAGCGACTGGGAGGAATGAGTGAATGTGAGGAATGAGTGATTGTGAGGTTGGAGTGAATGGGAGGACAGAGTGACTGTTATTCTAAGAAAATACATTTACCTCATTACTGTTGCATCACATATGTCATATCATTGTTTTGAAAATTATTGGAAGATATTATTTACTGCTCAGTCAAATTTGATATCTGGTTTATTGAGTACGTACTGATGTGACTTAAACTGTAAAATTGAAAGTATGACTACTCTTATTTGAAAGTTATTGAGATAACTATATTTGCATAGCTCGTCACTACTTCTCAGTTCCTTATTTATTTCCGTTACTTACTGAGTTGGTATACTCACGTTACCCCATGTACCTCGTGTACAGATCTAGACATTTCTGGTCACGGCGGTTGCTGATTAAGGAGTCAGACTCAGGAGACTATTAAGGTAGCTACATGGCGTTTGCTGACCTTGACTCTCCTTTCCTTTCATATTCTACTGTTCTATATTTTCAGATAGTGTTTTATCAGTCGAATGTTGTTATCATTTAGATGCTCATGCACTCAGTGACACCGGGTTTTGGGGGATGGATTATTTAGTACTTTTGGAGTTATATTCTATTCTAAAAGGTTTTATTTAATATTAACTGCTTCCGCCTTTATTTAAAAGTTCTACTGTGTTGGGATGTTGAGTTGAGGCTTGCATTGTACCACGATAGGCGCCATCATGACGGGTGAGATTTTGGGTCGTGATAAGTTGGTATCAGAGCACTAGGTTACATAGGTCTCACGAGTCATGAGCAGGTTTAGTAGAGTCTTGCGGATCGGTACGAAGACGTCTGTACTTATCTTCGAGAGGCTGCAGAACCCTTTAGGAAATTCCACATTCTTGAATTCTTATCGTGTGACATTGATTAAACTTGAAGCATAATTCCTTGAATTCCTTCCAAGCATTCATGTCCGCACATGAGCGCTCGATATCTGCTGTGCATCGACAACTTGTGATTTCTTGGATGAGGTGCGAGATGTGATTTCTGTGTATGATGTTGGGCCAGTCTGGAGGACTTGAGGCCATGTTTTATCTGTGGCTTGAGTAGTGAGATTTCGATTGTGTGAGAACGTGCATTTGGGACTTATATGTCCGTTTGTGTCCTTACTGGTGGGATTTGTGACTGGATGACTAGGGGTGAGTATGATTTGATTGCGAGATGTGTTCAAATTGTTCAAATGTGATAGGAAGAGTTTGCTGAGGATGTAGCAAGGATTATTAAGTGTTTGACTTCTTTCTTGAGTTGGCATATGGCCTCGAGCTATGGGTATATTGAGGGACCTCTCGTGTAGTTTAGTTGTGGAGCGGAGTAAATCTTCATGTTGTGTTATGAGTTTAGACTCGGAGGGAGGTTAAGTGATTGTGTAATAGTTATGATTATTGAAGAGTATAGAGAGATACCAGTTTGAGTCTAAGCAAGCGGATTATCTCCCGCGGGATGTTCTGAAGTTTGTGTGATCCTTATGTTGTTGGTTGGAAGTCCTCTTTTACCAGTGAAATGTACGTGTTGCAGTTTGAGTTTGGATCGCGTATGAGAGTTAGATTGTTACGAGGGTGAATGCGAGATTTGTAAATAGTTTAAGGAATTAGATGGGTTGTGTTGCATGAGCTTACGAAGGATTTAGCTTAATCTCATCTAGTTGGGGCAGCTCAACCAGTTATTGCGGCAATGGCCGATGAGAGGCCTGCCTTGTCTTTTGAGGCTTTGCTGAGATTGGACAAGTTCACCAAGCTATTTCTGGTCTATTTCAGTGTTACGCCTTCTAAGGACCCACATGATTTTCTCAACTACTGCTATGAAGTATCGTAGAACATGGGAATAGTTGAAAGCAATGGGGGTTGATTTTACTGTGTTTCAGATGACGGGTTCCGCCAAGAGGTGGTGGAAAGATTATGTATTTTACTAGACTCGTTATGGTTCTGTCTGAAGATGCGGACGCATTGAGAATATCACCCAGTGAATCATGTAGGGGTGCAACAGACCTTGGCATTTGGTTGATTTATATGAGTTACAAAGGTCAACATTTTGGATTATTGGACGTTGTTACCCATGACTTCGCGCCAAATAGGGAAGTCTACTATCAATGAATGGATTGAATGGTCATATGTTATATTAGTCTTGACCTGAAATATATATATATATGGTATTGAAAGGCTCCCCAATTATTTACACATATTTAAGGCCTGAGACATGCAGGGGATAAGGTTAGGACTTGCAGTATGTCTGCCTCCTTAATAATCCAATACTTTAGTTTCAAAGGAGTTAGAAAAAAAAAAGACAACTTTACCTTTACATAAGGTTTGCTCAGTGTGGAAGTCAATGTTGCAGATTTTGGGGTGCTTTAGAGAAAGTACAGTGGTTGACGATCTTCTGGACTATGTAGTTTGTGCCAAGATTTATATTGACAGAGCTATACTTTTGTGATTATTGTGCATAATTAGGGGAAAGAGTTACCCTAAAGAAGAATCGAGGAGTATATGAATAAATAGGTTAGCTCAGCAGTGTTGAGTCAACATAGCAAAAGAAGAAATTAGCCGCCGGTGTTTGTGGCAAGCCTATGAAGAGGGCAGACTAGCCAATGCAACACCACTTACTCTGCTCAGTTCTCAGAAATGTTTTTGAAGGAGTTTGTCTCCCGGATTCTCTGTAATATGTGGTATATGTGGTCTGAACGGTTGTGTCAGGTCACCATGATAGTGTCAGAATATGTCATCAGGTTCAATAAGTTAGCTGTCATACTCCTACTTTGGTTCCTAAACTAGAGAGTGAGTCCACAGACTCATTAAAGGACTCAATTATGATATTGAAATTTTGTACAACTCGGGAAGCTATAGGTTGATGCTTCATCTCGGCTAGTGGTAAAAATTACCAAAATGTTAGAATGTGTTCTGGATGAGGAAAAGAGGAAGCTAAGAAACCAAGAGGTCTCGAGGTTTTAAAGGATTCAGCGGATTCTACTCTACAACTACAAATCATTATGACAGGAGCTTGGGCAGCCGGCCAGCCCAGTCAATATATCTGATTACTCGGGGTGCTCCAGAAAGTTCTTTTAATGCACCACCGCCATGAGGTTCGTATAATGGTTATTCTAGTTATCTAGCATAGACTCAGTATGAGCAGCTGAATCCTTAAAGGGATATTTATGAATGTGGTAGTACTAGGCATATCATGGGGAAATTGTCCTAGACTTGGGAGAAACATATTTTGTAAAAGCACTTAGGCTACGTGCCCATTACAGTTACTACTTCACTTACATGACCAACCAGAGGTAGGAGTCAGGATGTTAGAGGTGGAGGTGAGACTCCTAGAGGTGGAGACCGAGCCGTTGATATATTTTCTATGGTATGGCTGAGGTCGCAACACCAGATGATGTAGTTACAAGTACGGTCTCGAATTATTATAAAGTAACAATTTTGTTGACTTGATTCGGTTCTGAGTATCGAGGCAAGTCCTCCTATTGTGCTCCACTTATGAGTGAGCTTCGTAATTCTGAAATCTGCTTATGTGAATACTCCTGTTGGGAGATTCGATGGAGATAGCTATGTCTATCATTATGTGTTGTGATTTTGTTAAACGGAAAATTATTCAAAAGAATAAAATGGAATGTTCCAATTTGGCACGATGTGCATATTACTTGTGGTACAGATTTGAGGATGAGATCCTTGTGTTTTATATAATGTGAAATATTTAAACCGGGCTACAAGTTGCGGTAGATGTTATATAAGGACGAGGTCCTTGTAGTGAAAGAAAAAAAATTATGTGTTTAAATGCCCCCTTTGTGAAATTAAAATTTGTACTATATTACTTATATGGAGTCATGCCTATTAAATTTATCTGGAAAAAAAAATTGTATGAATATCTTTGTGCATAATTTGCCAGATTTGTATTGTAATTATTGAGTTTTAGACTACAAGGTGAGTGCCCGGAAGATGTAAATTGTTACTCGTTAATTCGGGTAAGTAATTATGAGATCTTCATGCCTTGTTGTTAGTAAACTGGAGGTTTGAAACGGAATTTTTGTTAACATGAAGTTAATTGGTGATATTGTAATCTATTATCAACAACTATTAAGACCAGAGATGTGGTTATGGTCATACATATGATGCGTTTTATGTTAAGATATCATTGTGATAATGTCGTACTTGTAATGCGGAGATTAATTTTATTGATATATACTTTATGGTGCTTTGTCGGGTTGTGGACATGTTGTTAGGAGTTGTTTGGTGTTACTCTGACAGGTGGATAGGCCCAATTACAGGGGAGACTCTGCCGAAATTTCTGAAAAATTTGGGAGTTAGAAAATTTGGGATATTGAGATGTGCAAAGAAAGAGATAAGTTACATTATGTGTTTAAGTACATACTCTACTTCTCATTTGAGGACGAATGAACATAAGTGGGGGAGAATGTAACACCCCGTATTTGATGGGTGCGTAGGCACGAGTTGCTATAGCCAGTCGAGACTAATATCGTGTGTTGACGTGAAAATCGGACCTTTCTGGAAATAATTGGAGTGTAAGAAATTTGATCTTAAAGTTTACAAATATGGATAAAGGAAATAATCTCAATTGAATTGGTGTTGTCGGACTTATGTCGAATGCGGTAATGTGGGGTCAACAACGAATATTTGTGTAAAAGTAAAATCATCAATTTGGTAACCTGAGAATAATTCTTAGTATGTTCGAGGACGAACGTTTGTTTTAGTGGTGGAGAATGTGATGACCCAAAAATGTCATCTTTAAATTAAATAGTCATCTCGGTGTTTTAAGATATTGAAAAGTGCTGTCAATAATTCCTCGACTTGTGTGTATAATACGTATAATTTTCCGGAAAGTTTTTATGTGAAAAATGGATTAAATTGTGAATTAGAGCTTTAAAACTCAATTGAGTTAACTTCAGTAAACATTTTGAGCATACGAATCCGGAATTTTTGTTTGACCATTCCGGTAGATCCGTATCGTGATTTGGGACTTGGTCATATGCCCGAAATCGAATTTGGAGGTCCCTAGATCAAATTATCGTCATTTAACGGAATCTAGAAATCTAAGGCTTTATTTCTTAATTTTGACCGGAGATTTGACTTTTGAGAAAAAGACCCCGGAATGGAATTTTGATGATTCCAATAGTTTCATATGGTGATTTTGGACTTAAGAGCATGTTCGGATCTGGATTTGGAAGTCCGTAGGCAATTCAACCCATTTTGGCGAAAGTTGGAAAATAGAAGATTTTTGAAAAAGTTTAACCGAGAGTTAACTTTTTGATATCGGGGTCGGAATCTAGTTCTAAATATTTTCATAGATTCGTTATGTCATTTATGACTTGTGTGCAAAATTTGAAGTCAATCGGATTTGATTTGATAGGTTTTTGCATCGAATATAGAAGTTGGACGTTCCTAGTTTCATTAGGCTTGAATTGGGGTGTGATTCACGGTTTTAGCGTTATCTGATGTGATTTGAGGTTTAGACAAAGTTTGTATGATATTTTAGGACTGGTTGATGCATTTTGTCGAGGTCTCGAGGGCCTCGGGTGGATTTCGGAAGGTTAACGGATATAAAAAGGCTACTGAAATTTTCTGAACAGAATGTTAAGTTCTGAAAATGGGACTTCGCCCCATTTTTCATTTTTACCAAATTGGAGCTCGGGGAGAGGCGATTTTCGGGAGATTTTCAGAGAAACAAAGGGGTAAGTGTTCTTAACTTAATTTTGGTTAGAATACCCGAATCTATTACTAGTTTTGGCATTAAATCTGTGAATTAAGTTGGAAGAGTTTGAAAACTCTCTCGGATAGATTTGAGGATTTAAGGGGCGAAATATTATCGAAATTTAGTAATTTTGGTATGGTTAGACTCAGGGTTGGATGAGGTTTCATATTTTGCAACTTTCGTCGAATTCCGAGACGTGGGCCCCACAGGCGAATTTTTAGTGCAATTTCGGATTTTTAATGGAAAATGTAGAATTCCATGTGGAATTAATTCCTATATTTTTTATTGACTGAATCGAATTATTGTGGCTAGATTCGAGGCATTCGGAGGTCGATTTGAGAGGCAAAGGCATTTCAGAGTAGGATTTTTGCTCGGATTGAGATAAGTAACAGTTATAAATCTGGTCCTGAGGGTATGAATCCCCGGACATTGTGTCGTATGACTATTTTGGAGGTGACGGGTGTGTGGGCGTGCACCGTAGGGATTGTGACCTGCGAGACTGTGGAATTAATTGGCCTACTGTTTAATACATGTTCCCTCTATTTTCATGGAAATTGACTGTACTTCATGTTAGAAATCATGTTTAGGCCTTATGTGATCACTGTTGAGACCTTCGAGGTCGTGTACTTACTGAATTAGCTGCTAATTGCTGTTTTGTACTTAGTCATAGCTTTTCTTGCTTATTATGCCTCTGTCTCTTGCTGTTCATTGTTGATACATGACATTACCTCTGTTTGGGTTGTTTATATGATTTTTGAGAGCCCGAGAGACTGGAAAGATTGATGACTGAGTGAGGCCAAGGGCCTGATTTGTGAGGATATTTATGGGATCGGGTTGCACGCCGCAGCATGTTGTTACTGATTTATGATTGAGTGAGGCCGAGGGCCTGAGTGATTTATGCCACGAGGTGGCTTGTTATAGCACTTGGGCTGAAGGAACCCCTCCGGAGTCTGTACACACCCTCAGTGAGCGCAGGTACCTACTAAGTGCGAGTGTTAAGTGCGCGTGCTGAGTGCGAATGCCGAGTGCTGAGCGACTGGGAGGAATGAGTGAATGCGAGGAATGAGTGATTATGAGGTTGGAGTGAATGAGAGGACAGAGCGACTATTATTCTAAGAAAATACATTTACTTCATTACTGTTGCATCACAGATGTCATATCACTATTTTAAAAATTATTGGAAGATATTATTTACTGCTCAGTCAAATTTGATATCTGGTTTATTGAGTACGTACTGATGTGACTTAAACTGTTAAATTGAAAGTATGACTACTCTTATTTGAAAGTTATTGAGATAACTGTATTTGCATAGCTCATCACTACTTCTCAGTTCCTTATTTATTTATGTTACTTACTGAGTTGGTGTACTCACGTTACCCCAAGTACCTCGTGTACAGATCTAGACACTTCTGGTCACGGCGGTTGCTGATTGAGGAGTCAGACACAGGAGACTATTAAGGTAGCTGCATGGCGTTCGCTGACCTTGACTCTCCTTTCCTTTCATATTCTACTGTTTTATATTTTCAGATAGTGTTTTATCAGTCGGATGTTGTTATCATTTAGATGCTCATGCACTCAGTGACACCGGGTTTTGGGGGATGGATTATTTAGTACTTTTGGAGTTATATTCTGTTCTAAAAGGTTTATTTAATATTAATTGCTTCTGCCTTTATTTAAAAGTTCTACTGTGTTGAGATATTGAGTTGAGGCTTGTCTTGTATCACGATAGGCGCCATCACGACGGGTGAGTTTTGGGCCGTGACAAAAAGACAGTTACAAGAAAAGGAAAACAAAAGGGACAAGTTAGTTTTAAGGGTAATAAAGAAATCATAAATGCTTAAAAAGAAACAGACAATTAAATTCAAATAAGGGAGGAGGGTACGGGATAAGCATGCTTGGACTAATTTTTAAAGACAAGTTTGTTAAGGTAAGAGCCTAAAAAATATCCCCAGCAGAGTCGCTATGCTGTCACGCCCCTTTTTTCCCTCCTCGCGGAGAGAGGTCCGGGTTTCGACATTCCATGGGGTGCAACGACTCATTTCCTTTTTGGGAATTGGGTATTTGAAGAGTCGACACCTAATGGATTATGGTGCGTTAGGGCACCTAGAGTGGTTAACTCTTGGGTTGGTTTGCATTACCAGAGATTAGGGTAAGGGCTCGAGATAACCTCGAGGGGAAGGTGTTAGGCACCCCTCTTGGTCCACAACTGTGGGTCCCGATCAAACTTATATTTTTACAAATTAGTCCATACAAATAATTGAATCAAATAGGTGCAATACATTTGAACAAATCAAGTAGTGAAATAAAGGTTGAAAAAATTATGAAGAAAAGTTTTAAACAAGGAGAAGGTTAGGGGGTAAAGGGGTGTCCTAGGTTGTTTATCCTACGGGATCACCCTACGCAATGTCCGGCAAACACTCCTCAATGAGGGGCTACACGTGACATTAGTGCTTAGTCATCATATCCCGCGTCTACCCTTCTCATCCCCTTATTGGTCATATCCCACGTCTACCCCTAAGGCTTAGAGGCAAAATTCTAAGGCGACAGTCAAAGAAAAGAAATTTAGGACTTTCACATAAATGGAGCAATTAAAGGCTCATAGTTTCCTCCGCAAACAAGCATACATGCAACACGACTCAACCACAAATAAGGTCTTTATCAATCAAAGTCCTAAAACAGGATTTCTAAATGATTATGCAGGAATAAACCACTTTTAGATGCAGAAGTCACAACATATTAGTTGCATAGGTCTCTTTTAAAATCTCATGAGGATTCAAAAACTTTGAGTGACAGAAACAGCTTCAGAGCAGTGCAAGTTTTGAAAACGCCCTAAGGCTTGCCTACATGCATGACCGATACTTATGTTAATGCAGAAACAAGCAAGTTTTGAAATAATCCCTTTTAAACCTACAGGCAGGATATCTAATGAGAATACAACAGTTTTGAAAGGACTAATTTTAGAAAAAAAGAGTTATTTCCCGGTTTTGAGAAGTAAACTAGGCGAGGTACATTTGATCTATTAGGCTAATTCGAATTACCAGACAGAATTGCGAATTAGATCATGGTATCTAGCTGTATTACTGTTTTTAGTCAACTTGCAGTAACATATGAAAGGCTTGCTGAATTGGAATTATACCCTATAGGCATGGTATCTACAATTGAGTTGATTTAAAATATGATGACTTGGAACCTAGAAACATGGTTTCTACATGACAAATGCAGGATTTAAGAACATGATTTGTATCTGATGCAAGTGACATTAAAAGTGAAGTCCTTATAGACATGGTTTCTATTATGATGCAAATGAGATTGAAAGTGAAACCCTACAGGCATGCTTCTACTATACAAATGCAATCAGATTCAATAGGAAAAGAAACCTTATAGGCATGTTCTCTAGTGAGTGAGGCAAGCAGATTCGAAATTAAATCCTAAAGCAGGATTCCTACCCAAGTTACCCCATAAAGTATACATCTACCCACCCTTTCATTAAACCCTAAATATCTGTTTACAAATTATTACAAGCCAACAAATGAATTATATAAGTGAAATAAAAATTAAGAAGCTATTCTATAGAGAGCCTGCAATCAGGCCATAGTTACCCAAAGCCTCTAATGGTCTTTCAATCCTTGTTTCCATAGACAAATCAGAATCTAGGTGCATCAAAGTTCCCTAAAGGTCTTAAGGACTCCGGGCATTGCTTACACCTAGACTTAATAGCCAAGCATTGAACCAGTGCAGTGTGGAAAGCCAGCCTCAGTATGCCAGAGTTCCAAGGGTTCTCAAGGGGATCCCAAGGCAGTACACATACTAGAGGGGGCATAACTTATTAACTAGGAGTAGAGTGAAAGTGCAGGACACATGTTTGAAAGGAGTTTGTTAAAAACTGGACTGAAAGGTCCATTTTGAAAGCAATTAGTAAAAGAGATGGTTGAAAGAAGTTGTGTTAGTAAAATAGAGTTCAAACACTTCAGGGTAAGACCACACACTGTAAGTGAATGAATTCAGTAATCACACATGGAGTTAAGGGGGTTTGGGGATACATATACATTGACTGCAGACACCTAACCCCAGCAGGAGTATTAGGACTGGTATGGACATGCTCAGAGATAGTTGGACACTGACATAATCACAAATAAGTCATGAACACATAGAGGAGGGATAAGGATTTGGGATTCACAAAGTGGTAAGTGCACAGTAGGTAAAAGAATACAATTGTGCAGGCATGCTTGAATAACACAAAGGGAATACATGAATTTAAAAGGAGGGGAATCATATCAGCATGCTTAGATACAGACTTCACAACAAAACTACAAGTAAAAGCAGGCCAGAAATAAAAGAAACTGAAACAAGAATAGAAACATGTTGTTGTTGAGACTTTAAATTAAACTAGGACATACCAATGAAGATAGAGGTAAGCAAAATGAAAGAACCAAGGTTTACAGGTGATTAGCCTTGGCTTGCAGCCGGCTAATAGTAGTAGAATAAGACAGAGTTTTTTAAGTAAGAGAGGGGTTTTTGAAAGCCAAGTCTCGTGTCTTGTTAGTGAAAGACTTAGGGTGTTTATAGCTTTGAAAATAGGTAGAAAATAAGGTAACAAGTAAAGGTTTAGCACAATTATGAAAGTAATCACAATTAGAATCCAATTAATACAAGTACTCCCCTTTAATCAAGGAATTACAGCTTAAACGGATACCAACAGGGATAACCAAGGAAAGAAAATCAGTCGAGAAAGACTGATTTTTACCATATAAAGGGTAGTAAAAGTATAGAGTTGATTGATTATTAAGTACAGAATACACTAATTAAGGAAAGGATTCAACAAGAATGAAGCACCACAACAAATAAGGAAATGTAATCAATCAACTTAAACAGCCGAGTAAAATTTTAGGGTTTTATAAGAAAATCTTGCAATCAAACCATAAATTAAAGAAATCAGGATCAATCAAGAGGGAGTCATGATTTTGTACTTCAACATATAAATAGAGAAGAATGAACAGGCGTAGTAGACATGCAAGGTCAGCCATATCGACAAAAAGAAGCAAGAGATGAGCAAACCAGATAGACACAATCATACAGAAGTGACACGAGTAGGCTAAGGACTCAGTAGAAAAACCCATTCAAAGCATGGTAACCAACAAAAACTTAACAAAGTCAATTAGCCATGGCTAACACACAAAACCAGAGTGAAGAAAACCAATCTAACACACAGAAATAGGTAAAAAAAATCATGCCAACACACAGAAACAAGTAAAGAAAATCTTTAAGAAATTAGGGCTTTTTAACATAGTTGAGTTAAAAAGCAATAAGAACTTAGAATCGGTCAAGATAAACAAAGAAGAAGGTTTAATCATAAAGAAATCAGTCGAAACAGGTATAGAAAGAACTCTGAAAACCCTAGTTTCTCAAAGGGAGTAAAAAAACTTTAAAGTAGAAGATCTTTCAAAAGAAAGCTCGAGAATAAGCAAGTCACAGAAAGAGATAGGCTTAAAGCATAAAAAATAACATAGATCTGAGAGATTCAGAAGAGAGTTAGGGTTTCAAAAAGAAAACCAAGTAAAAATTAAAGGAACCTGTTGAAACTTCACCGATCGTGACATATAAGGTATGATTTTGCCCAAAATCACATCGGAGACCCATAAGTAATAGGAACAGAAACCCTAGGTCCAAATCGACATGGCCTAGGACCCTTGAGGGCCTTAGAGATGATGAGCAGGGTGATGAGAGACCCATTGGAGGCTTGGGTTTGAAAGGGTGGTCGCCGGAGATGACCGGAGAAGGAGGCAGTGAAAAGTGATTAGGGTTAGGTCGAGAAAGAAGAGAGACAAGAGCATCTGAGGGCGGCGCCCTTAGAAAAGTGATTAGGGTTAGCGGGGGTCTCTTAGAATTCAAAAGGAAAGGTTGAACGAGGGTTGTTGATCTCTTTAGACGACTTGAGTCGGGTAGACGTGTATAGATCTGGGTCGGGTTGTTTGGGCGTGAAATTGGGCTGGAAAGGGGTCCAATTTTGGCTATAATTGAAAGCCAAATTTGGCTGTTATTTAAATAGCCAATTTCACATATTTAATTTATATAAAATAACCGGCAATTTCTGGAAAATAAATTTAAGTTGCCAAAATGATTTGAAATACATAATTAACAATTTAAAAATACGAGATCCAATTTTATGCATATAAAACATAATTATTCTTAAAAGGGCTAATATTGCAATTATGTACAATTTAGCTTTAAAAATACTAAATGTAATTGTAAAAATATATAAAAATTACCTTAGCCATATTTTGGCATAAATATAGAAATTAAATAGATGAATTATCAAAACAATAATTTTGAAAACAATTATTGGGGATTTTATGGATAAAAAGGGAGAAAATAAGTCAATTTAATCCCTTAAAATTATGGGGAAAATAATAAAAACCTTGGACATACTTATATATGCATATATATGCTATTTTGAAGGTAGTTATGCATATTTAAAATATATAGGAAAAAATTGGGTATCAACACCCGGGACCTCAACCAAAAGCACAAACAAGTCATATACTACTATCCAAACTTATACCAATCTTCAAAATACCTCAAACAACATCGAATCAACCAAATCACATCGAATTCAAGCCTAAAGTTCCAAAATCTCCCGAATTCCGCTTTTGATCAAAAAGTCTATCAAACCACGTTCGAATGACCTGAAATTCTGCACACACATCCCAAATGACACCACGGACCTATTGCAACTCCCGGAATTCCATTCCGACCCCTATATCAAAATTTTACCTATCAACCGGAAAATGCCAAAATTCCAATTTCGTCAATTCAAGCCTAAATCTACTACGGACCTCCAAAACACGTTCCGATAGGGCTGGGCATATATCGAGTATAACCGATAGCCCGAACCGCTAAAATACTATTGGGTTATCGATATTGGGTTATTGGGTAAATAGTTCGATAACAGTTTAATGTTATTTGACTATGGGGTTATCGGTTCGGGTCTCGGTTTGTCCAATTTAATAACAGTTTAACTGATAGCCCAATAAGCTTTAACAAAATTAAAATTTTACCAACTAAATATATAAAGCCACCTTATGTCTCAACTCTCTCAATTCTCTCGGTAGTTACTCTTCATCTTCCGACCTTAACCCTTAGAGTAATTTTTAAACTTTTTTAAAATTTCTCATCTTAATTCTTCAGTTAAGATTTTTAGTTTTAAACTTTAAAGAATTAATTGTTAAAATTTTTAGTTTTTATATTTGTTTCTTTTGTTGCAATGATTCTTTAGTATTTACAAGATTAGGATTTTATTATTTTCCTGTGAATTATGCACACCCGCAGTGAGATAGTTAGTAAGATTAGCTTGTTAAGTGTCTTATTCCTTACTCCTACTAACTTATAACTTTGAAATTTGAGATCATTCATTGAGATTTTCAAATGCAAAGAAAGTTTCTTTTCTAAAAATGAAATTTAATCCCTCTTTTTTAAGAACAAAAATTCAGTTCGATTCTCTTAACAGTGTGATCACGATTTCTGTTAAAAAACATGAAATTTTTAGATATTTTTATTTTTATCGGGTAAACCGATAAGGATCAATAACCGACTAATCGATACCCGATACCCGATATCTTATCGGTTTAGCATGTTTATAAACCGATAACCGATATGACGAACTGATAACATTCACAATCGAACTGACTGATGCTCACCCCTACGTTCCGATCACACTCTTAAGTCCCAAATCATTTCCCGAAACTATCCGGACCATTGAAATTCACATCGGAGCCCTATTTCACATAAGTCAACATCCGGTTGACTCTTCCAACTTAAGCTCACTCAAAAGAGACTAAGTGTCTCAAACCTCACCAAAACCTTTCTGAACCCGAGCCAACCAACCTGATAACTCATAATACAGCTGAAAAAGGCAATAATAATTAGAAATGGGGAAACAGAGCAGTAACTCATGAAACGACCGGCCGGGTCGTTACACAAAGCTTGCCCAAAAGACCCGTTCTCGCTGCCCCATATCGACCAACTCATTGATGCCACAATCGGGCACGCACTGCTAAATTTCTTGGATGCCTACTCGGGCTACAACCAAATCCTCATGGAGGAGGAGGACCAGGAAAAAACCAGCTTTATTACCTACCAGGGGACGTACTACTACAGAGTGATGCCATTCGGGCAAAGAAATGCAGGGGCAACGTACCAGAGGCTAGTGGCCAAAATGTTCAAAGATCAACTTGGAAAGATAATGGAAGTATATATAGACGACATGTTGGTCAAGTCAAAGAGAAAAGAAGACCATATCGACCACCCGAGGGAAGCCTTCGACATACTCAGAAGGTACAACATGAAATTAAACCCCGAAAAATGTGCTTTCGGTGTGACATCTGTAAAATTCCTCGGCTTCTTGGTATCACAATAAGGCATCGAGGTCAATCCCGACCAAATCAAGGCCATATAAGGAATACCAAAAAATCTAACCAGCAAAAGTAAGTGCAAAAGCTGACCGGCCGAATAGCCGCCTTGTCAAGATTCATCTCGCGGTCCTCCGATAGGTGCCACAAATTTTTTGGCGTACTAAAAAAGGATAACAGACTCCAATGGAATTCCGAGTGCGTCAACGCCTTAAAAGAACTAAAGGCCTACCTGTCTTCGCCATCGTTGCTCGCTAAGGCAGAACCCGGAGAGTGCATCCTCGTCTACCTGTCCTTATCCGACATCGCAGTAAGTGCTGTCCTGGTACGAGAAAATAAAGGTATGCAATCTCCGATCTATTATATTAGCAAAACTTTGGTCGACGCTGAAACGAGGTACCCCCACTGAAATCTTAGACCTTATTTACAGTGCCACCCTATCTTGGTGGTCACGACTTTTTCTTTAAGGAGTATCTTGCATAAACCCAAATTGTCGGGCAGATTGGCCAAGTGGGCCATAGAGCTGAGCGAGCACGATATAACCTATCAACCGCAAACATCGTTAAAGTCGCAAGTTCTTGCCGACTTTAGTGTGAAGATAATGTCCGAAGTCGGAAGGGAAACCGCCATTACTTCTACCAAAGTACACGACCAATGGGTTTGGTACACCGATGGCACTTTTAACGTATCAAGATCTGGACTGGGACTCATGCTCGAGGTCCCAACAGGTGAAATGGTTCGCCAGTCCATACGATACCCTGATATGACTAATAGTTGAGTATGAGGCAGTGATTGTGGAGTTAAAATTGGCACTCAAGTACGGAGCACGGCAAGTCATCCTTTGATGCGACTCGCAGCTCGTCGTCAACCAAGTCAAAACGACTTTCCAAGTTAAGGAGTAACAGGTACAGAAATACCAGGCCAAAATTTGCAAACTATTACTTGAGTTCGACGAATGCCAGCTCGACCAAATACCCCGAGCACAGAACATCGAGGCGGATGGCCTTGCCAAACTGGCAGTAGCCACCAAAAGCATAACCAGATAGGGGGACATGGTCACTCTACTCCATTTATCAATAGATCAAATCGAGTTACAATCTATAAACCTGACTTGGGACTGGCGCAATTGTATTATCTCATACTTGCAGAGTGGAGTACTCCCACCCGACAAAAAAAAGCCAAGAAGCTTCGAATGGAGGCGGCTAGGTACAACATTGTCAATAACGACTTGTACAAAAGACCATTTGGTGGTCCCTTAGCAAAGTGCTTAGGACCAAATCAAACGTGATGCATCCTCGAAGAAGTACACGAGGGCCACTGCGGAGCTCACACCAACAATCAAGCTCTCGTCAGATGCCTCATACGAGCAGGCTACTACTGGATCACAATGAAAAAAGAAGCAACCAATTTCGTTAAAAAATGCGAACCATGCCAGAAGTACGCTCCCATGATCGACCAAGCTGGAAAACACCTCCACTCAGTCATGTCACCCTTGTTCTTCATCAAATGGAGAATGGATATCGTCGGCCTGCTCCTCGCAGGACGAGGTAATGTGCAATTTCTTTTGGTTTTGACTAACTATTTCTCTAAATGGGTGGAAGTAAGTGCATTTGCTCAGATACGCGAACAAGAAGTGATCACCTTCATATGGCGGAACATCGTATGCCGCTTCGACATTCCCAAGGAAATCAGTGTGACAACGGACCTCAATTCACAGAGAAAAAGGTCGCCGAGTTCTTCGAGAAATGGCACATCAAGAGAATACTCTTTACGCCATATCATCCCACCGCCATCGGCCAAGCTGAATCCTCCAACAAAACAATATTGAATATCATGAAAAAGAAACTCGAAAACGGCAAGAGATTGTGGCCAGAAGTGTTGCTAGAAGTATTATGGGCATATCGCACCACGCCATAGACGAGCACAGGGGAAACGCCATACTCACTAGTCTATGGGACTAATGCAATGATACCACTTGAGGTCGGGGAACCAAGCCTAATATACTCAAATGAAAGTGGGCCAAGCAATGACGAAAATAGAAAACAAAATCTCGACGATGCCGAAGAACGAAGAGACATGGCTTACATAAGAATGGTAGCCCAAAAGCAACAAGCAGAGCGATACTACAACAAAAAAGCCAAGGTTGGGCCACTCAAAGTCGGGGACAACGTACTCAAAGCCAAAATACAGGCGAGCAAAGATCCACGAGAAGGCAAAGTGGGGACCAATTGGGATGGCCCATACAAAATCACAACGGCAGCAAGCAAAGGGTCGTTGCAACTGAAAACAATGGAGGGAAAAGTGCTACCAAACAATTGGAACGTCGCTCACATCAAATACTTCAACTTCTAGAAACAAGACGTCCTCCAAGTCGTACTCTTTTTTCCCTTGCTCAAGTTTTGTCCCAATTGGATTTTCTCGGGAAGGTGGTTTAACGAGGCAACAAAGAGGGCATCTCGAAATTAAGTATAAGTTCATCGCCCGACCTCTCGACAACCTCTCTAGGTCGGCCGATGAAGGGACTACATAAACTGGGACTTCTCTAATACATGTATGAATAGAATAAAAACATGTAACTTCTCCAATGAATGTACAAACAAAGCGAAATATGCGAACACATGAGTTTCTCATTTCTCCGCCAAGTTTATATATTACGCCAATCTCAGAGTCAAACATTCGACCTCGCTCGATTCGACTCACAATCGACTTTGTTTGAATTAATTAACATTCGACCTCGCTTGAATCGACTCACAGTCGACTTAGTTCGAATTTATTAACATTCAACCTCACTCGAATCGACTTATATTCAACATCGTTCGAATCATTCAGAGTCAAACATTCGACCTCACTCGAATCGACTTACAATCGACTTTGTTCGAATTAATAAACATTCGACCTCGTTCGAATTATTCAGAGTAAAATATTCGAACTCGCTCGAATCGACTCACAATTAACATTGTTCGAATTAATTAACATTTGACTTCGCTCTAATTGACTTATATTCGACCTCGTTCGAATCAGAGTTAAACATTCGACTTCACTCATATCGACTCGCATTCGACCTCGTTCAAACCAATTTAAAATCAATATTCTACCTTGCTTGAGGTAACTTATGTTTCGACTTTGTTCGATTAAAAACATAGCCGACATTCAAACTTGAACCTGCTCGACTAGCAATCGACCTAAGTGAAATCGCAACCAAGGCAGAAAACAAAAATATTATCATTGCAAAATGTCATCTTAGAAGGTCCAAACAAGTGCCCGCAAAACAAAACAAAAAAGAAGAGAGAGAGAAGAAAAGTACAGAGAAAAGCACACTATTCGGTCGCAGCTCCCCCATCGCCATCACCACCGACGCCTTCGCCATTTGAGTACTCATCATCGTACCAAACATCTGGCTCAATCCCGTCCAAATCCTCTTTGTCATCATTTATCCTGTGCGTGTCGGGGTCATAGCCGTAAGCAACACGAACTGCACATGCCTTAACATGAACATCCTTAAACTCTGTCTCAGAGGCTTTTCTGGCCGCCATCAAACCCCTGTATATGTCAAAATGAGCCTCAACATGGACCCACTTCTCGTACGAGTCTCGTGGGACGTTGGGATAAGTGGAAGCATGAGAGGTAGACGAATGAGCCTGTTATTGTGCTTTCTCGGTCTTGAGGACGACTATCTGCTCGTTCAAATCTTGGACTTATCCTTCTAGTCCACCTATCCGCTCTTCGAGCCTCGCCTCTTTAAGAGAAGAGGCATCTGCTTCACTAGCCCGCTCTGATCTAAGGATGTGGAGGGTGCCCGCTAGTGTCTCCGTCTCTGCCTCAATTTGCTCCAACTCCGCAGCGTTGGCAGCCAGCTCATCCTTTAAGTCGTTAGCTGTAGTTTCACTTTGCTTAAGCACGGCCCGTAAGGATGTCACCTGAGCTTGGAGGTCGACGCACTCGTCCATGACCCCCTTGCTCACTTCGAGCTTGTTTTTGGTCCTTAATGTCTTTTCGAGCTCACTGCACGTGCCAATAACCCTCATGAGCTCATCATCCTTCTCCTTCAACTCCTCATTCTTCTGCCTTAGCTCGTCATAGAAAGTTGGGAATAAAGTGTCCTCACCAAGTATGCGGACCAGGGCCTTGTGTTTGGTATGGTACTCTCTATATTTTGACTCCATCTTCTTATAGAGAGCCGTCCTCTTCTCCTCCCGACGGGCGCTCTCAATCTCCAGGATGAGAGTCTGATAAACAGACGAAGAAGGGTCAGCAAAGGAAAATAACGTAAAGGAAAGAAGAAATTAAAATGCTAAGAGAGGACTTCCTCGCAGGGCCATCTCGTAAATGCCTAACGATAGGTTTGCATCCTTCAACGTCTGCAAGGTCCTATTCTCAGACTCTGCGCATAGGGGGGCCAAAGCCGGAACCACACACTCCGAGTTACCAACAAGTTGAAATCCACGAGGATGAAAATATTTCGAGTGGACCATTCGATCCTCACCTCCACTCGAGTAAATCTATCCTCGAAAGTCCATACCTCCACATGTTGATATCAGAACCAGACCCATCATCTTCCACAACAATCATTTTTCCTCTACCACTAGCAGACGAAAAGCCAACCTCGGTTGCCCCCGGTATTTCCCTTTCCGCAGCAGCCTCCGCCGTCTCCAACGGCCTAGATTCCGCGACAACCTGTGGTGGGGGAGCAGTCCCCGTAGCTAAAGGGCATGCCACTTCCACATCCACAATCATTGCCCGCTCAGGTGTGGCCATGGCCTCTACTCGCCGCCTCTTCAATAGCGTCGTTTTCTCCTCACACTGGGAAGATTCGTCCACTAAATGAACCACCGGGCAAGTCGAGACCTCCGCTGATGGAATGGCTATTTGACGACCAGGTTTACTTAATATCGGAGTCTAGGAAGAAGTATTTCGCATAGACTCGGCCAACACAAACTGCATCCCAGTCGAAGCGACCGCCTGGCAAAATGCGGGGACATGAGCATCTTTCTTAGATGTTCTCCAACCTAGCATCAAAAGAAAATCATAAACGGCAGAAAGAAATGCACCACAACAAAAGCGAAATAGTAACAAGGGCGAAACCCGACTTACCGGTCGAGGGATTAAGCCCGGACCTCTTATTGAAGGACGTCCAATCACGGATCCCTACGGTATGAGGCAAGATGCGGGCCACCCAATCACTGATATTGGCGATTAAAGAAGGGGGATACCTCTCAGCTGCAAAAGGAAAAATGACGTAACAAGTCATGAAACACGAATAGAAGGGAAGAACGTACTCCAAATAACGGCACTTACGAGCAAAATTCCATTGTTCAGGAAATTCACTAGGATTCGCCGCCACGTGCTCGGTTTTGATGAAGAAATAATAGGCCCAAAACCGGTGGTTCATCCTATCATCCATCCCCGCCACCAACCCTTTGGTTCCGCGGTGGCGGAGGTGAATCATCGTACCCTTATGGAAGCTCGGTCCAAAGAGATGCAGTAGATGGCGGATAGAGACTTCGCAGCTGGCGAGCTCCGCAAACTTCGCCAACATAAGGAAGACCTTGTAAAGGTAGGAAAAAAGTTCTGTCGGACATATGCGGTAGTAACGGCAGAACTCCTCCGCCAATGGAGGAAGAGGAAGAGGAAGAGGAAGAGAATAGCCTATCTAGAACGGGTAGGTGTAAAACGCATAATACCCAGGCCGGTGAACTTGAACCACATCATCTCCGGCCGGAACCAGGTTAACGTGGGCTGGAATGCCATATTTGGTCCTAAGGGCGGCAAGGTACTCCGTCTCCATCTCAGACTTCGCAGACTCCGGTTCAAGGGTGGGTTCCTTAGAGAAGTCAGACCTAGACGTAGGGCTACGAGGAACGATCTACTCCACAGTGGGAAAGCTCTCATCCTCTATAATCGCTGATTCTCCACCACCAGAAGTCATGGCCACCAATAATGGAGTAGGGTCAGAGATCGTCTCAACGTTGGGGGTGATGTTAGCCATTTTCCGCTAATGTGTATACGATGGAACAAAAAAAGAAGAAATGGTGGCAACGGCTGCAGTTGAAGTGAGCAAGAACACAAGAAGAAGAAAGAGAAACAAGTGCAGGGTTGAAGAAATCAGAGAAAGCAAAAGTTCCATTGAGAAACTTTCCCCTATATATTTATAGACATCAGGTGCATTCGTATCGATGCAAGCAACCGCCAGTGGCCCTAGAATCGAAACGACAGGAGCTCGAGGAACGAGGCAACGCATTGGGAAGATGCGCAATGATGACGCATACGTTGTGACGACACCCTGCACTAGCCTCATGACCAACGACTCTCAGAATGACACATTATCGTTTTGACTACAGGCACCTCTACTCAATCATCACGCCAAAAAACTTTTCCTAAGTTGCCAACTAATAAAGTCCACTCATCGGGGCCGACCAGAAGGCATGGACTAACTGTAAATGTCAAAATTCGACTTAGGAAATCAGGCGTGGGAAGGTCGTTAAGTGAGAAGACTGTGTTTCGATTTGGGCGGCCAAGACGAGGTCGACTAAAGCCCAACAACGAGCAGTCGCTGAGCAAGCCATTGAAGCCGAGGTCGAGTAGTGAAGAGTAGGAACAACGGCTAGTGTAGTCTTGGGACTAGCGATAGGAATATTCTCTTTGTTGTACTTTTTAGGGTTTTTAGAGTGTCCCATATAAATAGAAAAGGGAAGAGAGGAAAGGGACGTGAGGTTCATTCTGAGAAAAACTATTGTAAGAAGTTGGCTCTTGAGAGAAAATACAAAAGGTTACGTTTCCATAGTGATTGATTTTATCGATTATTCTTCCTTTTCACTCACACGATCCAAGAAGTATTGTTCATTTTCTTACTTATTGCCATATTTTGTAGTTAGAAGGAAGAATCTTCCACATCATTCGATATTTGGGCGAATTGTTCTTCCTATTTACATTTATTGTCATTTTTCATATTTATTGTTCATCATTCATTCTTCATTTATTCTCCAAAGCGTGCATTTAATAATTTAATAACCAATTCCGGGCATTAAGTAGATGGTACCATTTAAACACTTAGCTAGTTCTAAGAATTATTATGCTTGACTAGGATTCGCCTTTCACCTTCGTTATCTTTTAATTAGTTTAACAAAGAGTGCTATACTTTTTGGTCAAACAATTAGTACATTAAATTTAATATTTAATTATAGCAGGACGTATAACACGAGTTTGAATGCTAACTAGCACACCAAATTTGTACTTAATTATAGAAGGATAGAGAGGCAAACTGATTTTCAAAACTGAAATTGAGAATTTTTTTTGGTTATAAAAGAATGTTAGCAGCGAGACTAAATATTTAATTCGCATTGAGATGGCTGATTGATCTTGTAATCTCGTATTTACCTTTCTGCACTATAGTCTTAGAGGAATGGGAAAACTTCACTACAAAAAAAAAGTTGAAGCTCCAAAACAAGTGTTGTTGGGTTCTATTCTAGTCCATTAGGCTATGATCTTTTTCTTTTCTTTTTTGGTAAGGAGGTGTTGCTTTCTCTTCACTGAGTCTATCGAAAACAATTTCTCTATCTTCATAAGACAAGGATAATGTCTACATACTATCTTCCCAGATCCCACTTGTGAAATTACACTGAGTTTGTTATTGTTATTATTTCTTGGTAAGGAAGCGTATGTGCTTGCGGACGCTCCTCGATTATTCTACCTGCTACCTCCCAATAGTGCAAATAACTCTAGTCGCCAAGACTTAAGCTATCCATTAGGCTGTGTTCGCCCAAGAATGCATTGCTTTTCCATCCCCACAAGTATATGCCTAAATTCTTCAGCCAAAAAATTATGTGATTAATGCTTGTTCTATCAACATAATAAATAAATGTAT
This sequence comes from Nicotiana tabacum, assembly GCF_000715075.1. NCBI lineage: Eukaryota > Viridiplantae > Streptophyta > Magnoliopsida > Solanales > Solanaceae > Nicotiana > Nicotiana tabacum. The sequence goes on from NC_134086.1 coordinate 35,128,145, forward strand.
GGACACATTAATAAGAAAGAAGATATTCAACTCTAACTATTCCCCTGCTTGACTACATCAGAGGGCACCCAACATCTCAAGTGAACAGAAGAAAACAATGGACGCATATAGCTGGAAAGAAGTAAAGGTAAGATCCACGAGCACTTGATTTTGAGAATTCTGCAAAAACTCCATAGCGTAACGGTAATAACACCTGAAGTCCTGAACAATATCAGTATCATAGTAGGCCTAGCCGAACACACTCACAAGTCACTGTTACAAAATCCTTGCCAGTTATGGATTCATGGTAAACTTATACAGCGAGAATTACTGAAAATACATATTGAAAATGGCGCTTGAGTTTTAAATGTCTCGAGCCCATCATCAACTAATCTCAATGAACAGCACGTCGCATATCATAATATATCATTCAGATTCAGGTGACCCACCAGGAACCAGCTGCATTAGTTAAAAGAAAAAATGTTTGTTACTTATCACTATATTTCCAGCTCAGCTAGGAATAAAAATGAAAATATCAGTAAAGAACAGGATACAAATGAAAGAAACAAATTGAATCAGAAAGAAGGGATTATACTTACGATAGCAATATTGTTTCCATTAAGCAGAATCTGATCAAGTTTTGTTACTCGCTTCCCTTCTGGAGTGATCTCACTGTAGGAAAAGTGAAAAGGTTTTAGCAGTGGAGTGATAGTCCATTTCAACTTCATTCATGGCAGGAAGGTGTAAATTTTTCTCATAACGAGGGGGGCCAGAAGGAGACCTCTTCAAATTGCACAAACTATGTTCCACCAAAAACTTCGAAATCAATAAGTGTAATATGGAAAAGTATAACGGGCACTTTTTTTGATAATGAAGATAACAACCACAAAAGTATAAAGGGCACTTCATCTAGTGGAGGCTAAACTAGATTAAGAGAGACAAAAAGTTTAAGAGAGCTAAAATAGATACTTTCTGCTCCACGAATTCAAGGGGCAAATGCATTAAAACCTTCTTATCCAATAACTAGCGATATTTTCGTGCTTCCTAAAAGAATGTGAGCAAATATCTGCCTACAAGTAATTGGTGAAAAACAACAAAGAGAATGAAAAGTACTGTGGCAGGAGCATGTTGAAAGTCTCAGGTCGTGTAATTATTACTTCAAAGCGTAATGTTTTATTTAAAAGATAAAAGATGAAAGCAAATTCCTACAGACTTTTTCTCCTTTCGGTTGGTAAGCGTGCATTCTGGTCATTCAATAACTATCCCACTTCACAAGTAAACATCCGCAGCTCCACAATATTGGACTGGACTTCAGGGACGACTTGTCAAAACATTTCGGAACGGATGAGGAATCAACGTCGCACTCCCCACCTCATCCCCTTTTAAATTTTCATTTATCCATGAAATACATTCTAGAGCAAGCTGGGCTTAAGAGATACAACATAAATCATCTATAAATAGACAGACTGGGCTCTCTATTCTTATTGTCTTAGCTTGTTTTATAGTTTATACAAATCAAACCTTCACTTTAGTGAAGATACAGTTACTAAATTTTAGACTCCAACTGTAAAAGATCAGGCAGCAAGTTGCTGAAAAGAGGAACAGAAATGGGAGTGAAATTAATAATTGATGTATCCAAACTAGACTTAAGAGACCATATTTTATACTAACTCATGAATACAGCAGAAGAATGCAGCCTAAAACCTCCATTTTCAGTAACTAATTATATCCTGGTGATCGCTAAAGGAATGTGAGATAAATCTGCCTGTATCAAACGGGTTCAAGACAAACAACGAAGCTGCGAGGAATGCAATGATACACCGCTCAGGAGAATGTCTCATATGTCAACTTCTGAAACTATTACTATGTCATGCAATAGTCTTTTTTAGATCTGTAAGGCAGACAACGCAAATAACATCTAATCTAGCCATTCAATTTCTAGAGTACAACTGCTTCTACTCCATGTGGATAAGATAAGTTAAGAGTGCCACATTTTAAATGCATTCTCAGTAGTTTCTTCTTCTTTGACCATGAGTTATAACAACATTAATCTCTAAAATAGGATAGACTGAGAACTTTTGACTCTTGTCATTTTAGACTGTGTTAAAATAGAACTAATTCCTCGCCGTAATAAAGATACAAAAGCTAAATTATAGTATCAGTGCAGGAGATCAGGGGTCAAGTTGCCGAAAAGTGTTACAGAAATGGGTGTGAAATAAATATTGCAATATTGTTGAGCAGTGGACTGATAAATAGAACTTTCAACCATAGCTCGTGGCAGAGGTATGAAGATGGAGTTATGACGGGTACCTTTTCAAATGGCACTATGTTCCATCAATTATCAATATTTAGGAATTACAGTAGCATTTATGCAGGCTAACATGGAAAACTCTCACCTGCTTGAGCTAAGCTAAAGTTTGAGACCAAAATTTTCAACAAAAACATTGATATACCAGGCAAACACTGCCTAAAACCTCCACTTTCAATAAACCAACTATGCTCTTCTAAAGAATGTGAGAAAAATCTTAACAATTAAAAAACAAGGGATGGATGTTAAGAGTAGACGGTAAAGATTGGACCCGAGTTCCAAGTAAGAGAAGCAGCTTTTTTGGCTAACCAAGACATCACGTACAAACCGTGCATAGATAAAAACCCAACTCTTTATTCAACAAAAGGAGGCAAAAAATTAGGACAGTTTTAAGGAAAATACTCAGTTCATATATAAATCAATTATAGATCTCTTAAGAAAACAAATATAGCTCAAATTAATTTACTTCTGATATGTCAACTAACTAGCATAAATGAAGATGAGTGAAATTTTCCTCAGACTTGATTGCAGGCATTGACATAAAACACCAACTTATGTGCACAGTGATGAAACTACAGTCACAATCACAATTAGGGGTGGCAGGCGGGTTGGGTTTGATATAGGCGGGTCAAAACGAGTAATGCAAAAACGAATAAATATCCAACCAACCCACGGATAGAAAATGGATATAACTGGTGGATAATACGGATACCCATATTATCCATGGCTTCTTGAATGTGATCACTTTTGGAGAATTTCTAGTCTCCTAAATTTGAAGAACCCCCAATTTGAGTCTTTGCAAATGTAAAAGTTAAACCCATTGGTTATCCATTGAATATCCACTTTTTTTGGGAGGGGTTTAAAAAAAATTTGACACATTTTTAACAAGTTCATTATCCAACCCAGTTTTTAGTGGATAATATGGATGGATAATTGTTTTTTATTCACTTTGCCACCACTAATCAGAATAGGTGAATTTAATTGCAAATGTATACCAAGTTAGGGGTAGACCATAAATAACTTTACTACATTAACATGGTGGTACCCTTTTTCCCGCTCCAACAACAACAACACTAGAAGGACATGGGTTTGAAATCAATATTCAAGATTGCCCATTACAATATTACAAACTGGTATCTTGTATAGGACGCCATACCCAAAATGAAATGCAGACGAAACGCACAAGAAAATATTAAAAACCAAACAAAAGTATGGTTATGAAACCTCGAAAGCAGAACAGAAACATTCCTAAAACTATAAAGATGGTAACTTTCTTTTTGATAGCCCACAATCTATCTGGGGCCAATCCTCAGGACCAACCGCAGACTTCGAAACTCAGGTATATTGGGCGCGCCCCTCTACCCTTCTCCACTTAAATACCAGGCTTAGTTCCTAAGTATTTTTAAACTTGAGAATTTTTAACAAAAGTTCCTAAATAAACTGAGCAAAATCGGCATACTTTTTAATCAATCTATGTTCCACACATTAGGCAAAAAAAAAAAAATCTAAACCCCTTTAGCATTCTAAAACCCTAAAGTTAAAATCTTTCACAAAACAACGGTAAATTATCAACAAAAAGAACAGTCACTACTTACTATTCAGTGACATCTTCAAGAACCATATTAACATAAACATCAAATCCTCTAAGGGTACCAACTAGCTCCTTATCCCCCTTCATTATCACCCATATCTTTGACCCAATGCAACGATCAATCAACTCTGCAAAATTAAAACCCATCAACTCTGCAAAATTAAAAAATTGAATAAAGGGGTTAAAATCCTAGTTAATAAATCTTGTTAGGAGGGAAATTACCAGATGGAAGAAGCTGAGAAGGGTTGTTTGAAGACATTGGGAAATTTCGCAAAGGTTTTTTCTTCCTCTTTAGCTCTCGGAACTCAACGATGGTAAGCTGAAAAAACTTGGAAAATTGATTGTAGGGACTTGGGGTGTGTTAAGGGCGCTTCATAGGACGGGTAAAATTGATATTTTATGTATATTCTTTCTAAGTTCTCCATGAGCGGGTTGAGCTTGGGCCCAATGACAGAAATAATTGATTATCCAACAGTATATAATGTACTCCCCCGTTTCAATTTATGTGAACCCATTTGGCTGGGCACGAAGTTTAAGAAAAGAGAGAAGACTTTTGAACTTGTGATGTAAAATGAGGCACATATATTTTGTGTGACTATAAATCATTGCATAAAGTTAAATTTTTTCCAAATAAGAAAAGGGGTTATTCTTTTTGGCACAGACCAAAAAGAAAATAGATTCACATATATTGAAACGGAGGGAGTATAAGTATATATATTAGCTAGGGAATATAAATAGTAGAGTAGTAAATTAGGCCAGCTATTTATGTAAAGATTTGACTGCTCACGAGGACCCACTGACTCAAAAAGTCTTCCACTTTTACGGACAAAGTGCACCAATATGCACTTTTTATCCTGTTATTTAAAATATATCTACGATTTACAATGTATTTAAATATTAATCAATTCAGCCAAACTTCAGGATTAAGTATCCTGAATTTTTGAGTTAAAATTTGGAATGCAGGACTTAGTCCTAAAATTTTTAGCTGCTAATTTGAAATTCAGGACTGAGTGTTCTGAATTTCAAAATTATCAATTTAAAATTCAAGACATAAAATTTGAATTTCTGGGCGCAATTTTCAAACTTTAGGACACGATGTCATGAAGTTTGAACTTTGAAATTTAACATCAGGATGCCGTATCCTAAAATTTAAGCGAATTGGTTAATCATTAAATACATTTTTAACTATAGATATATATTTTAAACAACATGCTTCAAATTGACTATTTGGTGTTATTTCCACCTTTTTAATGGTATATATGGGCTTGGCCTATATGCTTTCAAATTTTCTTTCTTTTGAATTTTGGGAAGTGGGCACTAGAATATGTAGCAAGTCGGGCTTGGCCCAACAAAACTATCTTGGTCAGCATCCAGAGGGCTTGCCACTATTTTCTGCTTCTTTTTAAAATAAAATAAAAACTACATATTCTATTCAAATATAATGTATTATATATTTTGCGTTTCTTATTCTTCTTCTTCTTCTTCAAGTATCAAATTTTATATGCTTAAACTTAATTCTTAACTTGACTTATTAATTCTCTAATCAGAAGATCCCAATAAGAATAAATAACTGACCATGAATGATAGGATTGATAGGTTTTCAATATCTTTGCGTTGTATTTTGATAATTTAACAAACTTAATATCAAGAACCAGATAGGGAACCTGACTCACTTGGATTACACTGCATCTAATGGATTCCAACCAAATGTGAACTTGCTACAACTTCAGGAGGTAGGAACCCAAACAAGGACCTGATACTCTTGTGGGTTCCTCACGGCAGTACAAAGTCAATTGGACACAGCTGGAAACGAACATTCTACCGCACTGCACTGTTTCCAGCGCCCACTCATTCTCTGACCAACTAAAGTGCTCACATCACTTCAAGTGATGTGATCAAGATGTACCTACAATGAGTCTATACAAAGCATCATTCAAGTTACTCAACTCAAAACAATCTGGGCGGTGTGCACAAGAACCAGATCAAGAACCTGATCCCTTGGTACTTCTCTGACAGAAGTCCAAGTCAACTATACAGCTGGAACGCAACTGAGTGACTGATCGCAAATGTACAAAGAGGAACACAACAGGGACCTGGTCCCTTAGGGTTCTCTAACAGAAATACAAGTCAACTACAGCTGGAAAGCAATTGCAGAAAGTGACTGCCTGCAACAGTGCAGCAGACAGTACAATAGTCACTTCCCATTGAGATTGGACATCACTAAGGATGTCTTGTGTAGTATAAACCTTATGCAAGGCACAAGTTTCAGGTTCCAACACTTGCAAATACAGAAAACGAAAATTCTCTCAAGTGCTCAAGAACCTCTCTCAAGAACAAAGTTGCTGCAACCTCAAGGACCTGATCCAAAATCGAAGATATTTTAAGTCCTTAGGTTTGTTGAGTCTTTGTAATTTGTTCTTCATTGTAACTCCTATCCGGCTTTCTTAGAAGCGTTGATTAGGTTGAGTCATAAGCAAAAGCCTTTGTAACCGTAGTGTGACAAAGTGGCTTGTGGTGGAAATACCACAAGTTAGTCAAATTATTTGTAACTAGGATAGTTATAGAGTGGTTGTGTGGGATTTTTCACGTAAAAATCCTCTGTCTTTTTTACATTCAGCTTTACCAGCATCACAACAAAACCTGATAAAGGCCAGATACTCTACTATTTGGTGGACTCACATAAACTTAGCACTGTACTAAACTGATATAGGACCAGATCGCTATACAGTTTGGTTCATCAGTATTTTTAGAGGAAACAGATAGAGAACCGGTTCTCTATACAATCTGGTGAACGCAAAGTTTCTAACAAGTGGTATCAGAGCGGGTTCTTCCTATCAGGCTAACACCTAAGAAGGATCCTCATGGCTGCTCCACTAACTCTTGAAAGGAGAAAACCAAAGAAGAAAAAGTACCGTGTACTCAAAGCTGATAACAATGATTCGAGTGAGGAAAATAGTGACATGACTTACTTAACCAAAAAGTTTCAGAAGATGGTCAAAAGAAATGGAGAAGTGCTGAAAAGGGACAGCTTTAACAGATCAAAGAACAATAATCTTTATTACAAGTGTGGAAAGGCTAGACACTTTATGAAAAATTGTTCTCTCTTAAAGCAAGAATTCTCCAAGAACTTCAAGAGAAAAAGATCAGCTGACAATATAGTGAAACATGCTTTTGCATTTGGTAAGTCTGAAGATGAAACTGATGCTGGTGATAGCTCCATGATGACACGTGAATGCGAGGAAAATAAATATGACTCAACCTTTGCGTTGATGGCACAACCAAATGATGATGAAGACGATGACAACAATGAGGTAAATTCAGGGATGTTCAGAGAAATCTGAAATCCTATTCTCCAAGAAAACTCATGTCTTTAGCTAATGTATTAATCAGTGTCTTTCATAGTTTTGTGGAGGATAGAGATTCTTTGACCTTAGAGTTAGCAAAATCTGAACAAACTAGAGACGACTTAGTGGCGGTAGTTACTGACCATAAGAAAACCATTGAAATTTTCAAAAAAGAAAAGAATGATCTTTTGATAGAAATTACAGACTTAAGGGAAATAATAGTGAAACCTTGAACTAAGTTAAAACCTGAAAAATCTGGAAAAGGAAAGGAGATAGCCAGTGAGGAACACACTAGGCTTGAAAAGGAGTTGAAAGCTGCTAGAACTAGGATATGTGGTGAACTCGAGAAAAATAGGCAGCTTCAAGTTAAATTGAAGAGAGTAAAAAGGGATCTTGAGAAATCTCTCAAGTGGACCTGGTCCTCAGATGTTGTCACTGCCATGTACTTTAACAAAAGTGGAAACATGCAGGGAATCGGGTTCTAAAAGGAGAAAACTCCTTACAACCCTCACAACAAGTACGTCACAGTTCCTGATAACTGGCTGTGTACCCACTGTGGTAATAATGGGCACTTCAAAGAAAATTGCCAGGCCAGGGCTCAATCTGTTCAGAAAAATAAAGTATTTGCTGACAAAATGACTATTAACAAGAGACCATGTACTGCTCGCAAGAAACCAATGTTGCCTGCATGGACTAGAAAAGCCCTTATCCATCCCTTCTATCATAACAAGGGACCCAAACTAGTTTGAGTTCCTAAATCTAACCCATAATTTAGATGTGCAAGGAACAGTGGAAGGAAGCGGACTATAATGGATCATGGACAGTAGATGCTCAAAGCACATGACTGAAAATACCATGAATTTTCTCTCATTGAAAGCCCTACAAGGAAGGGATGTACCCTTTGAAAAATGGAAAGAAGGAGTACATTCTCTCTATTAATAAGGGAGAATAAGCACACACTAGGTCAACCTGCTTGCCTGGCTTTATTGAGGGTATAATTGTCATTATGCCTAACCTTATCATCTCAGGGGTATAATTATCTTTGAGGGAAAGATTAACATCAAAGCCCTACGTTTGCTTGGTGTGATGCCTGAGAGACCACCACGTGCTACATTGGATTTTGGGTAAACGGCGGATACTTGAAAGATTTATGATTTTTCTACTGAAAGCTTGATTCAACTTCACACTCTCTTTCATCTCTCTATTTTCGCGGTGGTTCTTTGACTTTCCCGGTATTGCTGATTTCCGTTTTATCTCTTGGTGAGTTCAGTTCACATTGTATTACTTCAATTTTTCTTCTTCTGATTTTGTCATAGTTGTTGATGGAGGTGACAGTCATGGCTGGCCACGGGCTGATTCGCCATTTATGGTGGTTTTGATAACTACAAAGTTATTTTGGGGAATAAAATTATTTCTTTGATTTACTAAAAAGCTAGAACAAACCCAGTTAGTATAGAGTAAGTCATTAGTCTTCTGTAAAGTTAGTGTGTCTTCTGCTTCCCTGTTTTTCTATTTGCCTTGAAAATCGGCGACTTTGTTAATGAGTCATTTGGGGTTTTGCTCTTGGGTTTACTGTTGATTTATGGCATGCAATTGGTTACGTCAATATAGAAAATTCATATTATCCAAGATCCAAATAGCTTATAATTCCGGCTTAGTTAAGTGGTCAATTTGGGGATTCAGGACTTGATTTACTGTGTTTATGATTTAATATTTATATTTATTTAGTGGATTTTAAACAAATACTAATACGATGTTCGAGGCAGAGTTGTTGGGCTTAAATTAACCCATAACTGATACATTAGATCCGCGTGTGATAAGTTTCTTAGACGACTTTCAACTAGACAATAAATAGGGAAAGCCTCTAGGATGTTACTGGTAGGACAATGCTCTATTACTCTGTGAAGCTTATGTGTAACCATTCGAATTTTTAGAATTGCTCAATATCATGCCAAATTATAGATGAAAAGCTTTTCTCTTGCATCACATAGTAGCCGTGCCAACAATTTTCTGGACTTGCGATTCGGAGTTCGAAACTTTTGGCAGACCATCTAACCCAAAATGAATACTCCTCTTTGATATGCCATATGAATTTAAAAATTACACCTATTTTTATGAGTAAATAAGAGTTTCTGTGCACCACATAGGAGGAATTCTCTGGTATATATAGTGTATGCTACAGTTCACTATTAAAAAAAAGCATAAAAGATGGATAGTCATTCTAAGGGAAGAATAAGAAGTATACAGAAAGGGAAACAACAAACGTTCAATGTTAAAAGGTAAGGGATGAATACACGATGAAAGCAAGAAACTTATTAGTTAAGTAGGAATTCTAAGGGAGAAAAGAGCTTATTTTCTTGGGAAAATAGGTCCAAATTTTAGTTCTGTTGTACTACACTGCATCTTTGTACTATGAAGGAGATTATAAAAAATGTGAATGTCACTCTTGAGATTACAACGTTCAGCCTAAATTAATTTTTGTTATAGTTGGCAATGGAGGTTAGAGTTATGGGTGGTTACAGGTCGATTCTTCATGGATGGTGGTTTTGATAACTTGAAAGTTGTTTTGGGGAATAACATTATTTCTGCATATAGAAAAAGAAGTTCAACGTAGAGATTCATCTTAGTCTATTTGGATATGCTTGATTTTTCCCTATGTTAATGCAACTGAAATGTGAATTAGGCAAATAAAAAATTTTAATGGGGCAGAACTCCAGATAATAAATGACATATTTGATTGGACTTTGACGTGCAAGTTGCCCAACCAAGTTGGCAACTATTGGTCTAGCCAATTATAATTGAAGATTGTTTCATTCATCTGACATTGTTTTGCTTACAAAATTATGAGTATATGGCTTTTTTTAGCTGCCCTTGGTCGCACATCTCCACGAATGGGGTGGCCAATCCAAAATTTTGATGGCTTTTGATATTCTGAATATTGCTTATTCTTTTCTTTGCTTCCACCATTTAACATAAAGATAAAGACAAAACAAAAAAGGCGCATAGATACATCACAACTGTGTTGTCCATTTTTACTTTTAAAGTTACGAATAGTCACAGATTATTGAAGTAAATGACTATTACAAGTTATGAGTATTGGTTCTTCACATCTGCCTCTTCAAATATTTTTAAAGTTATCTTGTTATCTATATTTCTTGAGGATCTGTTTGCTTTGTGCTTTGTCCTCATGACTCTCTGTTCAATTATCCATATTGTATAATTTATTAGCACACTTTTCTTTCTTTTTCTTTTGGACTGATAGTTGTTGTGCTGAATTGCTTTCTTCTGATTTTATGTCATCCACAACTAAGAAGAAATATGCAAACTGAAGTATCAAATTTGGCTTAAAATATGTGTTATAGGAGCTACTGCACATTGCGTGTTTCTTTTTTTTTTTTATTTTTTGTTTAAGTTACTGCATAGTGTTAACAACTAAGAGTACATTTAAAAATTTAGAAGTAAACATTTACAAAAATCTCAGTTTATCCTTCAATGGAAATAATATTGTTCTTATAATACATTAATTTTTCCTCTTCCACAAAGCCTTTCCGCAACAGATGAAGCTATAGGTGCTCTCAGAACAACAACTATACAGAGATACAATGTGTTGGAAAAAAGTATACAAAAAGACAAAAGAAAGCTCACTCTTTCGATGAATGTCAATTTTTGACTATTTTGCTCTGTTGGAGATGTGATTATTTTAAATAAATGTGCGTGCTGTTGGATTGTTTGGGCATGCTATTTGTTTTTTGGTATCTTTTCACTCAGCTGAAATGTGGTGATGTAAGCTTTAGCCTTTAGTTACAATTAGTGTTTGTTAACGTTCATTATGATAAATGCTATAAATTGACGGAGCCAAAATATATTTTGATGCAATTACTTTAGCTTGTGAAAATGGAAGACACTCATTGATTTCGTGATAACCTACAGTTTAAACATTTATCTTGTGCGCTACAATTACATTTGTAATATCATTAATCTTTTACATCTAGACATTTTATGACGAGCCTGCAACTTAAAATTTGTACATGTAAGAAAAGAGGAACTTGAACTTGCGTAGCTGACGGAGTCTAGGAATACAAACAAATGTTCAGATGCAAAAAAGAAGAAGGCTGCAATGCAACTTAAACGATGTGATACGTATAACCAAATATCTGCTCATAGAAGAGAAGCATTATTACTATCACGACGTATGAGAAAACAAGATTGTGGAAAACATAGGATTCTTGAAGATCCCATTGTTCGTAGCTTAGAGCAGGGAACGCCATCTTGGTACAAAGGAGGATTTCCAAAACAAATCATACGAGAACCATCTTGGTACAAAGGAGGATTTCCAAAATAAACTGCTCTTATCATACGAGAACCTGCTAGCTTGCTTTAAAAATGTTATATTTTTTAGTCATTTATAGCTACCATATATTATTAATGTACTGCTGCGCATTTATTTTTTTAGAAGATTGTATGACCCCTTTTTTATCTTAATTAATTAAATGAGATATAGAATAGTTTGTGCTCTTTCTCTCTTTATTTGGTGCTTATTAACGATTTACTGTGTACCTTTAAACATCTCGCCTACTTTGTGTTGCAGCTGCCACGCAACAACTTTGTGTGACTACATCAAGGGATAATTTAGAAAAAGGGAAGAATATTTGCAATCGCTCCATGATTCATGAAACAGGTAATGTTAATTTTATATTACATTTTTTAGTCTGCATATTACTTTTACATTGTCGTATTTACACATTTACAGTTCAGATGTATGATCGTATTGCCGATTTGGTTGCCTTTGTGACCTTTATGTTTATGAACAAGTTATTAATGTAGTGGTCATTAACTATGAAGTTTTAACAGCAGCTGATGTAGTTCAGAAAGGAAAAAGCATGCTTCATCCTACCCCTATTTTTGAAAAGGGTAGGGCTCTGAATCCATACTGATCATTTATGTTTCTGCGTCTACTATCCGCAAGTATGTAACCGAAAATTATCTTGAACTAGGCTCAACATCGAGAACTGCAAATGAATCATGTACTCCAACTTCTAGAACAACTACAACTAAAGGTTCGTATAACCATAACCCTTGGTTGGTTTTATAATTTCTTCCATTTGTATCCCTTAAAGTTATTTGAAATATGCAGGTCGTGTAACAAATAAGAAAACTACGATTAATATTAAACAACTACGTTCTGATTATGTTCTGTTAAAAAAGGTTCCAAATTGTAAATTCTGCCGTGCGAAAAAATTTGAGTATGAGCCCCCTGGATTTTGCTGTAACAATGGTACAGTGAAGTTGACCTCTCATCGAATGCCAGCTGAACTGAGAAATTTATATATTGGAAACAACGCAGAATCTAAGCATTTTCGAACGTACATTAGAACATATAATAATTTGTTTGCCTTTACGGCACTTGGTGTCAATTATGACAAAGATTTGGCCAAGAGAAATCGTGGTATTTATACATTCAGAGTTCAAGGACAGATGTATCACTTGATAGACGATTTATATCCCAAAGAAAGAGGGCCAAGAAATTTGCAACTCTACTTTTACGATAATGCAAATGAGCTTAAAAATAGAATGGCTTGCTCAGATAAATTAAATGAATCGACAGTGAAGGAATTGATGGACATACTAAAGGGTAATCCATACTCAATGTTTCTGCGATCCTTAACAGACATGCCAAACTTGCAAAACTTTCATATAGCACTAAAATGTGACGCTGGATTGGATCAACGTGTATATAATGTGCCTACTACTACTACTGAAATTGTAGCAATATGGGTTGATGAAAATGATGGTCCTGCTACTCATGCACCGCATCTTCAAATTTATACTCACAGCGACAGGACACAAAGAGTAAACTATTATTTTGGGTGCTATAACCCTTTACAATACCCCTTGTTATTTCCATATGGCCAAGGCGGGTGGCACTGTGGTATTAAGAAGTTTCCGAGAGCAGAAAATATTCCTAGAAATCGCACTTTGTTGAATTTGAACAATTACCGTGTATAAATTTTTTTACCTCCGTTGATGGATATCTTGATATGGAAGCTCAAAATTCGCAAAAAGCAAAACGCAAAAGAGATACAGTTTCAGTTCGTGAATATTACTGTTATAAACTTCAGATAAGGAACGATGATGAGGATGAAATTTTGCATACAAGAAGATTATTGCAGCAATATTCAGTGGATGAATATATAAAATTGGAGACACAAAGGTTGGACTTTGTTTCGTTCAATCAAGATTTGTTCAGAATGGGTATACTGCAAGGACTTCTTGATATTTTAAGACTTGGCAAACGAGATGCTTCCAATGTTGGAAAACAAACATTTCTCCCAAATTCTTTTATAGGAGGTCCTAGGATATGCGGCAACATTATATGGATACTATTGCATTGGTGCAACGTTTTGGGAAACCTGATTTGTTTATAACTATGACTTGTAACCCATCTTGGACGGAAATAAAAGAACATCTATGGTTAACAGATGAAGCTCAAAATAGACCTGATTTGATTACTCGAGTGTTTAGGGCTAAAATAGAAGAGCTGAAGACAGATATATTAAAACGAAATATCTTTGGAAAAGTTATTGCTTTTATGTACACTATGGAGTTTCAGAAACAAAGGTTTACCCCATGCTCATTTTCTTATTATACTAGGTAATGAACACAAACTATTGACAGCAGAGGCATACGATGATATAATTAGAGCAGAATTACTGGATGACAAGGCAGAACTAGATTTGCGTAAGCTTGTCATTAAACATATGATGCATGGTCCTTGCGGTAGCTTAGATCCAACAAATTCTTGTATGATGAAAAAAGGGTTACTGCAAGTTCAAATATCCAAAAATGTTTGCCGATCAAACACTGAAAGGAAACGATTCTTATCCAATCTACAAAAGACAAAATACGGGCGAAGTTGTGAAAGTAAGAGAACAATATTTAGATAATTCCCGGGTTGTTCCATACAATCCGTATTTATTTGGTAAATTCAATTGTCACATAAATGTTGAAGTTTGCTCCGATATCAAAGTCGTGAAATATCTATACAAATATATGTAAAGGACATGACAAAATGCATTCTGTGTACAAAATAATGATACGAACATAGTTATAGACTAGGTAAAAGAATATCGATCTGCTAGATGGGTATCACCTACGGAAGCTGTATGGCGTCTCTTTGGTTTTCCTATAAGTGAAATGTCTCCCAGCGTTTATCGTCTTCAACTACATCTTGAAGGTCAACAATTTGTTTCTTTTAAGAGTAATACAGATATACAAACAATTGTGAATAATCCAATGATAAAAAAACCAATGCTAACCGAATTCTTCTACATGAACGACAGTGATGAAGATGCTAAAGAGCTCAATTTACTATACAAAGAATTTCCTGAATATTTTGTGTGGTCGTCCAGTGACAAATTTTGGGCACGCAGACAAAAACGTTGTGCTGTTGGTCGTATTGTGACATGCCATCCAATAGAAGGAGAAAGATATTATATTAGATTATTACTAATTCATGTGCGAGGACCGAAGTCATATAAGGATCTTTTGACAGTAAATGGAGAGCCTTGTAGTACTTTTAGAGAGTCCGTAGAAAAAAAAGAATTACTACACTGTGATAATAGCTTGATAGAGTGTATGTCTGAGGCCGCAAGTTACCAAATGCCATATAGTTTAAGGCGTTTATTTGCTACATTGTTGGTGTATTGTGGTCCTGTCAACCCTAGAAAATTATGGGAATAATTTGAGGAATCAATGACCGTAGACTACAAAGTGTTGCAAATTACTAAAAGAAGTGAAATCCGATATCAGGCTTTGAATCATATCAATGACATTCTACATTCTATGGGTCATGATATAAATGAGTATGAACTCATGCCAGAAACTATCAGGCCTTCTGTCACAGCCAAAGAGGCAAAAGAGATTCATTTTGAAAGATCTATTATTGTCAGCGAAGACGACGTGTTGTTACACAGGAAATTAAACAAAAATCAACTCATTGCATATAATGTGATTACTGAAAGGATATTTTCAAATAAAGCGGGTGCATTTTTCGTGGATGGTCCAGGAGGAACAAGGAAAACTTTTTTATACCGTGCTTTATTAGCAACTATACGATCTATGGGATATATAGCTTTGGCAACAACTACTTCTGGTGTTGCTGCTTCTATTTTTCCAGGGGGACGTACTGCACATTCATATTTCAAAATTCCTATTGACATCGATGAAAATGCCAGTTGTAACATTAGCAAAGAAAGTTCACTTGCAGGTTTAATACGCGATGCAAAATTGATTGTGTGGGATGAAGTATCTATGGCCAAAAAGAAAATGTTGGAAGTTTTTGATCTATTATTAAAAGATCTGATGGATACAAATGCATTATTTGGCGAAAAAGTTGTAGTTTTCGGAGGTTATTTCAGACAAACTCTTCCTGTTGTGCGATACGGAAAAAAAGAAGATTTCATTAGCGAAAGTTTGTTATATTCTAACATTTGGAATCAACTTGAAAAATTAAAGCTATCTGAAAATATGAGAGCAAAAATGGATCCTGCATTTTGTGATTATTTGCTAAAAATTGGAAATAGACAAGAACAAGTAAATTCAGCAAACAAGATTGAAATTTCAGATTCATTGATTTTTTCTTACACAATCGAAAAAGAATCTCTAGATAAATTATTCACAGCGACATATTCAAATTTGGATTTGTTATACTCTAATTCATTCTGTACAGATTCTCGTGTGATCTTAACAACAACAAATGATTTCGTAGATGAAATTAATGATATGCTTATTGATCGATTAACTGGAAAATCAAAAACATATATTGGCACCGATGAAGCTATTGAATTTAATAACCAAACACAATTCGAAGATTTACTACACACTTTAAATCCTCCTAGTTTGCCCCCTTACAAATTATGTTTGAAAGAAAATTGTCCAATTATATTATTGCAAAATTTAAATCCATGTGAAGGTTTATGTAATGACACACGATTGACCTGCTGTGATTTTAAAAGTCATGTTATTAGTGCTAAGATTATGATAGGTGATTTCAAGAATATGCATGTATTTATACCGAGAATACCATTATTATCATCACAGGATGAAAAGATGCCGGTTCAATTTAAAAGAACACAATTTTTTATTAGACTATGCTTTGCTATAACAATAAATAAGCACAAGGACAAATTTTAGATTTTGTTGGAATTTATTTGCGAGAACCTGTATTTTCACATGGCCAACTTTACGTTGCCTTATGAAGAGCAAAGAGTTCAAATTGTGTGAAATTGTTGATCCGACCATCTACGCCAACTAGCTATGACGATCATTCTACATCTAATATTGTCTTTGATGAAATCATTAAAAAGGCAGTTGTTTGATGTCTTCAACATACTATACTTTCACAAGTACTTTGTTGTCGCTCGATCTATTTATCTTGTGTACACATTTTCCTAATATGCTTTTATGCTATCTATTTGCAGTTTCTCCATCTGCCCGTGAGAAGAGCACGTATTACTACGGATTTTGGGTAAACGATGGACAATCAAAGATTTTTGCATATGGCAAAAATTATCTGCAATATTATGCTTCGCTACTCTTTCCTTTTCCTACTTTGTTTTTGTCCTAATTAAATATCTTTTAGCTGATAAGTTAATTCAAGTATTGATATTCTCTATTTGACAGATATTGAAATCGAGGAAGGGATTCCCACCCTCGATGATGTCGATATATCCTGTATTTGAGATCTGAATTTGGAAAACAAGCTTGCTGATTCAAATGGAAAAAATTGTGGTATTGTAGTATTAAAGTTATTTGATGCAAGTAACTCATCTGTTTATGATGCTCTGTGACGAGACAAATACAATTGTGTGCCATTTAATAACATATCAACTAATAAACTACTCAAGGTGTTCGGGAAGATGTTTGGACATCAAACTTCTGTCACAAAAAAGGAATGGCTGAAATGCCACATAACATTTGGTTTGCAAAATCGAGACATGTGGTACGATAACAATCAGCTGATCTGAAGGCATATCACCGTTACTATCATTTGGTAATTTGCTCTGCTCTTTTTGCGCTTTTATTTTAGCATATTAATCGATTATCTGAAGAACAATGGTCATCGGATGCTATTTACAGCGAGAAAGGGAAGTCATTACTTTCTCCAATGCAAGTACCATCGGAATACATCAATTAAAAAGAGAAAAAAAAACTCATGGTAGAGCTTTGCTTATTGCTTTTCACATAACTGATAGGATCTTTGTTTTTATAACAACAACATAACCTTTTAATTAGCTGATATTGATTGGGACAACCTTGACTTTGACTTTACAACTACTGATTATATGTATGTCATGAAATGTTCTCAAAGTGAAAACTTTTCTAAGGGTGAATTACAGCGTTTCGGTAATATTGAGTTCAGCCCATCTACTAAAATATTAAATTATGAGACAAGTTAGTTTTTACACTTTTGTATTATGATAGTATTTCGTAGGGATTGTTCGAAGCTTTAAAGACATATCGAAAATATGACGACAATATATTGTTGTTTCGACCTAAGGAAAATGCAATGCGCTTGAAGATGGGTGCTGAACGCATGTATGCCTTCACTGTTTGTTGAACAATTTGTGGAAGCAATAAAAGCTATTGTTTTATCAAAAGAAAGGTGCATAACGTGTTACTTCTCTTCAGTTAAAAATTATCTTACTGAATACTCATGCGCCTACTAAATCCTTTTGTCTTTGCTTATTTTAGATTCCTCCTCCAGGAAATGGTTCGGTCATTTTAGTCATTTCACTGTTTACATTGGTATTATTTACTGCCGATGATAAATTTTGGACTATTTTTCATATTAGCTGACTCGCTGCACTAATAAATGAATATGTCGAATCCTTTCTGACAGATGACAAATAATTCTCTTGCTAATATACACTTTGTAAAGTTCTATCATCCTTAAAGTTGCTCTTTGTATTTTGCACTTTGCACTTTAAAATGTGGTAGATTATTCTGATAATTTCACGTGAGCTTCAGCCTGGGAGATAATGGCACCAACAAAAACTACAATTTTTACTAAAAAAGATTTCACACAAAAATTATTTCTTTTAAATGTTCTTTGTTACTATGGAGAACTTTAGGCAACAATCAATCTTCTTACTGATCATAGAGTTTTCAATTTTGTACACCAGCCGGTATCAAGATCTGCTTGCTGCTACACATATGCCATCGACTCAATGAGTGACATCTGCTGCACAGATTGTTTTGCTAAAACTATCTGGAAATATTATACTAGTACTGCAGATTTCTTACATATAACCTTTTGTCAACATGATTATTTTAGTGTTTTTATTGTAAAATACCGTAGAGCTGATTGTGAGAAAGCACTTTATTCAATTTGTTTAACTGAATAGGATCTTCTGCTTTACCAATTGCATTTCTTATGGTCTAGACTCACTGTCTTTTTCACAATAGAAACCATTAGTTAATCCTTTTCTTTCTGAATTTTCTTTAGAATCCACTTTGCGCCATGGACCTACATCAACTCTTGAGAATGATTGATTGAAAAGATAAAAATAAAGCTAGCTTCGCGGTCATCTCAGCTTCGACAAAAGGTAACATCTTCATTCTGTTAGACAATGGGAAAAACTATTGAAGAGATGTTTATCTTCGTGACTAATTATATATCTTTTTTGACAGAGTTCTTTCAATATCGTGACTCTTGAAGACTTGATCGTTCAAAGAAAGACAATTGCATCTTTGAACAGAAAACCGACAATTTATAAGTGATATTATTTTATTTACCTAATTATCATATTTTCCTATATGCAAGCTTGTATTCATACATTGTTGCTACTTAAGAACACTCCTGTTAAATCGCACTTACGTTGTCATTTCAAAATGGATCTATAAATATTAAAATACAAATGCACACTCACGAATACATAGAACACATATTCATGGAGTAAATCAAGATCTTAAAGATCCTTAGTCCTTGGCTGATGATTTGTCTAGCAACATTCATGTCATTGATGCGTTCCTCCTAATCGATTGATGTGTAACTTCATTCCATTCTATTTTGGCATACTGTTGATGATTGGAAGCTTCTTCCCTTACTCATTTGGAGTTTACATTCAAGTAGCACATTGAAACATTTCTGTATATTTGAATTTTATACTGGTTACATGTGTTTGTTTAAGTGTAAAAATAAGTGTAAAAATGAAATGTTTAGTGTGCTTTCATTAATTTGTTGATTTAGTTTGCAGTCATTGAATTTAATCTTCCCCTTAATATCCAATTTGTTTTCTCTTTTTTGTTGCTCCATAACTCTTTCATTATCATTGATCATTTATACATACCTAATTTTGCAGCTTCTTGATGGATTTTCAAATGGATATGTCGCTCCTTTAGCTTTACATTGACAGGACACCACGTTCTTGAGCCTTGAGCTTTAACCTTTCAATCTCTTCCAATTTCACCCAATTCTCAACATCCAATACAATCAAAATGGTTAGTCAAATTTCATCCCCTTTTTGCTTTTATTGCAAATTTTAATTGCACTGTTATTTTCCTTGTTCTATTTTTTCTTAGTGTGTGTGGGGTAGAATATTTTTTGTTAAAGGGTTTAGTTTTTGATTTGTGACTGATTTGATAAGATAAGCTATTTGAGTTTTGACTAAAAAGGTGATATTTATGGAGTCTATGTGTTTTCTTGGTATGTGTGCGTGTGTGTTTAAGTAGAAAATTTTTGTTAATGGGTTTAGTTTTTTTATCTGTGATTCATCTGATAAGACAATCAAAATAAGATATGCTATATTTGTTTTACCTAAAAGAATGATCTTTATGGAAATTTTGTGTTTGTTTGTTTGTTTGTTTGTTTGTTTTGTTTTCTCTTGGTGATCTGGCAGGACAAGAATTTCAATACAATTTGAAATGCTCTCTACATTCGAGTGAAAATGAGGGGCTAAAGTCCGGCTAGAAAATCTTGAGGATCTTCTTACAAAATCTACTGCATTTGCAACTGTATCCAATTCCCGAAAAAAGCCAAGGGTTCAAAATGTGGAAGGAGAGAATATATCCAATGGAATTCCTTTAAATGCTTATCTCAGGCACGAGTTGATTCTTCTGGTACTCTTTCAGACCAGTTGAAAGATAGTACTATATCCTTTGATAGTAGACTTTTTGCCATCTTATACATATTTGTATCTGCAGATATTACTGCAAATCCATTACATTTTTTGTGTAACATATTTGTGTAGTCTTTTATTTCTCTTTTGAGTACAACTCGAGCTCATCCGCTGGAGATATTATCACTATGCCTTTTACTTACAACAATATGGTTCTCTTTATGTTGGGCCCGGGTTACTCCAACTAGTTCTAAGTATGGGGAAGAAAAACAAGGTAGAAGTTCGTGTCTAAGCTAGTGATATGAGCTGCTTGAATGCAGTTGATAATGATTCGAAGACATGGCACAAAGGAATGGGGGATACAAATTTCTCACTTCTGGATATATTGAAGGACCTGGTCCATGGTCT
Source organism: Nicotiana tabacum (assembly GCF_000715075.1). Lineage (NCBI taxonomy): Eukaryota > Viridiplantae > Streptophyta > Magnoliopsida > Solanales > Solanaceae > Nicotiana > Nicotiana tabacum. Next base: position 35,148,893 of record NC_134086.1, read on the forward strand.
GTAAAATTCAAAGTTCAAAGAATACGGAGCATGCAATTCCTATGGGAATACTGAGTAGGAGTGAAAAGAGGTGCATGATCAGACCTCTCTTGAACAAAACCCCCTATGAGTTGCTCAATGGAAGAAAACCAAATATAACTCATTTGAGAACCTCTGGATGAAAATGCTATGTTCTAACAACGGGAAGGATTAGCTTGGGAAGGTTGATGCAAAAGGTGATGAAGGAATCCTTCTGGGATACCCCCCTCAAAGCAAAGCCCACAAAGTCTACAATAAAATGACACACTGTGTGGAAGAAAGTGTTCATGTCCTATTCAACGAGACATCATTCTCTAAAAAGGAGGAAACAATGATGATTAAGATAATGAACCACTTTTGGTCCCTGGGAAATATCTGGAGTTTCAGATGGGAAGGCTGATTTGATGAGTAAGATGAAGGAGATAGGTGAGAGACAATGCAACATCCTCTTCTACTTCTCAAGAGGAACCTAGTATTTCCATCATTACCCCTGAAGCAGAAGAAAGAGTTGGAGATGCAGTGCAAGGCACTCCCCAAGTAACAGAACAAGGAGTGAAGGGAAATCCATTTAACTTACCCAGTTTCTCTACAAATCAAACTTCAGTCCCAAATTGGAAACACAAAAACTCCCATTCACTTGATAATATAATCACCCCCTTGATTCTGGAGTTCAAACAAGATAAAAATATAGAAATTCCCTAGCTTTCTCAGCATTTCTATCCCAAATAGAACCCAAAAATATCAAGGAAGCCTTGTAGGATGTAGACTGGATTACTGAAATGAAAGAGGAACTGCATCAACTTGAAAGAAACAAGGTATGGCACCTGGTACCTAGACCCTCAGACAGAACCATCATAGGGACCAGGTGGGTATTCAGGAATGAGCTAGATGAACATAGAAATGCTACGAAGAACAAAGCAAGGCTTGCTGTCCAAGGATTCAATCTGAAGGGATCGATTATGATGAGACTTTTGGCCTAGTAGCTCGCATGGAAGCTATTAGGATCTACATTGCCTTTGCTTCACATATGGAATTCACCTTATTCCAAATGGATGTGAAAAGTGCCTTCCTAAATGATTTTCTCAAAGAAGAAGTCTATATCAAGCTACCTCCAGGCGTTTGAACATTATGTACATCCTGAACATGTATTCAAATTGAATAAGGCACTGTACGTATTGAAGCAGGCCCCTAGAACCTGGTACGAGAGACTATCCAAGTTTCTCTTGGAAAATGGCTTCACAAGAGGAAAGATTGACAATACATTGTCTTTGAAAAAATAGGGAAGAAACCTGCTCATTGATCAGATTTATGTAGATGACATCATATTTGGAGCTATAGCTAACTCATTATGTGAAGAATTTGATAAACTCATGGGAAGTGAGTTTGAAATAAGTATGATGGGGGAACTGAATGTCTTCCTGGGTCTTCAAGTGAAGCAGTCCATAAAGGGAACGTGTATCAGTCAGAAATGCATTAAAAAAAACTCTTGAAAAGGATTGATATGGAAACATGGGAATCATTGGATCTCTACTCTACCTTACTGCCAGCAGGCCAGGCATTGTATTCAGTGTGGGATTACATGCAAGGTTCCAATCAATTCCTGAGAAATCTCATCTGAAGGCTGCTAAGAGAATTTTGAGATATTTTAAGGGCACACAGAACCTGGTTTTGCACTATCCTTTAGATGACAATTTCAACCTTATTGGTTATGATGACGCTGATTATACAGGTTATCTGGTGGATAGGAAAAATACATCTAGAATGGCCCATTTCCTTGGATCATGTTTTAACTCATAGGGTAAAGGAAACAAAACTCAGTAGCTCTCTCAACAGCTGAAAAAGAACATGGTGCCGTTGCCGGGGATCAAGCAACAGTTGGATCAAGCAGCAGTTGGAAGATTTCGGTGTATACATTGATTGTGTACCGCTTCTATGTGTCAACACCAATCCTATCAACATAACAAAAAACCCGGTTCAACACAAGAAAACCAAGCACATTGATGTTAGACACCATTTTCTCAGAGACTATATGGAAAAGTGTCTTATTTGTATAAGATTTTGTTGCATAGAAGATCAAATTGCAGATATCTTCACCAAAGCTCTGAGCAAGGAACACTTTGAGAAACAAGATGGTATTAGGATTACTTAAGCCTAATTGAGAACCTGGTTCTGCAGACATGACTATGATAGTCACACTTAGGTAAAATTGGCTAAAGTATTTTCTGACTAGGCCTAACTCACATCTATACCGTTGGAGGTAAACACACATGATAATCATAGAAGCTAAAGGTATAGTGTTGAACTTTGGAGGAGAGCTGCAAAAAACCCTTTTACAAAACAGGCCAGGAACCTAGTTCCTGTACCACATATTAGTAGTAATGTGTTTCTCGCATGCTTGTTCAAAAAAAAAAAGAGGATAGCAAAATTAATTCAATCGCCACATCATCTGACTTTTCAGATCAACAGTTCTAAATCATGGTCTCCCTTTGCATCTTTTTAATTTTTCCTTCAGAACTCTCTACCACTTCTCTCACTATGGCCAACGAATAATCGTCTTTTTCTCTTGCCATCAACATCACTCCCACATCTCCTCCTCCCTTAACACCATCACTAGAAACCCACTTCTTCACTATCCCTGATACTACTGTACCCATGCCAGTTTCCTCCTCATCTCTAGTCACCTCTACTCATCCATCAAACCCTGTCTCACTTCCATGTGTTGCAAACCCTACTTCCCTTTTGTTCCTGAATCTCAGGGGGAAGAAACTCCATTCTTAAGGGATGAAAGGACTCATATTCTTTTTGAGTCTCCGATTCATGACACCATCACGGAAGAACCTGTTGAAAAACCTGATTCTCTTGTCACGACCCGGATTTCCCACCCCCGGGACTCGTGATGGCGCCTACTCGTAGAAGCTAGACAAGCCACAAAAATATTAAAATCACTAACTCTTCTGTTTTAACCCTTTTTAACATCTTAGATCAACAGGTAATCAACATTGAATATTAATGATAAACAGAACAAGCGGAAGACTTGAATAGATAAAAAAAATAACCAAAATCAGTGCTGCAATGCCATTATACGCCTCTACCCAGAATCTGGTGTCACAATATCACGGACTGTCTATGAGTACTACATACAAACGTCTGAAAAAGGAAATACAGTCTGTCTCGGAAACAAGTGAAAACAGAACATATGAATACATAGAAGAGAAAGCCGGGCCTGCGGACGCCTGCAGGACTACCTCGGGATCTCTGGATGGACTGAAGGCTAGCTCCCCGAGTGCTACTGCCCAAAAGCTGCTCCGGTATGTGCACATAGTGCAGAGTGTAGCATCAGCACAACCGACCCCATGTGCTGGTAAATGCCTGGCCTAACCCCTGCGAGGTAGTGACGAGGCTAGGACTGGACTCCAGATAAACCTGTGCAGTTATATAATATATAGCGGAAAATAAATAGGAATAAACAATTTAAATAGGAGGGGGGGTGCATGCTACGGGGAAAATATCAAATCCAACAAAAACTTAAGAGAAATATGGGAGAACAATTCAAAATCTACAACAAAACAATAATAACACTGTTGCGGCGTGCAACCCGATCCCTTATCATTTAACACTATTGCGGTGTGCAACCCGATCCACTTATATCACTATTGAGGCATGCAACCCGATCCAATATAACACTGTTGCGGCGTGCAGCCCGATCCAATATAATATTGTTGCGGCGTGCAACCCAATCTAATATAACATTTATATACCTTTAACAACAACCAAACCAAGAGTCTTGACAAGGGATCAACAATAAACTACACTATCCCGGCAAGGGATTCGACAGTAAAAATAAATACCTCCTGGCAAAGGAGAAACAACTATAACCAATCTTTACCCAACTTCTACTCATCTCAGCTAACATCAATACTCAGTCATAGGTAATTTCCACGAAAGCAAACTTAATCCTAGCTCAATATCGAGAATCATCAATTTAAAGCATCTATAATATCATTTAAGAACACAACAAGTTGCAATTTAAGATGCACGGTCATGCTCGACACCGACGTATAGATACTCATCACCATGCCTATACGTCGTACTCAACAAGAAGCAAATAGCAAATAGGACATAACTACTAATCCCTCAAGCTAAGGTTAGACCGAACACTTACCTCGAACTTCCACGGCCAACTCAAGCCTCAAACATCGCTTTCCCTTTTGAATTTGGCTCAAAATCAATCGTATCTATACATAATCAACTTATAACATCAATAAATGCTAAACAATCCAATTTCAATACTTATAGCTTTCTAATCATTCTTCCCAAAAAGTAAAAAATTGGCCCCAGGCCCGCTCGGTCAAAATACGAGGTTCAGGCCAAAACTCAATCACCCATTCGCCCACGAGATCGAATATATAATTAGTTCCAGAATTTGACCCCAAATCGATGTCTAAATCACAAATACATAAAAAGCCCTAACTCTACCCAAATCCCTAATTTTCTGCCCTTAAGAATATGATTTAAGCCTAGAAATCTAATGGGTGTTAATGGAAATTGAAGAAAATGAATCTAAGATTACATACCTATGAATTGGTGGTAAAATCCCCTTTCAAAAATCGCCCAATTTGGAGTTTAGATGAAGAAGTTATGAGTTTTGGTAAAAATCCTGTTTTTAAAATGATTGGACAAAAATAGCCTATGCGTTCGCGACCTGAGTGGTGCGTTCGCACATGCTCCCCTCCCTTAACCCTTCGCGATCGCGTCCAAAGGGATGCGTTCGCATAGGCTTAACTCTGCCCAGCCCCAGCCCATCTCTAAAGCTTTGCGTTCGCGACTACGTAGGTGCGTTCGCATAGTTTCCCTTTTCCTACCCTTCACGTTCGCATTCCCATGGATGCGTTCGCATAGAATTAATTTCCTGGACACCAGCAACAGCTATAAACACCAGATTTTTAAGTTCAAAAACAATCCGACGCCCATCCGAAACTCATCCGAGCCCTTGGGGCTCCAAACCAAACATACGTATTAACTCAAAAACACCTTACGAACTTATCCGTGCGATCAAATCGCCAAAATAACATCATTAACATCGAATTAAACCTCAAAATCAAAGAATTATTTCAAATTTCTTAAAACATCAAATTTTGCAATTAAGGTCCGAATCGCGTTAAATGACATTCGTTTTTCACCAAATTTTCACAGAATCATCTTAAATCATATATAAGACTTGTACCGGGCGCCGGGACCAAAATACGGGCCCGATACCCTCAAGTTTTAATCAAAATTCATTTCTAAATCCTTTAAACAGTTTCAGAAAATAATTTTCTTTAAAAATTCATTTCTCGGGCTTGGGACCTTGGAATTCGATTCCGGGCATACGTTCAAGTCCCATATTTTCCAATGGACCTTCCGGGACCGTCAAATCATGGGTCTAGGTCCGTTTACCCAAAACATTGACCGAAGTCAAATTTATTCATTTTATAGTCAAAACTTATCATTTTTCACAGATTTCACATTTAGGCTTTCCAGCTACGCGTCCGGACTGCGCACACAAATCGAGGTGATGCTAAAAGAGGTTTTTAAGGCCTCGGAATGCAGAATTTAATTTAAAAGCAAGTGATGACATTTTGGGTCATCACATTCTCCACCTTTAAAACAACCTTTCATCCTCGAACGGACAGAAGAAGGAAGTACCTGAGTCGGGGAAAAGATGAGGATAACGGCTCCGCATATCGAACTCGGACTCCCAGGTCGATGCTTTAGGGGGCTGACCTCTCCACTAAACACGAACAGAAGGGAAAACTCTCTGATCTCAACTGACAAACCTGCCGGTCTAGAATAGCTACCGGCTCCTCCTCATAAGACAAGTCCTTGTCCAACTGGACAGTGCTGAAATCTAACACGTGGGATGGATTGCCGTGATACTTCCGAAGCATGGATACATGAAATACTGGATGCACGGCTGATAAGCTCAGCGGCTGCAAGTCTATAAGCCACCTCTCCCATTCGATCAAGGATCTCAAACGGACCAATGAACCTAAGGCTAAGCTTGCCCTTCTTCCCAAATCTCATCACGCCCTTCATAGGCGACACTCGAAGCAATACCCGTTTACCGACCATGAAAGCCAAATCTCGAACCTTACGGTCGGCATAACTCTTTTGCATGGACTGAGCTGTACGAAGCCTATCCTGAATAATCCTGACCTTGTCCAAGGCATCTTGAACCAGATCCGTACCTAATAACCGAGCCTTTCCCGGCTCAAACCATCCAACCGGAGACCGACACCGCCTACCATACAAAGCCTCATAAGGAGCCATCTGGATACTCGACTGATAGCTATTGTTGTAGGCAAATTTTGCTAAAGGCAAAAACTGATCCCACGAGCCTCCAAAGTCAATGACACAAACTCGGAGCATATCCTGCAAAATCTGAATGGTCCGCTTGGACTACCCGTCCGTTTGAGGATGAAATGCTGTGCTCAACTCAACCCGTGTGCCTAACTCTCGTTGAACAGCTCTCCAAAAATGTGAGGTAAACTGCGTACCGCGGTCCGAAATGATAGACACGGGCACACCATGAAGGCGAACAATCTCTCGGATATAGATCTCAGCTAACCTCTCAGAAGAATAGGAGACTGCCACAGGAATGAAATGCGCTGACTTGGTCAGCCTATCAACAATGACCCATACCAACTTGACCTCTGATACCAACTTGTCACGACTCGGATTTCCCACCCATAGGAGTCGTGATGGCGCCTACTCGTAGAAGCTAGGCAAAAATATTAAAATCACTAACTCTTCTGTTTTAACCCTTTTTAACATCTTAGATCAACAGGTAATCAACATTGAATATTAATGATAAACAGAACAAGCGGAAGACTTGAATAGATAAAAAAAATAACCAAAATCAGTGCTGTAATGCTATTATACTCCTCTACGCGGAATCTGGTATCACAATATCACGGACTGTCTATGAGTACTACATACAAATGTCTGAAAAAGGAAATACAGTCTGTCTCGGAAACAAGTGAAAACAGAACATATGAATAGATAGAAGAGAACACCGGGCCTGCGGACGCCTGTAGGACTACCTCGGGATCTCTGGTTGGACTAAAGGCTAGCTCCCCGAGTGCTACTACCCAAAAGATGCTCCGATATCTGCACATAGTGAAGAGTGTATCATCATCACAACCGACCCCATGTGCTGGTAAGTGCCTGGCCTAACCCCGGCAAGGTAGTGACGAGGCTAGGACCGGACTCCAGATAAACCTGTGTAGTTATATAATATACAGCGGAAAATAAACATGAATAAATAATTTAAATGGGAGGGGGTGCATGCTACGGGGAAAATATCAAATACAACAGAAACTTAAGAGAAATATGGGAGAACAATTCAAAATCTACAACAAAACAACAATAACACTGTTGCAGCGCGCAACCTTCGCCCTTATCATTTAACACTGTTGCGGCGTGCAACCCGATCCACTTATATCACTGTTGCGGCGAGCAACCCGATTCAATATAACATTGTTGCGGCGTGCAACCCGATCCAATATAACACTGTTGCGGCGTGCAACCCGATCCAATATAACACTGTTGCGGCGTGCAACCCGATCCAATATAATATTGTTGCGGCGTGCAACCCGATCCAATATAACATTTATATACCTTTAATAACAACCAAACCAAGAGTCCCGGCAACGGATCAATAATAAACTATACTATCCCGGCAAGGGATTCGACAGTAAAAATAAATACCTCCCGGCAAAGGAGAAACAACTATAACCAATCTTTACCCAACTTCTACTCATCTCAGCTAACATCAATACTCAGTCATAGGTAATTTCCATGAAATCAAACTTAATCCTTGCTCAATGTCGAGAATCATCAATTAAAACATCCGTAATATCATTTAAGAACACAACAAGTTGCAATTTAAGACGCACGGTCATGCTCGACACCAACATATAGATACTCGTCACCATGCCTTTACATCGTACTCAACAAGAAGAAAATAGAAAATAGGACACAACTCCTAATCCCTCAAGCTAAGGTTAGACCGAACACTTACCTCGAACTTCCACGGGCAACTCAAGCCTCAAAAACCACTTTCCCTTTTGAATTTGGCTCCAAATCAATCGTATCTATACATAATCGACTTAATAACATCAATAAATGCTAAACAATCCAATTCCAATACTTATAGCTTTCTAATCATCTTCCCAAAAAGTTAAAAATTGACCCCGGGCCTGCTCGGTCAAACCACGAGGTTATGAACAAAACCCAATCACCCATTCACCCATGAGCTCGAATATATAATTAGTTCCAAAATTTGACCCCAAATCGAGGTCTAAATCACAAATATATAAAAAGCCCTAACTCTACCCAAATCCCTAATTTTCTACCCTTAAGTATATGATTTAAGCCTATAAATTTAATGGGTATTAATGAAAATTGAAGAAAATGAGTCTAAGATTACATACCTATGAATTGATGGTGAAATCCCCTTTCAAAAAATCGCCCAATTTGGAGTTTAGATGAAGAAGTTATGAGTTTTGGTAAAAATCCCGTAATGGCTACTGTTTTTAAAATGACTGGACAAAAATAGCCTATGTGTTCGTGACCTGAGTGGTGCGTTCGCGCAGGCTACCCTCCCTTAACCCTTTGCGATCGCTTCCAAAGGGATGCATTCACATAAGCTTAACTCTGCCCAGCCCCAGCCCCTCTCTAAAGCTATGCGTTCGCGACCACCTAGGTGCGTTCGCATAGTTTCCCTTTTCCTACCCTTCGCGTTCGCATTCCCATGGATGCGTTCACATAAAATTAATTTCCTGGACACCAACAATAACTATAAACACCAGATTTTTAAGTTCAAAAACACTCCGACGCCCACCCGAAACTCACCCGAGCACTGGGGGCTCCAAACCAAACATACGTACTAACTCAAAAACACCATATGAACTTATCCGTGTGATCAAATCGCCAAAATAACATCATTAAAATCGAATTAAACCTCAAAATCAAAGAATTATTTCAAACTACTTAAAACATCAAATTTTGCAATTAAGGTCCGAATCACGTTAAATGACATCAGTTTCTCACCAAATTTTACAGAATCATCTTAAATCATATATAAGACCTGTTTCGGGCGCCAGGACCAAAATACGGGCCCGATACCCTCGAGTTTTAATCAAAATTCATTTCCAAATCCTTTAAATAATTTTAGAAAATAATTTTCTTTAAAAATTTATTTTTCGGGCTTGGAACCTCGGAATTCGATTCCGGGCATACGCCCAAGTCCCATAATTTCCTACGGACCCTCCGGGACCGTCAAATCATGGGTCCGGGCCCGTTTACCCAAAACCTTGACCGAAGTCAAATTTATTCATTTTATAGTCAAAACTTATCATTTTTCATAGATTTTTATATTTAGGCCTTTCGGCTATGCGCCCAGACTATGCATGCAAATCAAGGTGATGCTAAAAGAGATTTTTAAGGTTTCGGAACACAGAATTCAATTTAAAAGCAAATGATGACCTTTTGGGTCATCACATCTCTTTTAGCTGAAACAAACCAGGTGGTTATAGAAGAAAGAGGCTTTTGAGTCTGCCTTGCAGAAGAGTAAGTAAAGTATTAAGAAAAAGAAGAAGAGGTTGATGAAATAGTGGGAAGTTGTGGCTGATAAACACATTACAGTGGTTGAGGTTGATAAAGATGATGTGGAGGAACCTAGTTCCTTAGTAAAAATATCTACAAAAGTTTGTGGTTGAGAAAGATTTGTTTTGAAAAGTGCCATTGTGGCTGTTGCAAGCAGGAATGGGAAGTTTGTTGAAATTTCTAGAAAACAAAAGTGGGAAACTGTGGGAGGACCTGGTTCAGTAAAGACCATTCCATGTCTTGTGGGGTTGCATGCTTGCCCGACAATCTAGGAGATGGCAGGTATGAGACAAGTTCTGGACTTAGGCAACTAGTGGAGAACCTGCGGGAGAAACTGCTTGACTAACAGTTGTCTGCAACTACCCGCATGGACCTAGCTCTCAAAACCTTTGCTCCCTCCTCTTCCAAGCCTCCCTCTTCTAGTGCCCCCTAGGATCCTCTCAGTGGCCAGTTATCTTTTGCTCTGATGATTTTGTCGCTGTTGTTTTTCTTTTTGTTTGTATTTTTTGATGGCATGTTGGATTTCACCGTTGCTGCTCCTGTTGAAACAATCAAATTTCTTGTCAATAAAACAGCTCTTCTTTTGCTTGTACACTGCTTGTTTTCCCTTTTGCTTCTCTTTTCTATCATGATTGTGTGCACATATGTGGCATGTGTTAGCTTTGTTGGACTTCTTTATGCCTTTTTGTCTGACTGTGTCTTTTTGTTGATGCCAAAAGGGGGGAGAATAGAGTCAGGGGGAATATATGCAGACATATGTCAGGGGGAAGAATAGATTCAGGGGGAACATATGCAGTTGTTGGTACCTTATCTGGTTAAGTCAAATAGTCATCAATGTTCAAAGTTTGTCATCATCAAAAAGAGGGAAATTGATGGGCTTAAGGTCTTTTAATCTATGTTTTGATGATCTAACAAACTTTCTGTATGGAACCAAATAAAAGACCAAGAATGATAGTAAGAAGTCAGGGGGAAAATATGGGGAAACATGTGTAAGTAAGGGCATAAAGTCAGAGGGAACCTGTGGTCTCCTGTTATTCAATCTGGTTCTCTGAACTCTAACTCCTTGTTTCCAATGCTAAGTATGTCATCATCAAAAAGGGGAAATTGATAGCATTGATAGGTTTTCAATATTTTTGCCTTGTATTTTGATGATGTAACAAACTTAATGTCAAGAACCAGATAGGGAACCTACCTCACTTGGATTACACTGGATCTAACAGATTCCAGCCAAATGTGAACTTGCTACAACTTTAGGAGGTAGGAACCCAAACAAGGACCTGATACTCTTGTGGATTCCTCACGGCAGTACAAAATCAATTGGACACAGCTGAAAACGAAGATTCTGCCGCACTGCACTATTTTCAGCGCCCACTCATTCTCTGACTAATTAAAGTGCTCACATCACTTCAAGTGATTTGATCAAGGTGTACCTATAATGAGTCTATAAAAATCATCATTCAAGTTACTCAACTCAAAACAATCTGGGCGGTGTGCACAAGAACCAGATCAAGAACCTGATCCCTTGGTACTTCTCTGACAGAAGTCCAAGTCAACTATACAGCTGGAATGCAACTGAGTGACTGATCGCAACTGTACAAAGAGGAACACAACAGGGACCTGGTCCCTTAGGGTTCTCTGACAGAAATACAAGTCAACTACAGCTGGAAAACAATTGCACAAAGTGACTGCCTGCAACAGTGCAACAGACTATGCATCAATCACTTCCCATTGAGATTGGACATCAATAAGGATGTCTTGTGTAGTATAAACCTTATGCAAGACACAAGTTTCAGGTTCCAACACTTGCAAATATAGAAAAAGAAAATTCTCTCAAGTGCTCAAGAACCTCTCTCAAGAACAAAGTTGCTGCAACCTCAAGGACCTGATCCAAAATCGAAGATATTTTAAGTCCTTAGGTTTGTTGAGTCTTTGTAATTTGTTCTTCATTGTAACTCCTATCCGGCTTTCTTAGAAGCGTTGATTAGGTTGAGTCATAAGCAAAAGCCTTTGCAACCGTAGTGTGACAAAGTGGCTTGTGGTGGAAACATCACAAGTTAGTCAAAACCTTTGTAACCGTAGTGTGACAAAGTGACTTGTGGTGAAAATATCACAAGTTAGTCAAATTCTTTGTAATTAGGATAGTTATAGAGTGGCTTGTGATGAGAGCATCACAAGTTAGTTGAAGTATTTGCAACAGGGTTATTGTAAAGTGGCTTGTAATATGGAGATTGCAAGTTAGTGAAGTTAAAAGTCTATAGGTGTAGGTCGTGGTTTTTTGATCCCCTTCTGTGGGATTTTTCCACGTAAAAATCCTCTGCCTTATTTACATTCAACTTTACCAGCATTCACAATAGAACCCGATGAAGGACCAGATACTCTACTGTTTGGTGTACTCACACAAACTTAGCACTGTACCAAACTGATATAGGACCAGATCGCTATACAGTTTGGTTCATCAGTATTTTCAGAGGAAACAGATAGAGAACCGGTTCTCTATACTGTTTGGTGGATGCACAGTTTCTAACAATGAACTAATAAAATGTATCGGAGGTGTGAGTTTTGAGGAAACGAGAGATGTAAAATAAAAGTAGCAAAAGGCAAAGTCCCAACACCAAATCATGAAAATTTTAGTAATCCAATTGGTTGACTACCTGCATTTTTATTTTGTTGGTGAAAGTTTGATTCTCCCGTTTCCATCTCGCTCTGTCTGTGTATCATAATTATTTTTTCATAAAAATAGAAAAATAAAACCATTGGAGCTGAAATCATGATTTGCAACAAGCAATGAAGATGGCATTAAAATATAAGTACTTAGTATTGACGATCAACACAAGTACATAACTATGCTTGAGTTAGGAAACAATGGATTCTCACATTTATTAGTATACTAGTCAATATGCCCGCGCTTCGCGCAGTTTTAAAAAGATAAAATATGAATGAAAATTTATTGTTACAAATTTTATAATTAAAAAAAAAGCTTTATTCTTTGTTCAGTTTTACCTTCTTTTATATTTTTCAACCATAAATTATAATTGTGATCTAATTATATTTTCAAGGTTGATTATTTCTTTCTACAATCTTTAAGACTCACTCAAGACTCGCTTTCTCTATTTTTATACATATGCAAGTGTATATTTTACTCCTTTGCAAGAACTTTATCGGGCTAATTTGAAGGTTTAAATTGAAGGACTACATTAAGTATTGATATTAATTAAGGATGCCATATTTTCATGATATCCTGTATCATGCCACAAAATGATATCATTACTATTAAATAATTAAATTTTGAAACAAAAGATCTACAAAAGAAATATTATATATGTTATATATTCTATATGTTATAGTAATATATTATATGATTTAATAAGAGTAATAAATAAATAAAAATTTAACACAAGGTTTAGTTTTGTATTTCTATAACATCTTTGCATTACCCTTCATTTTCAGTTTTTTCTCTGCTTCTATATTTGGAATATTATTGCATTTCTAAAATACGATATTAAAGGAAAAAGAGAGAAAATACAACTTTTAAAACACTTAACCAAAATTCAGAAGATATCACTTCTATAATATTTAATCAAAGTGCAACTCAACATTTAGTTTTTTTTTGTATTTCTAAAACTGTATATTTTTACGAAATAATATTAATACAGAATAAAAAATACAATAGATACCGAACAATCAAGATAAAAATACACATAAACACATTTTTCTAAAAAATAAAAGACAAAATAAAGACAAAGAAGAAGACGGAAAAGGAGAAGAAGCAGAAAGAGGAAGAGGAGAAGAAGAAATTATTAATTCACACTCTCCTCTATTTAGACCATTTTATTTCTTAATCTTTAATCAGGCCAATTCATTTTAAAAAAATTGGAAACAACAAATAATAGCAATATTACACAGAAACAACAAAAATAAAATTGGTAAACACATCATGTAATGACATTTTCATTCATAAACAAAATATTTTCGCACTTAACGCACAAGGAGGAACCCATTGACTCAATACATACATATAATATATCCGTAAATTCAGATGTTATCTTATCTAGATTGCTCGAAAAATCAAAAGGCCCGACCCTAGTCACTTTTTTTTCCTTGCATTTTTTCTTTGCTTTTTTATATACCTTTGATGATACGATATGACGAGAAACCAGAATTTCTAGTAGATTGATTGTAATAAGTTAATAACAACAGTTAAATTGACACTTGAATATAATCCTCAACGAAATATCATAAAAATATGAGGTCTCAAACCATTTGAAAAATAAAATTATGCAGCGATTTTCAAAATTCACAACTCATATATTTAAAAACCTGTCACGATCCGGATTTTTCACCCTCGGGAGTCGTGATGACGCCTACTAATGGGAGCTAGGCAAGCCAAACCTTAACCACTTGCTACACTTTCATCTTTGCTTCTTTTTAACATAACAAGTCGATAAAATAAATAAAGCGAAATTTTAAATAAATAAGCGGAAGTCAACAATTATATAGAACTTAAAGTTACGTCTGTTGCAACTTTTAAAATCTCAAATACCCCAAAACCTAGTGTCACAGTGTCACAGACTATCTAAGAGTTACTACATACAAGGTCTGAAGAAATACAATACACTGTTTCTGAATGAAAGAAAATGAAACAGAGAAAAAGGGATAGAGGGGGGACGCCAAGGCCTACGGTTTCCTGCAAGTCTACCTTAGGTCTCCGGGTGAACTGAAGGAAGCCCTCCAACTACTGTCCGAAAGCTGCTCCTGGATCTGCACACAGTGCAGAGTGTAGTATCAGCACAACCGACCCCATGTGCTGGTAAATGTCTAGCCTAATCTCGGCGAAGTAGTGACGAGGCTAGGACCAGACTCCAAATAAACCTATGCAGTCTATATATATATACAGCGGAAAAGAGATACAGAAATTACCAGTCAATGTGGGAGGAGGAAACATGTTGCGGGGGAGATAATAGTTCCGAATAGAAAGGCATCAAGTAAGGAAAGAAACAACATAACTAGAATATCAACAAGGAAGCAGAAATCAACAATTTGCACGGCATCACCCTTCGTGCTTTTACTCTCGTTCTCACCAAAATAATACACGGCATCACCCTTCGTGCTTTACACTCTTCCTTACCCAAACAACAATCACAAGACAAATAGGGTAAGGGAGTCTATAACCTTGAAGTAAATCAAATAACAACAAGTAATGAAAGAAACAACATAACTCGGATATCAACAAAGAATCAGAAATCAACAGATGCACGACATCACCCTTCATGCTTTTACTCTCTTTCCTCACCATATAATCAATAAAATTGGCACAGAATGGTGCATCGTGCGGCACGACATCACCCTTCGTACTTTACACTCTTTCCTCAAACAATGCACGACATCACCCTTCGTTCTTTAACTCTCTTCCTCACCCAAACAATAATCACAAACAATAAGGTAAGGAAATAAAGGAAATTTTGCAATAAGAATTCCGGCAAGGGAACAACAAGTCACCAATTGAATCCCGACAAGAGAACAACAATTAAACAATTAAATCCCGGCAAGGGAACAACAAATAAATCAACAATAACCCGGCAAGGGTGACAACATAATGATCTCTTATCTTTCTCAATTTTACTTCACAATTCACTTCACAACTTGAGCCAATGCTCTAAAAGTTCAATTGTCACTTATACTTTCAAAATTTCGCTATACAACTTCAGCCAATGTTCCTCAATGTTCATAGGTCACAATTCCTTCCACAAACTTTATACAACAATTAGAAATCTTCAGCAATGCATAAATAATACAACGAAATCATGAAAATCACAATATAAGACCCACGGTCATGCTTGACACCAACGTATAGATACTCGTCACCATGCCTATACGTCGTACTCGACAAGAAGCAATTAGCAAATAGGATACAACTCTTAATCCCTCAAGCTATGGTTAGACCAAACACTTACCTCGATGCAACGACACAATTCAAGCCTCAATTACCGCTTTACCTCTTGTTTCCACCACCAACTCGCTTGTATCTAGCCACAATTTGCTTAATGATATCAATAAATGCTAAATGAATCAATTCTAATGCATGAAAATAGGTTTTATAAAGATTTCCCCAAAATTCAAAAATTGACCCTGGGCCCGCTTGGTCCAAACTCGAAATTCGGACCAAAATCCAATTACCCATTCCCCCACGAGTTTAAATATGCAATTTGTTTTGAAATCGGAATCGAGGTCCAAATCCCATTTTTGTGAAAACCTAGGTTCTACCCAAAATACCCAATTTTCCCCATGAAAATCATTGATTTGAAGTTGAAATCATGTTAAAAGATGTTAGAGATTGAAGAAAACTAGTTAAAATGACTTATAATTGATTTGGAGAAGAAAGGTTATTTGAAAAATCGCCTCTTATGTTTTTTGGGGTTTTGAAAAGTGAAAAATAACTGAAAAGTCCGTTTAAATATACTTCTCTCAGACCCTCTCCGCGGACCGCATAAAAAGGATTGCGGCCGCGGAGCTCCACCGCGGACCGCATAAAAAGGACTGCGGCCACGGAGCTCCAACGCGGACCGCAAGAAATCGAGCGTGGCTGCGGAGGCTTGGCCTTGCTCACCACGGACCGCACAAATCCCACCGCGGTCGCAGAGTCCCCACCACGGCCGCAAAGTTTCCATCGCGAACCGCGAGACCTGGCTCAGAGACCTGCAACATCTCTGAATCTGTAATTTTTTTCCTAAGTTCAAAACTTGCCGAAACACATCCGAAACACACTCGAGCACTCGGGGCTCCTAACCAAACACACGTACTAACTCAACAACATCATACGAACTTATCCGTGCGATCAAATCGCCAAAAAACCTCAATAACAATGAATCAACCTCAAAATCAAGAATTTTTTTCTCAAACTTCATGAGGTATCAAATTTAGCAATTTAGGTCCGAATCACGTCAAACGAAGTCCGTTTTCAACCAAACGTTATAGAAATGACTTAAACCATATATAATACCTGTACCGGGTGCCGGAACCAAAATACGGGCCTGATACCATCTCTTTCTAATCAACTCCATTTCAAATTTCCTTAAAAAATTTTTAGAAAATAATTTCCTTTAAAAATTCATTTCTCGAGTTCGGGACCTCGAAATTCGATTCCGGGCATATGCCCAAGTCCCATATCCGGGTCCGTTTACCCAAAATGTTGACTGAAGTCAAATTTATTCATTTTACAGTCAAAACTTATCATTTTTCACAAAATTTCATATTTAAGCTTTTCGGCTACGCGCTCGGACTGCACACACAAATCGAGGTGACTCTAAATGAGGTTTTCAAGGCCTCAGAACACGGAAGTTTTGTTTTAAAACAAGTGATGACCTTTTGGGTCATTATATTCTCCACCTCTAAAACAACCGTTCGTCCTCGAACGGACAGAAGAAGGAAGTACCTGAGTCGGGGAAAAGATGGGGATAACGGTTTCGCATATCGGACTCGGACTCCCAGGTCGATGCCTCAGAAGGCTGACCTCTCCACTGGACACGAACAGAAGGAAAACTCTTCGACCTCAACTGACGAACCTGCCTGTCTAGAATAGCTACTGGCTCCTCCTCATAAGACAAGTCCTTGTCCAACTGGACAGTGCTGAAATCTAACACGTGGGATGGATCGCCGTGATATTTTCGGAGCATGGACACATGAAACATTGGATGCACGGCTGATAAGCTCGGCAGCAATGCAAGTTTATAAGCCACCTATCCCACTCGATCAAGAATCTCAAACGGACCGATGAACCTAGGGCTAAGCTTGCCCTTCTTCCCAAATCTCATCACGCCCTTCATAGGCGACACTCGGAGCAATACCCGCTCTCCCACCATAAAAGCCACATCTCGAACCTTGCGGTCTGCATAACTATGTTGCTTGGACTGAGCTGTACGAAGCCTATCCTAAATAATCCTGACCTTGTCCAAAGACTCCTGAACCAAATCCGTACCCAACAATCGAGCCTCTCCGGCTCAAACCACCCAACCAGAGATCGACACCGCCTACCATATAAAGCCTCATAAGGAGCCATCTGGATACTCGACTGGTAACTGTTGTTGTAGCCAAACTCGGCTAAAGGCAAAAACTGATCCCACGAGCCTCCAAAGTCAATGACACAAGCTTGGAGCATATCCTCCAAGACCTGAATAGTCCGCTCGGACTGCCCATTCGTCTGAGGATGAAATGCTATACTCAACTCAACCTGGGTGCCCAACTCTCGCTGAACTGCTCTCCAGAAACGCGAGGTAAACTACGTACCTCTGTCCGAAATGATAGATACAGGCACACCATGAAGATGAACAATCTCTCGGATATAGATCTCAGCTAACCTCTCGGATGAATAGGAGACCGCCACAAGAATGAAATGCGCTGACTTGGTCAGCCTATCAACAATAACCTATACTGCGTCAAACTTCCTTCGAGTCTGCGAGAGTCCAACAACGAAATCTATAGTGATCTGCTCCCACTTCCACTTGGGAAGCTCAATCCTCTAAAATAAACCACCAGGCCTCTGATGCCCGTACTTGACCTGGTGGCAATTTAAACAACGAGCCACATATGCTACGATATCCTTCTCATTCTCCGCCACCAATAATGCTGCCGCAAATCCTGATAGATCTTCGCGACACCCAGATGAATAGAGTATCGAGAGCTATGAGCCTCCTCTAAAATCAACTCTCAGAGCCCATCCACATTTGGCACACAAACTCGACCCTGCAATCTCAAAACTCCATCATCATCTAAGGTAACCTGCTTGGCACCTCTGCATTGCACCGTATCTTCTAAGGACACACAAATGGGGATCATCATATTGCCGATCACGGATACGCTCCAATAAAGAAGAACAAGCGACCGTGCAAGCCAATACACGACTAGGCTCAGAGATATCCAACCTCACAAACTGATTGGCCAAAGCCTGAACATCCAAAGGAAGCAGTCTCTCACCAACCAAAATATAAGCAAGACTGCCCATACTGGCTGACTTCCTACTCAACACATCGGCCACCACATTGGCCTTTCCTGGATGATATAAGATAGTGATATCATAATCTTTCAACAACTCCAACCACTTCCCCTATCTCAAATTCAACTCCTTTTGCTTGAACAAATACTGAAGACTCTTGTGATCCGTGAATACCTCACATGCCACGCCATACAAATAAGGACTCCAAATCTTCAATGCGTGAACAATGGCTGCCAACTCCAAGTCATGAATCTGATAGTTCTTCTCATGAATCTTCAACTGCCTCAAAGCATAGACAATGACCTTGCCATCCTGCATCAACACTACACCAAGCCCAATACGATATGCATCACAATAAACAGTATAAGGCCCGGAACCTGTGGGAAAAACCAACACCGGTGCCGTAGTCAGAGCTGTCTTGAGCTTCTAAAAGCTCGCCTAACACTCGTTCGACCATCTGAATTGGGCACCCTTCTGGGTCAACCTGGTCATCGGGGCTGGGATAGATGAAAACCCATCCACGAACCGACAATAGTAGCCTGCCAATCCCAAAAAACTCCGAATCTCTGTAGCTGATGCTGGTCTAGGCCAGTTCTTGACTGCCTCAATCTTGATCGGATCAACCTGAATACCCTCTGCTGATACAACATGACCCAGGAATGCAACCGAACTCAACCAGAACTCATACTTCGAGAACTCAGCATATAATTGACTATCCCTCAGAGTCTGAAGAACCGCTCTGAGATGCTGCTCGTGCTCCTCCTGGCTGCAGGAGCATATCAAAATATCATCAATGAAGACTATCAAAAACGAGTCCAAATAAGGCCTAAACATTTGATTCATCAAATCCATAGAAGCTGCTGGGGTATTTGTCAACCCGAATGACATCACTAAGAACTCATAATGCCCGTACTAAGTACGGAAAGTTGTCTTAGGGACATCGGATGCCCTAATCCTCAACTGATGGTAGCCAGATCTCAAGTCAATCTTCGAAAATACCTTGGCACCTTGAAGCTGATCAAACAAATCATCAATCCTCGGCAATGAATACTTATTCTTGATTGTAACCTTGTTCAACTGCCGGTAATCAATACACATTCTCATCGATCCGTCCTTCTTCTTAACAAACAACATCGGCGCACCCCAAGGCGAAACACTCAGCCTAATGAAACCCTTCTCAAGCAAGTCTTGCAACTGCTCCTTCAACTCTTTTAACTCAAGTGGGGCCATACGATACGGCGGGATAGAAATGGGCTGAGTGCCTGGAGCCAAATCAATGCAAAAGTCAATATCCCTGTCGGGTGGCATACCCAGTAGGTCTGAAGGGAAAACATTAGGAAACTCTCGAACAACGGGCACAAAATCAATAGAAGGGACCTCAGCACTAGAATCACGAACATATGCCAAATAGGCCAAACACCCCTTCCCAACCATACGCCGAGCCTTCACATACGAGATAACACTGCGGATAGAATGACCAGGAGTTCCTCTCTACTCTAAACGGGGCAAATCCGGTAAGGCTAAGGTCACAGTTTTGGCATAACAATCCAAGATAGCGTGGTAAGGTGATAACCAGTCCATTCCCAATATAACATCGAAATCGACCATGTCTAGAAGCAACAAATCCACACGAGTTTCAAGACCCCCAATCACCATAATACAACAACGATGCACTCGATCTACCATAATAGAATCACCCATCAGTGTAGACACATAAATAGGAATACTCAATGAATAACTAGGCATGACCAGATACGGTGAAAAATAAGATGACACATATGAGTAGGTAGACCTTGGATCAAATAACACTGAAGCATCTCTATCACAAACCATAATAGTACCTGTAATGATCGCATCTGAAGCCTCAGCCTCTGGCATGGCTGGAAGGGCGTAACATCGAGGCTGGGCCCCACCACCCTGAACTATATCTCTGGGACGGCCTGCAGCTGGATAGCCTCCACCTCTGGCGGCCTGAGCTCCACCTCTAGTATCTCTACCTCCACCTATAGCACCTCTACCCCCACCTCTAGCTGGCTGGGCGGGCTGTGGAACACCTGGTGCCTGTACCATAATACTAGAACCCTGATGCTGAGAGCTACTCAGTGCTCGAGGGCAAAACCTGGCAATGTGACCCGTATCACCACAAGTGTAACAAGCCCTCGGCTACTGAGACTGTTGGCCCTGACGGCCTGAATGACCACCCCAAAAACTCTGAAGCGGCGGTGCACTGATAGGAGCGGGTGGTGCACTGTAGGACTGCTGATCGGGATACTGCATCTGGGAACCACGACCATTTGAAGTACCGTGAGAAACCTGAGTGCTGACTGATAAGGCCTAGGAGGATGGCCTCTACCATACGAATCTCGACCTCCGGATGAGGTACCACTGAATCGGCCTGAATGACTGGGCCTCTTGTCTGACCCATGTCTGCCTCCCTGTGATAGAACCATCTCAACTCTACGGTCTACATTGGCTGCCTCCTGAAAAGTAATCTCACTCCCAGCCTTTCTAGCCATCTGAAGACGAATCGGCTGAATAAGATCGTCAATAAACCTCCTCCTCTCTCTCTCTCTCTCTCTCTCTCTCTCTCTCGGTGGGGAGTATAATGAGAGCATGGCGAGCTAAGTCGATGAACCGGGTCTCATACTGGGTAACAGTCATGGAACCCTGCTGGAGGCGCTCGAACTACCTCCAATAAGCCTCTCGCTGAGTAACGGGGAGAAACTTCTCTAGAACTAGCTTTGTGAACTGCTCCCAAGTCAAGGCTAGTGATCCGACTGGTCTCGCTAAGAAATAATCCCTCCACCAAGTCTTAGCGGATCCAGACAAATGAAATGTAGCAAAATCGACCGCGTTGGTCTTAACAATGCCCATGTTCCTGAGAACCTCATGGCAGTTGTCTAGATAATCCTGGGGATCCTCAGTAGATGCACCGCTGAAAGTAGAAGTGAAGAGCTTGGTGAACCTATCTAGTCTCCACAAAGCATCGGCGGACATAGCCGCTCCATCACCGGTCTGGGCAACCACACCCGGCTGTACTGCTCTAACTGGCTGAACCGCTGGAGTCTGAATCTGAGGAGCTACCTGCTCCGGAGTGCGAGTAGTAGAAGTCTGGGCCCCTCCTCCAGCCTGAGAGACGACTGGTGCTACAAGAAGCAAGCCCGCTAGGGTGACACTCTCCATGAGGCCCACTAATTGGACCAGAGCATCCTGAAGAATTGGGGTAGCAGTAAACCCCTCTGGGACCTGAGATGGGCCCACCAAAACTGCTGGAGCTGGAACCTCCTCATCAAAATCAACCTGAGGCTCCGTCACTGGGGCTGCTACTCGGGGCTGAGATCTGCCCCTACCTCGGCCTCTAACACGGCCTCGGCCTTGCCCTCTGCCCCTCGTGGGAGCACTGCTGGGGGTTCGAGCTGCTGAGCGGAGGATGAGGAAGCGCGTGTTCTCGCCATCTGCGAAACAATAGAGTAGAAGCTCAATTAGCATTGAGAAACAAAACCGCACGATAGGAAAGAATAAATGTGAAGTTTTTCCTAACTCTGTAGCCTTTGGGGGATAAATACAGATGTCTCCGTACCGATCCCTCAGACTCTACTAAGTTTGTTTGTGAACTGTGAGACCTATGCAACCTTGAGCTCTGATACCAACTTGTCACGATCCGGATTTCCAACCCTCGGGAGTCGTGATGGCGCCTGCTAATGGGAGCTAGGCAACCCAAAACCTTAACCACTTGCTACACTTTCATCTTTGCTTCTTTTTAACATCACAAGTCGATAATATGAATAAAGCGAAATTTTAAATAAATAAGCGGAAGTCAACAATTATATATAACTTAAAGCTACGTATGTTACAACTTTTAAAACCTCAAATACCCCAAAACCTGGTGTCACAGTGTCACAGACTATCTAAGAGTTACTACATACAAGGTCTGAAGAAATACAATACACTGTTTCTGAACGAAAGAAAATGAAACAGAGAAAAAGGGATATAGGGGGGATGCCAGGGCCTGCGGTCTCTTGTAGGTCTACCTTGGGTCTCCGGGTGGACTGAAGGAAGCCCTCCAACTACTGTCCGAAAGCTGCTCCTGGATCTGCACACAATGCAACGTGTAGTATTAGTACAACCGACCCCATGTGCTGGTAAGTGTCTAGCCTAACCTCGGCGAAGTAGTGACGAGGCTAGGACCAGACTCCAAATAAACCTGTGCAGTTCATATATATATATAGCGGAAAAGAGATACAGAAATATATATATATACAACGGAAAAGAAATACAGAAATAACCAGTCAATGTGGGAGGGGGAAACATGCTGTGGGGGAGATAATAGTTCCGAATAGAAAGGCATCAAGTAAGGAAAGAAACAACATAACTAGAATATCAACAAGGAAGCAGAAATCAACAATTTGCACGGCATCACCCTTCGTGCTTTTACTCTCGTTCTCACCAAAACACTACACGACATCACCCTTCGTGCTTTACGCTCTTCCTCACCCAAACAACAATCACAAGGCAAATAGGGTAAGGGAATCTATAACCTCGAAGTGAATCAAATAACAACAAGTAATGAAAGAAACAACATAACTCGGATATCAACAAAGATTCAGAAATCAACAGATGCACGACATCACCCTTCGTGCTTTTACTCTCGTCCTCACCAAAGCAATCATATAATAAAATGTGCACGACATCACCCATTGTGCTTTTACTCTCTTTCCTCACCATATAATCAATAAAATCGGCACAGAATGGTACATCGTGCGACACGACATCACTCTTCGTGCTTTACACTCTTTCCTCACAATAACAAACAATGCACGACATCACTTTTCGTGCTTTAACTCTCTTCCCCACCCAAACAATAATCACAAACAATAGGATAAGGAAATAAAGGAAATTTTGCAATAAGAATTCCGGCAAGGGAACAAAAAGTCACCAATTGAATTCCGGCAAGAGAACAACAATTAAACAATTAAATCCCGAAAAGGGAACAACAAATAAATAAACAATAGCCCGGCAAGGGTGACAACATAGTGATCTCTTCTTTTTCTCAATTTTACTTCACAATTCACTTCACAACTCGAGCCAATGCTCTAAAAGTTCAATTGTCACTTATACTTTCAAAATTTCGCTATACAACCTGAGCCAACGCTCCTCAATGTTCATAGGTCACAATTCCTTCCACAAACTTTATACAACAATTAGAAATCTTCACCAAGGCATGAATAATACAACGAAATTATGAAAATCACAATATAAGACCCACGGTTATGCTTGACATCAACGTATAGATACTCGTCACCATGCCTATACGTCGTACTCGACAAGAAGCAATTAGCAAATAGGACACAACTCCTAATCCCTCAAGCTAAGGTTACACCAAACACTTACCTCGATGCAACGACACAATTCAAGCCTCAATTACCACTTTACCTCTTGTTTCCACCACCAACTCGCTTGTATCTAGCAACAATTTGCTTAATGATATCAATAAATGCTAAATGAATCAATTCTAATGCATGAAAATAGGTTTTATAAAGATTTCCCCAAAATTCAAAAATTGACCCCGGGCCCGCTTGGTCCAAACTCGAAATTCGGACCAAAATCCAATTACCCATTCCCCCACGAGTTTAAATATGCAATTTGTTTTGAAATCGGACCTCAAATCGAGGTCCAAATCCCCATTTTTGTGAAAACCTAGGTTCTACCCAAAACACCCAATTTTTCCCATGAAAATCATTGATTTGAAGTTGAAATCATGTTAAAAGATGTTAGAGATTGAAGAAAACTAGTTAAAAATGACTTACAATTGATTTGGACAAGAAAGGTTATTTGGAAAATCGCCTCTTATATTTTTTGAGGTTTTGAAAAGTGAAAAATAACTGAAAAGTCCGTTTAAATATACTTCTCTGAGACTGTCTCCGCGGACCGCATAAAAAAGATTGCGGCCGCGGAGCTCCACAACATACCGCATAAAAAGGACTGTGGCCGCAGAGCTCCATCGCGGACCGCAAGAAATCGAGCGCGGCCGCGGAGGCTTGGCCTTGCTCACCGCGGACCGCGAGACCTGGCTTCAGAGACCTGCAACTTCTCTGAATCTGCAATTTTTTTCCTAAGTTCAAAACTTGCCGAAACACACTCGAGCCCTCGGGGCTCCTAACCAAACACACGCACTAACTCAACAACATCATACGAACTTATCCGTGCGATCAAATCGCCAAAATAACCTCAATAACAATGAATCAACCTCAAAATCAAGAATTTGTTTTTCTCAAACTTCATTAGGTATCAAATTTAGCAATTTAGGTCCGAATCACGTCAAACGAAGTCCGTTTTCAACCAAACTTTACAGAAATGACTTAAACCATATATAAGACCTGTACCGGACGCCGAAACCAAAATACAAGCCCGATACCATCTCTTTCTAATCAACTCCATTTCATATGTCCTTAAAAAAAATTCAGAAAATAATTTCCTTTAAAAATTCATTTCTCGGGCTCGGGACCTCAGAATTCGATTCCGGGCATACGCCTAAGTTCCATATTTTTTACGGACCCTCTGGGACTGTCAAATTATGGATCCGGGTCCGTTTACCCAAAATGTTGACCGAAGTCAAATTTATTCATTTTACAGTCAAAACTTATCATTTTTTACAAAATTTCATTTTTAAGCTTTCCGGCTACGTGCCCGAATTGTGCACGCAAATCGAATTGACTCTAAATGAGGTTTTCAAGGCCTCAGAATACGGAAATTTCATTTTAAAACAAGTGATGATCATTTGGGTCATCACAAAACCTTTTTGCAGTGTAAAGATATATTTGCGGAGTTCTCCTTTTCTTGAAACTTAAGATGATTCCACCAACATGTAAACAAAGTAGAAAAGATTATCTCCAAGCATCATTTAAAAGGGAATAAGTAACAAAGAAAGGAAAATTAGTAAGAATGTCATAGTTAGAATATGAGAATCATTAGATTTCTTTCTTTGTAATTCTTTGTCGTGTTCCTTGAAAAGCCTTACCCTTGAAGCATACATCGTCATTCGCTCTCAATTATAATTAGCAAAAGCACTTCAAAGCTCAGAATAATCTCAAACCAATTGTTTTGGTTTGATCTGAATCGGGGCAAAAGGACAACTTATATAATCAATGTGATTTTCAGTTACAAATTAATGAGTTAATTATTCTTTTTACTATTCCATAACTGATTTTTTTTTTATAATTGAGCAGTAATTACATTTTGTTTATATTCCATAACTGAAAATCTCATCCATAAACCTCATTTGTTTTCCTTATTAGTTCACTTTCCTAGGTAGTAAATGAGTTTTTTATGTATTAAAATGAGAGATAAAATCTCAAAAAAAGGAGAAAAAGATAAATAAGATCCATGGCCAAAGAGATGTGCCAAGTCCTCTTTTCTATTCCCTCTTATATATATATATATATATATATATATATTCTTTTTTTTCATCCTCACATTTATTATCTGATTGCAATTTGCAGGTAAAACTAATGAATAGCTTGGGTAGTTAAGCAATATCCACCACTCATATAGGGAGAGAAATTAAGTCGCAAACATTCTAGCAAAAAATATCTAAGTACAAAATGCACATGAGACTGAAGAATACTTGTATTTTGAATCCCACCTTCTTTTGTTATTAAGCACTATATACCAAACCAAAAAGGACAGCTAGAAAACCTCATACATTTAATATGTATGATCCATATATAAATCCTATATAATAGTATTACCTTTTGCTTCACCAATATACTAGGTTTGTACTCTACCTAACAAGGCCAGCTAACTATTACCTATGGACAATTACCATAGCTAGACAATAATCTATTTTATACACACTACTATAACACAATAACTACTGTTACTCCACATTAATCCCAAATGAAGTCGGCTATTTGAATCCTCACTAATTACATATAATTCTCCGCTTAAATTAATTCATATAAGGCCATATTCTACAAAATAAAAATAAATATAAAGATTACTAGAATTCTCGCTAGCATAAAATCTCTCTGGGTTAAAGATTCATAGAAAGCATATTCTAAAATAAACGTACTAACACGACCAAAACATATATATTCCTAACTAATTAGTATCGATCACTCATATAGGTCTTTTTTTCTATTCTGTTATGTTATATCTTTTGCTATTTCTGTATAGATCCAAGATATTATATATCTTTGAGCCATCTTCCTTTAAGATGATTTTAGGATTATCATGTACCATTTTTAAACCTTTACGCACGATGATTTCGGATTTATGAACCAACATAACTGAAAGTCGATGCAAAACATTATCAAACCATCTCAAGTGACCTCTCTCATTATACACACAGAAACAAGCCCATACTGCATGTCTGTCACAACCCATAGCTTGGATGGTGACAATTGCACAACACCAGTTATGTGTTTGTAGGTAATTTGATTGGAAAGTTGTCAAGTACAAACCTTAAATCCTTTTTTGGAAACTTTGGCGGTCATGTTACTAAAAAGAAGAAGTTAGGTAGGCTATGAGGTGTAATTTTGGCCACGAAAGGGGACCATTTGGCAAGATATTTTGTCCTACAACTAAAGTTTTGGTATCAAATTTAATGAAATAGTCCCTTTCACAAAACCTTAAAGCAAGTCACCTCTTTGGTTCTTTATTTCTGCAGCTTTTGGGTCCTTCATGGGTTTGAAAAGGAAATAAAGTAATAATATTTATACATAAGTGAAATTGTAAAGAAATGTTATTGGAATATACTCTTTCTTATTTTGTTTAAATTGCCATCCCATCTTTAAACATTGTTTCACAAAAATATTAATTTCCAACTATAGGAGACAATAATCTTGAAAAGAAGTGCATCACTTGACTAGCACGAAAAAGATTCCTAGCTAGTCTTAATTTTTTCATGGTATATTCCTTAACTTGGGCAGAAAGGGTAAGCAATATTGTCTGTATTCATATTTCATAGAGTATTGGCAAAAGGAGTATCTTTCATTCTTTTCTTGGCAGCAGCTCATACCAGTCACAGAAAGCAACTAACTCTAAAAGTGAATGGGAAATTTAGATATTATGTCATGGATTAATAAATCTATAAAGAAAGAAGAACTGAAGCAGTGACGAAACCAGAAAATTCAATAAGGATGTTCAAATTTTTTTGTCAGTAAACTATGTAAAGGTGTTTTAAATTTTTTTTTTATCAAAACAAGTAATATTTTATCTATGCATAGTATAATTTTTTCGACATGCATAGCTTTGCCCCTTAAAAGAAGAACACTTCATTGTTTAAACTTTAAATATCTCTTGGGATTTGGTCTCCTCATGATAAAATGATACAGGAGTGGGTGGGGTAAGAAATCTATAAAATAATAAAAAGATTTGAAGAAAACAAAACACACCACCTAAGAGGAAAATTGCAGAAAACAAGAGGGAGAACAGAAAAGAAAAGCATAGATTGGAAGTAAAAGTTGAAAGTATTAAAAATTCCCAACATAACTAATTTAAATGGGTAAAATTTTGAAACCATATTCTGTTCAATAATAGAGAAGGTGGAGCTGTTCCAGTGGTAAAGTAAAGTTTAATTGAGTTCAAAGAATAGAAGTTAGTTTAACACGTGGAGATATTTAGCTATTGATATAAGGTATGTGTGATACGCTCAAATTACACTTTAATTAAATAGTGTAAGGCGATCGGTGTCAAATATAATAACTCAATAAGGTTGGGGTCGAATCCAATAGGAAATAGGTGTGAAAAGGCTACTCAAATAGTGTGTTACTTGACTAAAGTCGTAATTCTATTCGGTTAATAGTAACAAGAGTATGAATTGAGTTTGGTTTGAAGAAATAACTAATTGTGATATTGAGAGTGTAAATAATTTGATTAAAGAAACCAAGGTTGTGCCCCCTTCAATGAAGTGTAATGCTATCGGTGTTAATGTGATATATTTCTAATGGAAGGTACTTTTGATATGCAAATGATTTCTAAATGACTACCCAATATGTTCCAATAGTTGGGTAGTATTTCCTCTTTACGACTTCTCCAAATATAAAAGAGTTGCAATTAAGAATAATCAATATATGCTAAATAAAACTCACTTATTCCTAAGCGATTCTATTAAACAAGGTTTAAAGCCTTGAGTCTTTATTATTTACTTCTACCAAATTCCAACCCACTTTCCCAAGCAAAGTAAGAATTTAATGGCACTTGTTAATGTTTGCAACCACAATTGATAAATGAAGAATGAGAAGTAAATAAATATCAACCAACCATTATACATATATTCAATGTTAAATACCCATTAACATAACACCCATTTAGGGTCCACAACCTTAGTATTTAAAGTTAGCTATACATACTAAAAAACAAAAGGAAGAGAATATTTAATACCATAAAGCTTACAAAGTGAAAGATTCTTGACCCAAAAATTTCCAAAAGAGAAGGATATTAAAGCCTTATATTGTAGCTCTAAAATCAGACAAGATGCCCCCACAAAACCCCAATAAATCTATTTATAGTGGGCCAAAACTCGGGATAAAATTTGGACAAAAATACTTTTTTCGGTTAAATATGCGACCGCATATCTGTCGCATAACAGACATGCGGTCCGCATTCTTGACATAGCCATTGCATCTTAAAACCCTAGATTCCTGGCCCTCATCGCATTGATGTTTTGCGGTCCACATTGCAGTTATGCGATCGCATTTCGCGTCACATTTTCTACCTTCAGCAATCTTCATGTCGGGTTTGCGGTCCATTATGCGGCACGCAAACAGGTTATGCGATCGCAGATTGGACCGCATTTATTGCACTGGACTTTGCCCAGAAATATGTTATGGTTTGCGATTCCTTTGACATTCTGCGGCTCGCATGTTGGATTTGCGATGCCTTTTTGCTCTTTTTCTTATCTTTTTGTGGCTTTTTGATTTCATTTCCATGCTCTTAAGTCCTCAAACCTCATACACTGCAAAAACATTAAAATTGCATAAGTATAAAAGATAATTACATCTAAAACAAGCTAAAATCTAAGCAATTTGTATCAAATGTGCCGAAATTCTCTGGCACATCAACACCCTCAACTTAAACTCTTGCTTGTCCTCAAGCAACTAAGACAACACTATCCTATTCGATTGCTTTACCCTCCCTGAACCATCAATATTTACAAGGAAACTAATCAACTTGTGAAACTTTGAGCCTCAAACAATGTGACAAAATATTACCCTCAGCTGAGTGCATTTGCATTTGACTCAAAAACTCAACTTTTATCCAACCTCACAATTCATGTGCCCTCACTAGAAAGAAAGTCCAAAATCACAATATTTACAATGACAACAAAAAGGGACGAATTCACAAATACACTCACCCTCAAAAAGAGTTTCAAGTGTTGCAACATACCATACCATAGGCTTGGCCTTATTTTAATTCATCGCTTTATTCTAAGAACGCTCGGTTGGAGATCCCATAAGGACTTTTTAAGCTTGTAATGTAGGTTTAGGGAAGGGTCGGATAAGCATTTGGGTACAAGTGACTACACCCTCCTTGAACACTAATCACATTTTTCTTTCTTGTTGCTCTTTGCTTCTTTTAAAACCACATAGCCTTCATTAGCTTCAACTTTTCCACCATTTAGCCACCTCAACTACCTCTTTTATTCTCTTCAAGGCTCCTTATATATAAATACTCACAGCTCTTATACCTTTTTTTTCTCTTTTTTTTTTTTTTTTTTTTTTTGCTTTTGGAGCTTGAGTAGTTTCACATTCTGAGGTACACTTTCCTACGTTCTTTGCACAACCTTGCTGATTTTCGGCTTGACAACACACCCCCAACTTAAGCTTTTAGCCTCATTCTCAATTCTCAAGGAGGGACGGGTTCAAAAGAGGGAATTATTTCACAAAAAGGGAAAGGTTTGTAATGAGGTAGCCAAAGAAAAGGTTAAAGGCTCAAATGGGGTGACTAATGATACTATCTGTACAATGGGTGGCGTGAAAGGCTAACTGATTTTCCAAAAATCACAAAGACTGCCTAAGGTCGTTTCTCCAACCAAATGTAATTATTATAAGCATCGAAAAATCAACCGGGCAAGTTCTAGATGGCAGAAGTAAACACACGAATTATTTACACAAAGAACTCACACACATGGCACACGAACTGTTTGGCTTACATAGTTTGAAGCCCTCGAGTCAACACTTGATAACTCAAAGCTTTCATCATATATACATGTATAACTCTAGGTAGACATAGAATCACAGAGCGAGCCTCAAGTTCACACAGTTGATATCTTTTTTTTTTAAATATTAATGGAAGGGTATATGCTATATACAGACACACATGCTTGAAACTAAACAAGTACACCAAACCGGTCAACATGCTTCATTCTACTGTCCTGGTTCTACTATTACACCCTTGGAAAAGAACCCGACAAAGAAAAACCAAGGGGAATTCATTGCTAATTACTAAAGATGGAAAACTATCTACTTGTTTTTTTTATATACACAAGGATAACATAACTTATGTACAGAAATCACAAAACACCAATATATACAGAATTACGAAAACATAACATAAGCTTGATTATAGCACAAAAACATAAACATGTACAACAATTGCCAATTTCACAAAAATATATACAAGGCTACCACCCCAACTAAAAAGCATGCATTTTCCCCAATGCATAAGAACATAAAATAGAGTTTAGGGGCTCCTTGAGGCGCACTAAGCGCTATGGGAGTCGGAAGCCGGCTGAGTGATGGTGGGGTCACCCTCTGATGCTGAAGCTGGGACCGATGAGATCTCGACCTGAGGAGTGACCTCCACTGATGGAGGAGGGATATCTGGCTGACCCAATACTGGAGCTGGGGCTTGTGAGCTACTAGCCTCGCCCGCTGATGGCTGAGTGGCCGATGGGTCTGCATGGGCGGCCATATCTGCTAGCGAATGTTGTATTGCTATCTGAATTGCTGCTTGTTTACTGTAGAGGCAGCAATCTGCTTGCCCTTCTCCTGAGGGCCATCATCCTCCGTGGACCCTGAATCCTCCTCATCCTCTCCCTCGTCTGCCCCCTCACCCTCGGACTTTGTAGAATGTCCGGAATCCTCATCTGAAGGAATTTCAATATGTGTAGGAGGAGCTGGAGGCTGGGAAGCCCCGACAGTCAGAGGTGCAATATCTATCATCAGAGTGGAGAAGTCAAGGCCCAAGCCTGGTGCTGCTGCGTCTGCTCCCTGCTCACCTTCCTTGGGCAGGAAGGATGAAAGATCGAACTCCAAAGTCTGCATCTTGTGGAGCTCGGTCTTCATAGTGGCAACTTCCTCCCGGAGCCTAGGCAAGTCACTAACCTCACCTCGCTCTATCTTCTCTACCCTCAACTCAAGCTGTTGCAGGTGACCCTATAAGTTGTTTGTTGTTGTTGGAGTGCTGGCACTAAGGACTGTATAGGCATCAAAGGCTGTCTGATGAGAGTGGGCAAGTTCTTCAGAAGATGGTCTACTTTAGCATTGGCATGGTGAGCTATGAGACCAAGCCTCGAAATGGCTGGAAGTGCAGCAGAAGGCAGAGCAATGGTGGACTGAGAGGCAGGCTGTGAAGTAGAAGTAGATGCAACTGGAACCTGAGGGGACACATGAGATTGGGAATCTGAAGGTTCTACATCAACTGGGCCCTGAGTCTGAGCCTCTGGGGGAGCAACAACATCATTTATGTGTGTGATATCAATATCCTTTAGTGTCTTCCCTATCTTGTCAGTGTGTGGCATGGTAGGGACTTTCACAGCCTTACAGAGGGCTATGATCAAACATGGGAATGGAAGTGAAGTGGCTACTTGCTTTGCCCAAATCCCTAATTCCCGGAAGATAAGAGCGCCCACATCAATCTTGATTCCCGCCATAATGCAGGCAATGAGAAGAGCTTTCTCAATGCCTATATCAGTCTCATTTCTTGATGGTATCAGTCGAGAAGTGACAAAGCTAAGCCAAAATCGATCCTCTCATATGAGATCCTCCTTGTATATTTTGTGTACGGGGTTGATCCAGGTAGGAGTCCCCTTTGCTATCACATATGCTATCCAACTTCTCTCATTCTCCCAGTTTACCCATTTGGCGTGGTACTCAGCTGTGCCCGAGCTCTAGTTAGGGATGTAAAATTCATTAATAGTCTCATCACTACAGAACACACTCGTCCCCCGAACTAGCACAGTGTCGTAGAAAACCCTGTTGCGCTTGTGATAAGCAATCTTGGAGGCTCCATAGGAGGCATAAAACTCACGGAAAATGGTTTCATTATATTCATCAGGCAACTCCGTGAAGCTCTCCCATTTTAGTGCCTTGATGTTCTCCCATATGTGGGGGTACTGCTCTTGTATCCCATTCGTACTCAGTTGTTTTTCGGCCAGGATTTTTTATTTGTTCAGCCCTTCTCTATAAAGCTCCCTGGACCCTTTGACCCCAAATCTGAGCTGAAAGTCATCTCCTCGTTTCCGTCTTGCCTCAGCCTGTAGGTCAACCTCGGGCAAGGTCTCCTCCTCATCAGACTGGGAGGAACGTGTAACAGTTGGGTCTGATCGTAGACGTTTTGCTTGTTGAGAGTGACGACTGGAGGATACCCTTTTCTGGGTGGGGGCTGTATGTTTCTTGGGAGCCACATCTATACAAAAGTGAAATGTGAGGGCATGGTAGGCAATAGTGGAAAGAAAACAGAAAACTCAAGAAAAAGTTAAGAATACGACAAGTTATGCGGTCACATAACCACTATGCGAACCGTAAACTTATTGCAAACTTGCAAGCCCTTTGAATGATCTAAGTATGCGATGGATTATGCGATCGCATAACCACTATGCGGTTCACATAATCATCACATACTTGATTGGTCAGAAAATAGAATCACAAAATGCGATCGAAAAATGGACGCAGAAGGCATGTTATTAAACTGGGTGTTCTGTGTCATTATGCGATGGCTTTGCGGTCCGCATATCAATTATGCGATCGCAAAGTCGCCACATTTAGTCATCTTCTTCAGCCTACTTGGGTTTACTTATGCAGCAGAAATGCGGACCGCATTTTGATTATGCGAGCCGCAAACTTCATCATTCCCAACGATTGAACTCAACCCTCAACAATGGCGGGCCTAATTTTTACTACCCAACACCCCCAAAACATACTACTTAACTAAGAGCACAGTACAAACAGATCTCTAACTACAAAACACGAAAGAAAAACACAGATAAAAGAAAATATAAAACAAAAACAGGAGAAACAAAAACAAGAACAAATGTAAAACTTAAGCTTGCAGGGATGTAATTGGGACAAGGAAAACATACCAGTGACGAGTTTATGAGCACATTTGGAAGATTAGTTCACACAGTAGTCATTTTTCCTTCTCCGTTCCTTTTCTCTTCTTTTTTTTTTGTTTTGTTTTGTTTCTGATAAATTTTAAAAAAAAATCTTTTTGTTCGTTTTTGAATGAAGAGATGCGAGGGGGTATACCTGAATGATTGGAGTTGGGTAAGTCACCGCATAACACACTATGCGACCGCATAAGTGTTATGCGGTGGAATCAAGAGAGTTGCTGGAGGGTCAAAACTGCGGTGCACTATGTGATCACAGAGTGGAAATGCGGTCTGCAAAGTGCACCAACTTGCCGCAGTTTTATCACCCATTTTAGCCAAACACATTGTGTTGGTTTGCGACCAAAATGCGGTCCGCATAGTGAAAATGCGATCGCATATGTGTAGCAAACTACCCAAAGTGATTTTTCTTCCCTTTCTCATGCAATCTCACCCCGTGCTATGATCTTTTGAATCCCCTGCACTCTAACACACACTTTAAATTGCTCAATTAAATCTATCTAACAAAAATTAAAAATTTAAAGGCCAAAAAGGGTGTTACCACACATGGGTTGCCTCCCATGAAGCGCTTGATTTAACGTCGCGGCATGACGAATTTGGCGTTCCTTTAGATTCACTCATTGGTCGGGCACGGACCATCTTTGAGAGCCAGCTACTCCACCAAATGTTTTTCTCCATTTGTGCCCAAGTAGTGCTTGACTCGCTGGCCATTCTTGAAGGTTCGGAGCCCATCCTCCGATTCTAGTTCCATAGCTCCAAAAGGAGAGACATTTACCACCTTGAACGGACCAGACCATTTTGATTTGAGCTTGTCCGGAAACAATTTTAGCCTTGAGTTAAAGAGCAAAACCAAGCCACCC
This sequence comes from Nicotiana tabacum, assembly GCF_000715075.1. Classification (NCBI taxonomy): domain Eukaryota; kingdom Viridiplantae; phylum Streptophyta; class Magnoliopsida; order Solanales; family Solanaceae; genus Nicotiana; species Nicotiana tabacum. Next base: position 35,183,736 of record NC_134086.1, read on the forward strand.
GACTTGAACTCCCTCTTCAAGATCTTTTTGTCTTGGACGAACTTCATCCTTTCTTTATACATAGCTTCACTTTCATATGCATGGAAACGAAATTCCTCCATTTCATTGAGTTGTGTTAACCTCAAATTTGCAGCATCAGCCCAATCCAAGTTCAACCTCTTCAGAGCCCACATGGCTTTGTGTTCTAGTTCTATGGGTAGATGACAAGCTTTGCCGAAGACTAGCCGATAAGGAGAAGTGCCAATAGGAGTTTTGTATGCCGTACGGTATGCCCTCAATGCGTTGTCTAGCTTCCTTGACCAATCGTTCCTGTTTGCATTGACGGTCTTTGCTAGGATGCTCTTTATCTCCCGGTTGAAAACTTCAACTTGACCACTTGATTGGGGATGATAAGGTGTGACCACCTTATGCTTGACGCCATATTTCTCTAGTAGCCCCGTGAAAGCCTTGTTACAGAAATGAGACCCACCATCACTAAGAATGGACCTTGGAGTGCCAAACCGAGTGAATATGTTTTTCTTTAAGAATGCGGTCATAATTCTTGCCTCGTTGTTTGGTAAGGCAATTGCTTCAACCCATTTGGACCCATAGTCCACAACCACCAAGATATATTTTATCCCACAAGAGCTTACAAAGGGACCCATAAAATCAATTCCCCACACGTCGAAGATTTCTATCTCCATCATAAAGTGCATTGGCATTTCATGCCTCTTAGAGATTGAGCCTTGCCATTGGCATTGGTCACAAGTCTTGACAATTTGATTGCCATCATGATAGATTGAAGGCCAATAGTAACCACATTCAAGCACCTTAGCTACCGTTTGATTCCCCCCATGAGGACTCCCAACCGGTGAGTCATGGCATGCCTTTAAAATTGGCATAATCTCTTCTTCTAGAACACACCTCCTGATGATGTTGTCAGCACAAACACGGAACAAGAATGGTTCTTCCCAATAGTATTGTCGACAATCTCTCAAAAACTTCTTTTTTGATAGGATTCTAATACATCCGAAATAAGGTCACTAACCAAGTAGTTGGCAATATCGGCATACCAAGGAGCAAAAGTGCTAGAAAGTGCTAATATGTGTTCATCAGGGAATGCATCATTAACCTCAAGATTTCCCTTTGGCCTCCCTACCTCTTTAAGCCTTGATAAATGATCCGCTCCTTGATTTTGAGTTGCCTTGCGATCCTTGACCTCGAAGTCAAATTCTTGCAACAACAAGACCCATCGAATCAATCGAGGCTTTGCATCCTTTTTTGCTATGAGATAGCAAGGAGTAACATGATCTGTGTACACGATCACCTTAGATCCCAACAAATAAGCCCGGAACTTCTCAAAGGCATAAACAATGGCAAGAAGTTCTTGCTCAGTCACTGTGTAATTCATTTGTGCTCCATGAGTGTCATGCTTGCATAATAGACCAGGTGGACAACCTTGTTGTGATGTTGGCCAAGCATTGATCCAATAGCTACACCACTAGCGTCACACATGAGCTCGAAAGGAAGAGACCAATCGGGTGTGACAATAATAGGTGCCGTGGTGAGCCTTTGCTTCAATTCTCAAAGGCTTTGAGGCATTTCTCATCAAAAACAAACTTGGCATCTTTATCAAGGAGTTTGCACATAGGATTTGCAATCTTGGAAAAATCCTTGATGAAATGCCTATAGAACCCGGGATGCCCCAAGAAACTTCGAACACCTTTAACGGAAGTAGGTAAAGGAAGCTTGGAAATAATCTCGATCTTTGCCCGTCAACCTCTATGCCATGTTTTGAAATTCCCCAGTACAATACCTTCATCTACCATGAAATGGCATTTCTCCCAGTTGAGCACAAGGTTGGTCTCTTCACATCTCTTAAGCACTTGTCTAAGATTGTTAAGACAGTGTTCAAAAGAGTCACCTACCACTGAGAAGTCGTCCATGAAAACCTCTAGAAAATCCTCCACCATGTTAGAGAAAATGGACATCATACATTTTTGAAAAATAGCCGGAGCATTGCACAAACCAAATGGCATCCGGCTAAAAGCAAAAGTTCCATAAGGGCAAGTGAATGTTGTCTTCTCTTGATCCTGCAATGCGATGTTGATTTGGTTGTACCCGGAATATCCATCAGGAAAGCAATAGAATGACCTTCCCGCTAGCCGATCAAGCATTTGATCAATAAAAGGCATAGGAAAATGGTCTTTGCATGTGGCACTGTTGAGCTTCCGATAATCGATACACACCCTCCATCCGGTCACTGTTCTTGTTGGGATGAGCTCAGTTTTATCATTTTCAACCACGGTCATGCCTCCCTTTTTCGGCACACATTGCATCGGGCTCACCCAAGAACTATCGGTAATGGGGTAGACTACCCCGACATCCAACCACTTGATGATTTCTTTCTTTACCACCTCTTGCATGGACGGGTTCAACCGTCATTGATGTTCCACACTTGGTTTCGTCTCACTCTCCAATTGGATCTTGTGTTCGCAAATTCCTGGGGAATCCCTCGGATGTCCGTAATTGTCCATCCAATACCTTGCCTATACTCCTTCAAGACTTCCAACAATTGTTCTACCTGCACATCATTTAACAAAGAAGAAACAATTACCGGTAAAGTATCATTTGAGCCAAGAAATTTATACCACAAGTGTGGTGGAAGTGGTTTGAGCTCTAGTTGCGGTGGCTCAATAATAGAAGGTTTTTCGGGAGGAGTGGCTTTATTCTCCAAACCAAGAGAGAGCTTTGCTGGATCATAAGTGTAGGACCCAAGCCCCTCCAATGCATTAACCGATTCCATATATCCTTCCATATCTTCACCATCAAAGTTCACCAAAATAGCCGCCAATGCCTCACCTAGGAATTGTTCTTCCATCTTCATTTCAACCGCATCTTCCACTTCATCAACAACATCAATCACCGAGATACTCTCATATTCATGTGGTAGTTTCATACCCTTGCTCGCTTGGAATGTGACCTCTTCATCATTTACACGAAATTGATCTCATTCTGTTCCGAATCCATTAGTGCTCTTCCTGCGGCTAGGAATGGTCTCCCCAAAATGATAGGGATCTCTTTTTCAACCGCACAATCAAGAATTATGAAATTGGTGGGTAAATGAAACTTTCCCACTTTAACAAGTACATCATCAACAATTCCCACCAGACTCTTTATGGAACGATTGGCCATTTGCAATCTTATACTTGTGGGCCTTGGCATACCTAACCCTGCTTGCTTGTAAATGTCAAGAAACATAAAGTTGATGCTAGCCCCATTATCACAAAGGGCTCTTGCAAAGTCATGTGCCCCAATAGTACAAGAAATGGTAAAAGCTCCCGGGTCTTCTTTCTTTTGAATAGTTGATATTGCAATGATGGAACTAACCCGGTGAGTCACATTCACCACTTCATTTTTGGTGGTTCTCTTCTTGGTAATCAAATCTTTCAAATATTTAGCAAAACCCGACATCTCTTGAAATGCTTCCACAAATGAAATATTCACCGATAATTGCTTGAGAATGTCATAGAACTTTTCGAGTTTGCTACTATCAACCTTCCTAGAAAGTCTTTGAGGGAATGGAGGAGGAGGTTTAGGAATAGTTGGTAGAGTTTTTGGTGTCTCTTTTAGGGTTTGAACTCCGATTTGGGAAGTTGTTGTTGTTGTTCCAATTACCTTGATTTGAGCCGCCTTGGTCATTTCTCCACTGTTGGTTTCCTTGCCCTTGTGGGTGAGGCCTCCATTGATTTTGTTGTCCTTGACCTTGGTATTGTTGACTTTGATATCCACCTTGAGAGTTATTGACATAGTTTGCCTCCTCAAAGTCCTTATTTGATAAGGGTTGCACATCTTCCACCATATTTACTTTCTTCATCTGGCTTTCTATGAACATCTTTATCAACACATTGACATTTGTGGCAAGCCTTACAATCACTTGATCCCTTTATTGGTTTTTCTTGATCATGGTGGTCAAGGAAGGAGACCCATATGCAATTCCACCTGTGGTGTCCTATGAATGTCATGCTTGATTATGCTTCGCCATTTTGTCAAGTATTTGTGTGACCCTTGCGAATGATTTGTCCATGAAAGATTCATCAGCTGCATTCTTGGCTATAGATTGGTTCATAGGACCCAAGCCCATGTAGAATGTTTCCAACAGGATAGAATCCGGAAAACCATGGTTGGGAGACCTCACTAAGTATAACTTGAACCGATCCCATGCCTCATGTAGATGTTCTCCCGGTACCTGCTTGAAAAAGAAAATTTTATCCCAGAGCTCAAACTTCTTACTTTTCGGGAACCATTTAGCTAAGAATGCCCGAACAAGTTTAGGCCAAGAATGAATGGAGTTTGGTGGCATATTATGAAGCCATTTCCTTGAGTCCCCAGCTAGTGAGTATTTGAAGCACCTCAACCTTAGAGCATCATCCGAGACGTTGTTCTGCTTATGCATCGCACACACACATAAGAAGTTTCTAATATGTTGTGTCGGATCATCATCAGTGGAATTCCTGAAAAACCCATCCGCTTTGAGCATAAGGATTAAACCATGTTCCACCTAGAAAGTTGCAGCGCTAACAGCCGGAGGTACAATAGCATTTGTATCCTCAATATACTCCTCTATGTCCGCAAAAGGATTTTCTTCCATTTCCGCCTCCATTTCTTCTTCATATTCGGCCATGTTTTCCTATCAACACCAAGAAAACAAGCAAAGTGTGATGGAATAGACTAAGACGTAAAGTAAAACACACACTAATTAATAATTTCAAAACTGTATTCCCCGGCAATGGAGCCAAAATTTGATGCGCTCAAATTACACTTTAATTAAATAGTGTAAGGCGGTTGGTGTCAAATATAATAACCCAACAAGGCTGGGGTCGAATCCCACAGGGAATAGGTGTGAAAAGGTTACTCAAATAGTGTGTTACTTGACTAAAGTCGTAATTCTATTCGGTTAATAGTAACAAGAGTATGAATTGAGTTTGGTTTGAAGAAATAACTAATTGTGATATTGAGAGTGAAAATAATTTGATTAAAGAAACCAAGGTTGTGTCCCCTTCAATGAAGTGTAATGCTATCGGTGTTGATGTGATATATTTCTAATGGAAGGTTCTTTTGATATGCAAATGATTTTCAAATGACTATCCAATATTTTTCAATAGTTAGGTAGTATTTCCTCTTTACGATTTTTCCAAATATAAAAGAGTTGCAATTAAGAATAATCAATATATGCCAAATAAAACCCACTTATTCCTAAGCGATTCTGTTAAACAAGGTTTAAAGCCTTGAGTCTTTGTTATTTACTTCTACCAAATTCCAACCCACTTTCCCAAGCAAAGTATGAATTTAATGGCACCTGTTAATGTTTGCAACCACCAACAATAAATGAAGAATGAGAAGTAAATAAATATCAACCAACCATTATACACATATTCAATGTTAAATACCCATTAACATAACACCCATTTAGGGTCCACAACCTTAGTATTTAAAGTTAGCTACACATACTAAAAAACAAAAGGAAGAGAATATTTAATACCATAAAGCTTACAAAGTGAAAGCTTCTTGACCCAAAAGCTTCCCAAAGAGAAGGATATTAAAGCCTTGTATTGTATCTCCAAAATCAGACAAGATGCCCCCACAAAATCCCAATAAATCTATTTATAGTGGGCCAAAAATCGGGATAAAATTTGGACAAAAATACCCTTTCCGGTTAAATATGCGACCGCATATCTGTCACATAACAGACATGCGGTCCGCATTCTTGACATAACCATCGCATCTTAAAACCCTAGATTCTAGGCCCTCATCGCATTGATATTTTGCAGTCCACATTACTGTTATGCGATCGCATTTCGCGTCGCATTTTCTACCTTTAGCAATATTCATGTCGAGTTTGCAGTCCATTATGCGGCTCGCAAACAGGTTATACGATCGCAGTTTGGACCGCATTTCTTGCACTGGACTTTGCCCAGAAATCTGTTATGGTTTGCGATTCCCTTGCGCATTATGTGGCTCGTATATTGGATTTGCAATCGCATATCCATATTTGCGATGCCTTTTTGCTCTTTTCTTGTCTTTTTGTGGCCTTTTGATTTTATTTCGATGCTCTTAAGTCCTTAAACCTCATACACTACAAAAACATTAAAATTACATAAGTATAAAAGATAATTGCATCTAAAATAAGCAAAAATCTAAGCAATTTGTATCAAATGTGCCAAAATTCTCCGGCACATCAATGTGTCATGTTGTGGTTTAATTTATATTTTTAAAAATCAATCTATTTTCTTTTATATATACCTATATGATCATAGCAGATCATGAAGCTCTTTGGCTTTGAAAGTACAAGAGGGGCGAATTGTAATCGATTTAAAAATCTTAGTTGACTAAGTGTAAGTTTAGTCGACTAGACTTTGCATGGCGAATGATTTCAGTGGAAGTGAACTGAAAGAGCAGAAAAGTAAAGAAGACACATCAGTTTTTATACTGGTTTATTAACGGTGTAGTGACTACGTCTAGTTCCCTTGGGTTCTCTTAGATCTTGGATAAATGTTTACAATAGTGATGGTTTTAGTACGTTCACCACCAACAATATACAACAACAATGATTTTTGCGATGTTGACACAACTCTCATTTGTGTTCTAACTCTTCCTATCTTTTGTGACACTTGTAGACTCAAGAATACAATGTTTGTACTAAGAATTAGAAAGACTTAGAAACAGATGATGTAGTTGCGCGCCTTCAATGTTCTTCTACTTCTTCCTTTATAGCTTTATGAGTCTTCTGCTTCCTTGTCTTTTGGGATTGTATTGCAGCTATTCTAGGAGTCCTTTCCTTGTGAGGAAAATACATCTAAGAGAAAGACCCAAGGGTAGCCTCATGAATCCAGCTTGAAATGGTAGCTAGATTCATATTTATTCTTGACGAATTGCATCATTCATTCTTCCTTGATTTGAGATAATCTTTGCGGATTGCTTCCTTCATTCCTTCTTGACTTGAGCTTCTGCAGAATCTTCTGGATTTGATCGTTGGCTGTGATTTAATCTCTTCCCATTCTTGCGCACTTGAAGATCTTGGACAATGTTGATTGATTGGCTTTCCTTTTGTTCTTAGGGTAATTGATTTATTTTTCATGTAAATCAATATTCAAAATGCATGTTGAGTGGATCTTTGTCACGACCCAAACCGATGGGTCGCGACGGGTGCCTGATTCTTACCTGTCAAACACCCCTAAGCATGCGGCTAAGATATAAACTTGAATAACATCTGCTGAATTACAAAAATAACATACATGAAGGAAACCTGCCAGAAAGGCATATGTATGTATACATGCAAAATACAGTGGGTGAGCCGGCAAGGTTGCTATAGACAACTATACACCCAAAACAGAAAGCCAACAAGGCCACATACAACCCAACTTGACATACTGTCTATAGACCTCTAATAGAAATATAAATGTACAAAGACGAGGCTAAGCCACGTCATACCCATATATATACAAACATATCGTACCAAAATCAAAAGCAGCTCCGGATCAAGTGAAGCACGCCAACTCTCGTTGAGCTTGGATTCTAAGAAGGGGGATCATCAGCTTGCCTACCTGCACCTGCGGGCATGAAATGCAGGCCCCGTGAAATAGGGCATCAATACGAATAATGTACTGAGTATGTAAGGCAATAAAATCAGTACGTAAAAGACATAGATAAAACAGGGAATAAAGAAATCCATCTGTAAATCTGAAATAACTTTGTAAATTCTGAAACATTTACAATGTCATGCACATGCGTATAAATATCATGTCATGCATAGGTATGGGTGTACATAATATCATCAAGCCACTTGAGGGCATCCCATTATATCGTCTCGGCCACTGTGAGAAACATTATCAACATATACCAACTGATAAGGTGGTGGTGCTTATATAACGCCGTAACCTTTTCCCATATCCCATATACATATATTTACATATATACGCATATATAACACCATCTAGTCATGGGTCAATGCACATGTATAAATAGGTGAAATGGATGAAATATACGTAAAAATTTCAATGTTCCTTTCAGATAATGTTTTTCAACTGCGTATTATTCTGAGACCCATGGACAGAAGATAATAATAATTCACATGGGGAATCAATAATATAGACACCCCTAGTATTTCTATGGATAGAGTAATTTATGAAAACTGTGCATTTGCTCATTTCTTCTGTATAATTTGGACCATGCCAAAAGAAAGAAGGTATGTCCTTAACATACCTGGAGTAGGAAAAACTCCGTATAATATTCTTGGCGAAGATTGCACCGTACTCTTTTATAACCGCAAAATTTTGATGGAAGTACACTTCTGTTCCTTGAAGTATTTTGAACGAAATGAAGCTTCTGTTTCGTTGAAGTATTTTGAATGAATTAGGCTTTTTATCCTTGAAGCCTTTGAACTAGGAAAAATGGAGATTGAAGTATTTCGTTGAAGCCTTTGAACTAGGAAGGCTTTTGATCCTTGAAGTATTTTGTTTGGGATTTTTCACGTTTTTGGGTTCTTTTTTTGTCCAAAATGAAAATGTAACAAGACTTGTTATAAGTTTTGTTTTGGTGACATTAAATTCCCATTTATCCTTATGTTAGAAACTGTGCATCCACCAGACTGTATAGAGAAACAGGTTCTTTATGTGTTTCCTCTGAAAATACTGATGAACCAAACTGTATAAGGATCTGGTCCTATATCAGTTTGGTACAGTACTAAGTCTGTGTGAGTCCACCAAATAGTAGAGTACCTGGTCCTTTGTGAGGTTCTGTTGTGAATGCTAGTAAAGCTGAATGTAAATAAGGCAGAGGATTTTTACGTGGAAAAATCCCACACAAGGGGATCAAAAAACCACGAACTACACCTGTAGGCTTTTAACTCACTAACTTGCAATCTCCCTATTACAAGCCATTTTACAATAACCCTATTGCAAAGACTTCAACTAACTTGTGATGCTCTCATCACAAGCCACTCTATAACTATCCTAGTTACAAAGAATTTGACTAACTTGTGGTATTTTCACCACAAGCCACTTTGTCACACTACGGTTACAAAGACTTTGACTAACTTGTGATATTTCCACCACAAGCCATTTTGTCACACTACGGTAACAAAGGCTTTTGCTTATGAGTCAACCTAATCAACGCTTCTTAGAAAGCCGGATAGGAGTTACAATGAAGAACACATAATAAAGACTCAACAACCCTAAGGACTTAAGATATCATCAATCACGGATCAGGTCCTTGAGGTTGCAACAGCTTTGTTCTTGAGAGAGGTTCTTGAGCACTTGAGAGAATTTTTGTTTTTTTGTGTTTTGCAAGTGTTGGAACCTGAATCTTATGCCTTGCATAAGGTTTATACTACACAATACATACTTAGTTATGTCCAATCTCAATGGGAAGTGACTGCTGCACTGTCTGCTACACTGTTGCAGACAGTCACTTTCTGCAATTGCTTTCCAGCTGTAGTTGACTTGTACTTCTGTCAGAGAACCCTAAGGGACCAGGTCCTTGTTGTGTTCCTCTTTGTACAGTTGCAGACAGTCACTCAGTTGCGTTCCAGCTGTATAGTTGACTTGGACTTCTGTGAAAGAAATACCAAGGGATCAGGTTCCTGATCCGGTTCTTGTGCACACCGCCCAGATTGTCTTGAGTTGATTAACTTGAATGATGCTTTGTATAGACTCATTGTAGGTACACCTTGATCACATTACTTGAAAGTGATGTGAGCACTTTAGCTGGTCAGAGAATGATTGGGCGCTGGAAACAGTGCAATGCGGCAGAATCTTCATTTCCAGCTATGTCCAATTGACTATGTACTACCGTGAGGAACCCACAAGAGTATCAGGTCCTTTTTTGGGTTCCTACCTCCTGAAGCTGTAGCAAGTTCACATTTGGCTGGAATTTGTTAGATGTAGTGTAATCTAGGTGAGTCAAGTTCCCTATCTAGTTCTTGACATTAAGTTTGTTAGATCATCAAAACACAAGGAAAAGATATTGAAAAAACTATCAATCCTATCAATTTCCCCCTTTTTGATGATGACAAACTTATCATTGAAAACAAGGAGTTAGAGTTCAGAGAACCAAATTGAATAACAAGAGACTACAGGTTCTCCCTGACTTTATGCCCTTGCTTACACATGTTTCCCCATATGTTCCCCCTGACTTTTTACTATCATTCTTGGTCTTTTAACTGGTTCCATACAAAAAGTTTGTTAGATCATCAAAACGTAGATTTAAAGACCTTAAGCCCATCAATTTCCCCCTTTTTCATGATGACAAACTTTGAATATTGATGACTATTTGATTAACCAGATAACGTACCAGCAACTACATATGTTCCCCCTGACTCTATTCTTCCCCCTGACATATGTCTGCATATATTCCCCCTGACTCTATTCTACCCCCTTTTGGCATCAACAAAAAGATACAATCAGACAAAAAGGCATAAAGAAGTCCAACAAAGCTAACTCATGCCACATATGTGCACACAATCATGATAGAAAAGAGAAGCAAAAGGGAAAACAAGCATTGTACAAGCAAAAGAAGAGATGTTTTATTGACAAGAAATTTAACTGTTTCAACAAGAGCAGCAACAGTGAAATCCAACATGCCATCACAAAAAGAAAAACAAAAAGAAAAATAACAACCACAAAATCATCAGAGCAAGAGATAACTAGCCGCTGAGAGGATCCTAGGGGCACTAGAAGAGGGAGGCTTGGAAGAGGAAGGAGCAATGGTTTTGAGAGCTAGGTCCATGCGGGTAGTTACAGTCAACTGTTAGTCAAGCAGTTTCTCCCATAGGTTCTCCACTAGTTGCCTTAGTCCAGAACTTGTCTCATACCTTCCATCTCCTAGATTGTGGGTCAAGCGTGCAACCCCACAAGACTTGGAGTGGTCTTTACTGAACCGGGTCCTCCCATAGTTTTCCTTTTGTTTTCTAGACATTTCAACAAACTTCCTGTTCCTGCTTGCAACAGCCACAATGGCACTTTTCAAAACAAATCTTTCTCAACCACAAACTTTTGTAGATCTTTTTACTAAGGAACTAGGTTCCTCCACAACATCTTTATCAACTCAACCACTGGAATGTGTTTATTTTCCACAGCTTCCCCCATTTCATCAACCTCTTGTTCTTTTTCTTAATACTCTGCCTACTTTTCTGCAAGGCAGACTCAAAAGCCTCTTTCTTATACAACCACCTGGATTGTTTCAGCTAAAAGAGAATCAGGTTCTTCAACAGGTTCCTCTGTGACAGTGTCATGAACCGGAGACTCAAAAAGCTCCAGAGTCCCTTCATCCCCTAAGAATGGGGTTTCTTCCCCCTGAGATTCAGGAACAAAGGAGAAGTAGGGTTTGCAACACACGAAGGTGTGACAGGGTTTTGATGGATGAGGAGAGGTGACTGGAGATGAGGAGGAAACGGTATGGGTATAATAGTATCAGGGATAATGAAGAAGTGGGTTTCTGGTGATGGTGTTAAGGGAGGAGGAGATGTGGGAGTGATGTTGATGGCAAGAGAAAAAGACGGTTATTCGTTGACCATGGTGAGAAAAGTGGTAAAGAGTTTTGAAGGAAAACTTAAAAAGATGCAAAGGGAGACTATGATTTAGAACTGCTGATCTCGATGATGTGGCAGTTGAAATAATTTTGCTATCCTCTTTTATTTTGGAACAAGGCATGCAAAAAACACATTACTACTAACCTGTGGTGCAGGAACCAGGTTCCTGACCTGTTTTTGTAAAAAGGGTTATTGCAGCTCTCCTCCAAAGTTCAACACTATACCTTTAGATTCTATGATCATTATGCGTGTTTACCTACAATGATATAGATGCGAGTTAGGCCTAGTCACAAAACACTTAAGCCAATTTTACCTAAGTGTGACTGTCATAGTCATGTCTGCAGAACTAGGTTCTCAATTAGGCTCAAGTAATCCCAATGCCATCTTTTTTCTCAAAGTGTTCCCTGCTCAGAGCTTTGGTGAAGATATCTGCAATTTGATCTTCTGTGCAATAAAATCTTATACAAATAAGACCCTTTTCCACATAGTCCCTGAGAAAATGGTGTCTGATATCAACGTGCTTGGTTTTCTTGTGTAAAATCGGGTTCTTTGCCATGTTGAGAGAACTGGTGTTGACATATAGAAGCGGTACACAATCAATGTATACACCAAAATTTTCCAATTTTTGTTTGATCCATAGTGAATGAGCACATCACGAGGCGGCTGCATCATACTCTTCTTCAACTGTTGAGAGAGCTACTGAATTTTATTTCCTAGTACCCCATGAGATAAAACATGATTCAAGGTAATAAGCCATTCCAGATATGCTTTTCCTGTCTACCAGATAACCTGCATAATCAGTGTCAGCATAACTAATAAGGTTGAAATGGTCACCTAAAGTATAGTACAGAACCAGGTTCTGTATGCCCTTAAAATATCTCAGAATTCTCTTAGCAGCCTTCCGATGAGATTCCTTAAGATTTTATTGGAACCTTGCATGTAATCCCACACTAAATACAATGTCTAGCCTGCTGGCAATAAGGTAGAGTAGAGATCCAATGATTCACATGCTTCCATGTCAAACATTTTCAAGAGTTCTTTGATGCATTTCTAACTGATACACGTTCCCTTTATGGGCTGCTTCTCTTGAAGACCCGGGAAGACATTCAGTTCCCCCATCATACTTATTTCAAACTCACTACCCATGAGTTTATCAAATTCTTCACATAATGAGTTAGCTGTAGCTTCAAATATGATGTCATCCACATAAATTTGATCAATGAACAGGTTCCTTCCCTGTTTCTTCAAAGACAATGTATTGTCAATCTTTCCTCTTGTGAACCCATTTTTCCAAGAGAAACCTGGATAATCTCTCGTACCAGGCTCTAGGGGCCTGGTCCAATCCGTACAGTGCCTTATCCAATTTTGAATACATGTTTAGGATGTACATGACGTTCAAAAGCCTGGAGGTAGCTTGATATAGACTTCTTTCTTTGAGAAAATCATTCAAGAAGGCACTCTTCACATCTATTTGGAATAAGGTGAATTCCATATGTGAAGCAAAGGCAATGTGGATCCTAATATCTTCCATGCGAGCTACTGGGACAAAAGTCTCATCATAATCGATCCCTTCCTCTTGATTAAATCCTTGGACAACAAGCCTTGCTTTGTTCGTTGTAGCATTTCCATGTTCATCCAGCCCATTCCTGAATATCCACCTGGTCCTTATGATGGTTCTGTCTGAGGGTCTAGATACCAGGTGCCATACCTTGTTCCATTCAAGTTGATGCAGTTCCTCTTGCATTTCAGTGATCCATTTTGTATCCTACAAGGCTTCCTTGATATATTTGGGTTCTTTTTGGGATAGAAATGCTAAGAAGGTTAGGGAATTTCTGGTTTTTGATCTTGTCTGAACTCCATAATCAAGGGGGTGATTATATTATCAAGTGAATAAGAGCTTTTGTGTTTCCAATTTGGGACTGAAGATTGATTGGTAGAGAAACTGGGTAAGTTAAATGGATTTCCCTGCACTCATTCATCTTACTCATCAAATCAGCCTTCCCATTTGAAGCTCCAGATATTTTCCAAGGACCAAAAGTAGTTCATTATCTTAATCATCACTGTTTCCTCCTTTTTAGAGGAGGATGTCTTGTTGAATAGCACATGAACACTTCCTTCCACACAGTGTGCCATTTTGTTGTAAACTTTGTGGGCTTTTCTTTGAGGGGAGTATCCCAGAAGGATTCCTTTATTGCTTTTTGCATCAAACTTCCCAAGCTGGTCCTTCTCATTGTTGAGCCCACAAAAACTCAACATTTTCATCTGAAGGTTCTCAGATAAGTCAGCTTAGGTTTCCTTCCAGTCAACAATTCATAGGGGTTTTTTTTCAGGATAGGCCTGATCATGCACCTCTTTTCACTCCTGCTTAGTATTCCCATAGGAATTGCATGCTCTGTGTCTTCGAACTTTGAATTTGACATACCATGGACCAGGTCCTTCTTCATCAATATATTCAGAAATGAGAAACTTGTATCCCCCAAATCCTTTATGCCAAGTCTTTGAATCATTATCAACTGCATTCAAGCAGCTCATATTACTAGCTTAGACACGAATTTCTTCCTTGTTTTCATCCCCATACCTAGAATGTACCCCTTCTTTCCATTTTCCAAAGGGTACATCCCTTCCTTACAGGGCTTTCAGTGAGAGAAAATCTATGGTATTTCCAGTCATGTGCTTTAAACATCTACTGTCCATGATCCATTGCAATCCGCTTCCTCCCACTATTCCCTGCACATCTAAATTATGGGTTAGATTTAGGAACCCAAACTAGTTTGGGTCCCTTGTTATGATAGAAGGGATGGATAAGGGCTCTTCTAGTCCATTCATGCAATATTGGTTTCTTGCGAGTGGTACCTGGTCCCTGTTAGTAGTCACTTTGTCAGTAAACACTTTATTTTTCTGAATAGATTGAGCCCTGGCCTAGCAATTTTCTTTGAAGTGCCCATTGTTCCCACAGTGGGTACACAACCAGTTATTAGGAACTGTGACGTACTTGCTGTGATGGTTGTAAGGAGTTTTCTCCTTTTGGAACCCGATTCCCTGCCTGTTTCCACTATTGTTGAAGTACATGGAAGTGACAACATCTGAGGACCAGGTCCACTTGAGAGATTTCTCAAGATCACTTTTTACTTTCTTCAATTGTGCTTGAAGCTGCCTATTTTTTTCGAGTTCACCACATATTCTAGTTCTAGCAGATTTCAACTCATTTTCTAGCCTAATGTGTTCCTCACTAGCTATCTCATTTCCTTTTCCAGAATTTTCAGGTTTTGACTTAATCTCCGGTCTATCTATTGTTCCCCTTAAGTCTGCAATTGCTGTCAAGAGATCATTTCTTTCCTCTTTGAGGTTTTGAATGGTTTCTTATGGTCGATAATTACAGCCACTAAGTCATCCCTAGTTTGTTCAGCTTCTCCTAATTCTAAGATCACGAAATCTCTATCCTCCACAAGACTATGATAGGCATCGATCAATATACTAGCTAAAGACATGAGTTTCTTAGGAGAGTAGGATTTCAGATTTCTCTGAACATAATTGAAATTTACCTCTTTGTTGTCATCGTCTTCCTCATTATCTGGTTGTGCCATCAACACAAAGGTCGAGTCATATTCATTTTTCTCGCTTTCACTTGCCATCATGGAGCTATCACCAGCATCAGTTTTATCTTCAGACTCACCAAATGCAAGAGCCTATTTCACCATATTCCAAGCATATCTCTTTTTTCTTGAAGTCCTTGAAGGGCATCAGGTTCCTCTTAGCTATTTTTTTAGACTTATTATTAGAGAACTCTTGCTTCAAGAGAGGACAGTCTTTGATGAAATGACCAGGCTTTCCACACTTAGGACAGAGATCGTAGTTTTTTGGTTTGTTGGAGCTGCCTCTTTTTAACATTTCTCCATTTCTACCGACCATCTTCTGAAATCTTTTGGTTAGGTAAGCCATGTCACTGTCTTCCTCACTTGAATCATTGTTATCAACTTTAAGTACCAGTATTTTTCCTTCTTTTGTTTTCTCTTTCAAGAGTTGGTGGAGCAGCCATGAGGATCCTTCCTAGGTGTTAGCCTGATAGGAGGAACCCGCTTTGATACCACTTGTTAGAAACTGTGTGTCCACCACACTGTATAGAGAAATGGGTTCTCTATGTGTTTCCTCTGAAAATACTGATGAACCAAACCGTATAGGGATCTGGTCCTATATCAATTTGGTACAGTGCTAAGTCTGTGTGAGTCCACCAAATAGTAGAGTACCTGGTCCTTTGTGAGGTTCTGCTGTGAATGCTAGTAAAACTGAATGTAAATAAGGCAGAGGATGTTTACATGGAAAAATCCCACACAAGGGGATCAAAAAACCACGTCCTACACCTGTAGGCTTTTAACTTCACTAACTTTCAATCTCCCAATTACAAGCCACTTTACAATAACCCTATTGCAAACACTTCAACTAACTTGTGATGAGACTTTGTCACACTACGGTAACAAAGGATTTTGCTTATGAATCAACCTAATCAATGCTTCTTAGAAAGCAGGATAACAATGAAGAACACATAACAAAAACTCAACAACCCTAAGGACTTAAGATATCATCAATCACAGATCAGGTCCTTAAGGTTGCAACAACTTTGTTCTTGAGAGAGGTTCTTAAGCACTTGAGAGAATTTTCATTTTTTTGTGTTTTGCAAGAGTTGGAACCTGAATCTTATGCCTTGCATAAGGTTTATACTACACAAGACATCCTTAGTGATGTCCAATGTTAATGGGAAGTGACTGTTGCACTTTCTGCTATACTGTTGCAGGCAGTCACTTTCTGCAATTGCTTTCCAGCTGTAGTTGACGTGTGCTTTTGTTAGAGAACCTTAAGGGACCAGGTTCCTGTTGTGTTCCTCTTTGTACAGTTGCGGAGAGTCACTCAGTTGCATTCTAGCTGTATATTTAACTTGGACTTCTGTCAGATAAGTACCAAGGGATCAGGTTCCTGATCTGGTTCTTGTACACACCGCCCAAATTGTCTTGAGTTGAGTAACTTGAATGATGCTTTGTATAGACTCATTGTAGTTACACCTTGATCACATCACTTGAAGTGATGTGAGCACTTTAGTTGGTCAGAGAATGAGTGGGCGCTGGAAACAGTGCAGTGCGATAGAATGTTCGTTTCTAGCTGTGTCTAATTGACTTTGTACTGCCGTGAGGAACCCACAAGAGTATCAGGTCCTTGTTTGGGTTCCCGCCTCCTGAAGTTGTACCAAGTTCACAATTGGCTGGAATCCGTTAGATGCAGTGTAATCCAAGTGAGTCAGGTTCCCTATCTGGTTTTTGACATTAAGTTTGTTAGATCATCAAAACATAAGGCAAAGATATTGAAAAACCTATCAATCCTATCACCTTAGGTAGCCACCTAAGCATAAATGACTACTTATTCATTTCTTGATTTGTGGCTTCTTTTCACGTGTTAGGTATGTAATTTATTGATTTCTATCCACTTATTAGTTAACTAGGTAATGTCCGGTTACCCGATAATTAATCAATTACCCGTATAATTAAGAATTATCTTAAATTACCTGAAAAATACTACTCATTTTTAATATACTTTATGCATCATATTATCACGTCCATATGGTACCTTGTATGATACTAGTCCATAAATATCGGGTAGTAACGCTCGACCCGTATTTTATTCCAAATTGGCTACTTTCAACGAAACTTATTTTCTTTAATTCGTGTACCTTTTATCCTTCATGACACTTATTTATCGCTTGTTATAAATAGCATAAATATGTTAACCTCAAGATAATCTCATCCCCGAGTCTATGTCGATTAACTGAAGACAAAACTTTTAACGTACGAAAACGCGAGATGTAACATCCTTTCCCCCTTAGAAATATTCGTCCTCGAATATTTAACTCCCCGGGATCTATATCACCTTGGTAGAGTCGCCTTTGTAACAACACTACTACCAATTCTTCCTGTAGAAGCTTAATAACTCAACGCCACATAGGACCATAATCATCGATAACGACAATGGCCTCACAAGACCAATGATAATAGCCAACACAAGAATTTATACACGTACCTTACGGTTGTGATGTCCTAATCGGACCCTTTTCTGGAGGAGGAAATAAGTAAGGATATCTAGACTTCATGTCTTCTTTGGCCTCCCAAGTCATTTCTTCCACATTATTGTTTCTCCAAAGTACTTTCACGGAGGCTGCCTCCTTATTCGTAGCTTGCGGATTTGTCGGTCTAGGATGGCAACTGGAATTTCCTCGTATGACAAGTCCTCTATAATCTGTACATCATCCGTGGGCACCACTCGGGTAGGATCGCCAATGCACTTCCGTAGCATAGATACGTGAAAAACCGGATGGACAGACTCCAATTCTGAGGGCAACTCTAACTCATAAGCTACTTGGCCCACTCTCCGAATGATCCTATAAGGCCCAATATACCGTGGGATAAGTTTTCCTTTCTTGCCAAACCTCATCACACCTTTCATAGGATACACCTTTAAGAATACCCAGTCATCAACCCCAAACTCTAAATCTCGTAGTCGTATGTCAAAATATGACTTCTGATGACTCTGAGCTGTCAATAGTCGATCCCAGATAAGCTTCACTTTTTCTATGGATTGTTGAACCAGGTTTAGCCCATGTAAACCAAATTCTCCAACATCAAACCACCATATACGTGACCTACACTTTCGTCCGTAGAGAGCTTCATATAAAGCCATATGAATACTGGAATGGTAGCTATTATTATATGCAAACTCAATAAGCGGCAGATGATCATCCCAGCTACCTTTTAAGTCTATCACACAAGCTCGTAACATATCCTTAAGTGTCTGAATAGTACGATCAGCCTGTCCGTCTGTCTGGGGATAAAATGTTGTTAGTTTGTATGAGTCCACCAAACAGTAGAGTACCTGGTCCTCACGAGATTCTGCTGAGAATACTAATAAACTGTAAATAAATGAGACAAGGGATTTTTACATGGAAAAATCCCACACAAGGGGACCAAAAACCACAACCTACACCTGTAGGCTTTCAACTTCACTAACTTGTAAAAACCGATTACAAGCCACTTTGTAATGACTCCATTACAAAGAATTTAACTCAACTAACTTGTGGTATTCTTACCACAAGCCACTTTGTGACTCCCTAGTTATAAAGACTTTCACTAACTTGTGGTGTTCTCACCACAAGCCACTTTGTCACTCTACAGTTACAAAGGCTTTTGCTTATGACTAAACCTAGTCATAACATAAACTCAAAGAGCATTCAACTTCTAGCTAAGCAATTTAGGAGATTCAATAAGTACAATAACAAAGTTACAACTTAACTAAGGACAACAGAATACTGACTTTAGGAACTGGTCCGTAGTAGCATTCAACTTTGTTCTTCAAGCTCGTGAGAATTGATTTCTCTATTTTTGCAAAAGGCTTAAAATGAGAAACTGAAACATTAAAGTGATGTTTTAATATAAAATCATCGTTGGTACACCTTGATCACATCACTTGAAATAATGTGAGCACTTTAGTTGGTCAAGGATTGAGTGGGCGTTGGAAACAGTGCAGTGCGGCAGAAATAGTGCAGGTGGTCACTTCGTTTCCAGCTGTGTCCAATTGACTTTGTACTGCTATAAGGGAACCACAAGGGTATCATGTCCTTGTTTGATTTCCTAGCTCCTGAAGCTATAGCAGTTCATATTTAGCTGGAATCCGTTAAATGCAGTGTAGTCCAAGTGAGTCAGGTTCCCTATCTGGTCCTTGACATTAAGTTTGTTAGATCATCAAAATATAAGGCAAAGACATTGAAAACCTATCAATTTCTCCCTTTTTGATGATGACAAACTTAACAATGATAACGTGGATTTAGAGCAAAGAGAACCAGATTAAGTAATAGGAGAACACAAGTTCCCTCTGACTTTATGCCCTTTCTTACACATGTTCCCCCTGACTTTATATCATATTTATGCTATTTATTTTTCCCCCTTTTGGCATCATTACAAAGTCACAAACAGAAGAACGGTACAAAGAAGTCTAGCCAAGCTAACTCTTGCCACATATGTGCACACAAACATGATAGAGAATAGAAACATAGAATTTAAGCAATTAGATAATAAAAGAGGATAGATTTGATATTGATAAAAAATTTATATGCCGTTGCTCAAAAAGCAAGGGAAACATTGGACTGTTAAGACGGGAGAAACACTTTTTCATCCCAACCACATCAAAAAAAGAAAAGAAAACATCTGTCAAACAAGAAAAAACAAAAAAAAATATTTCTAGAAACTGGTCACTGAAGGGGTACTTAGGGAGCACTAGGAGTAAAGGGCTTGGAAGCTGCAGCAAGTGTTTGGAGAACAAGGTCTATTCGGGCATTGGCCGACTTTTGCTCATTGAGCAGTTCTACTTTTAGGTTCTCTACCGGCGCCCTGAGATCAATATTCTCCTTTGTCAAACGAGCTACTTCATCATTTGACGCCAGAACCCTTGGGCTTGCTGACCTTCCAGGATAGCATTCCTGGCCTTTAATCGACGAATTTCCTCTACTGCACTATTCTGAGCATTAATAAGCTTTGAGATGGTTGATGTACTTCCTACCCCCCATTCTTTTCTATGCACTCACATTCTTCCAAAGTTGTCTGTGAAAAAGTCTGCTTCTTAGTCCCCTCCTTGCCTGGCCCTAGTGGCACTTCAAAGAATTTAAACACTTGCGTAAGCAAGAACCCGTAGAGAAGGCCATGATTACCATATTTAAAGGTGGCAACCTTTTGCATGTGTTCAATCATAATAGCAGGCGGACTCACATGAGTAAAGCTATCCAGTTGCTCCATCAAGAACAGGTCAGACTTAGAAGTCACTGACCTCCTCTCAGCTCGAGGCAATAGAACTTTGTTTACCAATTTGAACAGCAGCTGATAGACAGGAGTAACGCTTTCTTATGGATCTGGTCCACCTTCTGGTTTGCATTGTCATTTACCATGACATTTTTGAAGTTAAACTGACACACATCCTTTACACTGGACACACCAGTTGTAGGAACTTTAAGAATCTCTCCAAGCAACTTCACGTCGAACACGATGTCCACTCTATTAACCAAAGCACAGATGTGATCTGTCTCAACGGGGAAGAGGCTAGCAAAGAAGCTTTGTGTTTTGCTTGTGTTGTTTTCTATTTGAGTTAGCATGTTTAAAACCCTAACTCTTGAGATTTTGTTTGAGTTTCTTAGTCTGTTTGTTAACATTCATTTACCTTGTTTTTCTATCTGAGTTAGCATGTTGAAAACCCTAATTTTTTGGGGTTTATTTGAGATTCTGAATTTGTTTGCTTGTTTCACTTGTTTATCGCCTCTAAACCTGACTGATTTTGAAAACCCTAGTTCTTTGAGGGTCTATTTGAGTTCCTGAAGTTCTTCGTCTGTTGAAATTGCTCAATGAGATTCCTTTACTTCAACTCTCTTTTTTCTTTATGTGACTCTTTTGGTTCTGAGTTCTTGCTACCTGTCAAACTCGACTATGATTTTCACTCGACTATTTGCATGCCTCTGATCCTTTTCTCTATTACTAAACCACTGAAACCTGACTATCATGCTTCGAATGCTTGCTCTATGCTACTACTATATGTTGTTTCTTTTGCCATAGCTTGGCCTCACATGTCTATTACTTGTGCATTCCTTTATATACTGAGTCCCTTCTGTGATTGATTTTCAAACTCATAACTGATTTCAAAACTTTTCCCTCTTACTCGCTTGTTAAGGGTTGATTGATTCTCTTTCTTAGTTTGGCCTTACTAAACCCTTTCCAAAAATAAGTACAATCCTGTACTTGGACTTAAATACCTATTGTATGATTTTACTGCTCCTTTTATGGCAACAACCATTCTACTTACAGACTAATTTTTTTTCCTTATTTTTGATCCTGTTAGTATCCGTTTGAACAATAATCCCTTGATTAAAGGGAAGTCTTGTGTTAATTGATTCTGATTGTGATCATGCCCATATTTGTATTAAAGCTATACTTGTTACCTTATTCTTTACTCGTCTTCAGTATTATAAGTACCCGACATTCTCTTTTGCATGACACTCACCAACACATTGCATATCACGAACACACACAACATAAGTCACTACTTCTTCTCTCAAATACTCTTAGTTTTTCTTAAAAGCATTCGAGTTTTTCTCTGAACTCATAGGCTAGAGTCCTCTTCTCTGATTGTGCTTTGGCTACAAGTATTCTGCTTTTCTTCCTGCTTACTTATCTGCAACTGGTATGTCTCTTCTTGTTTAAATTCTGTCTCTCTCTTATGTGTTTATGCTTCAGTCTTCTTTTTGTTTATTTTACTGCTTTTTGCAAGTTTGTTTATTCCTGCTCCTATATGAATCCCCATCCCTAAACCCTTTGTATGTTGAGTTATGGTTCAGAAAACATGACAACACTTGATATTGTTGTTCATGTATATGGACTAGACTCCCTGAGTCCTAAACTCTTTCAATTCCCATTCCTTTTCCCCCTTATATGTATTCTGAGCTTGAGACCTTGGTCTGGCAGTGTCCTAATCACTGCCCAGACCATAGTCTGACCTTCAATAGGTCTGTGCTCTTATTTGTTGGCTGAACAGGCTTGGTCAAGGGTGTGCCAGCCTATCCTATGGCTAGGCATGACCACCAGCCTGCCATGACACTCCCTAACCCCCCTCTTGCACTTACACTCATTCTTAGAAACTAAGTTCTACCCCTCTCTTGTGAGCCTTATCTTGGGACCCCCGTAGCTCCCTCTAAACTTGGACACCTGAGGGCTGCCCCTTCCACACTGCACTATAACTCTTTCTAATTAATATCTTGGGTGTAAGCACTGCCTGGAGTTCTTAAAACTCATTGGATCTCTAAAACACCCTAGATAAGAGAAGGTTTTGGAAATCTAGATCTCGGAAATAGTTCAATCTCATATTGTTAGATACTAAGTCTGAATTAGGTTGTTCGGATGTAGCTGTAATTTCTGATGTATTTTTATTTCTGTCTTATTTTTCTGGTCTGTAATAATTTGTATAAACTCGGGGATCTAGTGAAAAGGGGAGGGGATTTACTTTTATGCACAAAAGGGTAGAAACCATGCCTATAGGACTTTTACTATTAATCTATGCAATCTCACAAGTAGAAACCATGCCTATAGGATCTAACTTTCTGATTTCTGCAACTATGCATATAGATACCATGCCTATAGGGATTTGCATTTCTGCATTTATAATGACATTAGGCAAACCATTAGGTTTAATGATAAATCAACATATAGATATCATGTTTATAAGGCTGTTATTATTTGAAAGGTATTAAAATCAGTAGCTCGTAGAGATCATGCCTATAGGAACTTCAAATCAGAATTGCTTCACTCGTCTAAAACAGTACTGACCCTTTTTGCTAAAACAAGCGACTTTCTGCACGTTTTCTGAGCCCTTAAAACTTTTCTTGCAACCAAATCAGTGCATCTTTTTCCTTCTTGATAAATATTCTCAAATTCAGTGCATATTTTCTGAAAACTTACTGCTTTCCTGATAATTTGACAAACATTTTTTCAAATCAATCTGAATTCACTTCTTTATACTTATCTGATAAACCTTTTGAATCAGCCTGCAATTCAATTCTTTTGTTAAAACTCAGCAACTCTTTTTCTTAAACAAGTATGTTTTCTGAAACTCGTTTTAAACCATTTTCTTTGTATTAAGTCTGCAATCTTTTCTGAAACTTATCTTATTCTGCAACTCCTTTACAATCAGTAGTTCTGTTCCACACTTAAGGTGAAGTTGACTAATTAAAGTGGCTCAGTCTTTGACAACTGCATTCGAGTGAGCCTAATGCATACTTCCTGTCTAAAAGTATGTGTTGAATCAGTCCTCTTATCGCTTTAATTTTTAAAGACCAAACCAGCACATGCAAGACATGCTAAACTCCATGGCTTATCTGATTTAAGGAGGTTTACTTGAGCCTTACCCGCTTATTTGCTTTCCCCTCTACTTGTATTATGTGTTTTTGATTGACACCTTAGTATTTTGTCCTTTGAAACTCTCAAAAGGCCCCAAATCCCTTTCCCTTTAGGATTAGTAGTCCTAAATGCCTCCGGGACTAATAGGATTGAGACGGGTACTAGCATGCAATAAGTAATGAAACTTTCCGCGCTTTAATACCTTAACGGGGTGGGAAGGGTAGAATATGGATATGATGACCGGTGCGCTAATATCACGTGTGACCCCTCTTCTGAGGAGTGATTGCTGGATATTGCATTGATGTGATCCATATTATCGGTAAACCTAGGACCCCTTTCCCTTTTACTTGTTAATTTTTTTAAGTTTTATTGTAAACTAATTTTATAAACTCTTAAACTTGTTTGCAAAACTATGTGAAGCCCTTTGCTTTATTTTTCTACTTGTCTTCTTAAAGTCACAATTGTAGCATGGCCGGGAACCACACTTGTGGATCCTTAGGGGTGCCTAACACCTTCCCCTCGGGATACTTTCTAGCTCTTACCCTAATCTCTGGTCTCTTCATCTCAAACCTTTCTTAAAAGTGTCCTAATGCACTATAATCATTAGGTGGCGACTCTTCAACTTCTAAGACCCAATTCTTGAAAGGGAATAGAGTTGTCCTCCCAATGTCGTATACCCGATTTCGACCCATAGAAAAAGGGGGCGTCGACAGCATGGCAACTCTGCTGGGGATTCTTTAGGATTTTACCACTGCATGCTGCTTGTGACTTTACTATCTCATTAATTGCTTTATTTACTGTCTTTTATTCTTTCACTACGAAACTGACTTGGCTCTTCATGTCTTTTCTTTCCTTTAACTGCTTTCCTTTATTGTTTTATTTCAATACTGTTGTAATTACTGCAATTATTGTAATCATTTATCTTATGAACGTGGAAATACATGTCAATTTGTTTCTTGTAAACTGCATCTTCAACATCATATTCCACTCGTGCCAAATAAATACCATAACAACGCTTATAATGAGTGGTTGCGCTCTTCCAATATTATCACCCTTTAAATTCGGCAAAGGCATATTTGCGGTAAAATAAGTCGATCAGTGGTGCAGTCGACGGTTCCGTGCCTTTCCCTCTTGAGTTGTCCGCTCAAGGGTACCTGTCTAATACCCCAATAGAAACCTTACTCTGTTTAATTGTATGTGCATCATGGTCAAACCTAGCCGAGTCAGTTATGTTGTCCACATAATGACTCATTAAGATAACCTTTTCCAAAGTCCACTGGGTTTCCCTGAAACCCAAACGGACACCTACATGTTCTGCGCATTTGTTTGGAGAACTAAATGCTTGTTATGCTGATTATTGGTATTAAATAGTCGAGTCCGGTGGGGGTGAGGTCTTAACCCTTTTGTTTTGCAGAAAATGAATGACAAAGTTCCTGACTTCGGTATGGTAAACATACCTTCACTATTGCGGACTTGGTGGAGAAACCTCCCATCGAGCGACCAAATCAACGAATGGAAAGAGAGAGTCACCAAGGCTAGTGAGAAGCTAGAACACCTGGAGTACAGCTTGATGGAATTGGAAGGGAAAGTGAGGAAAAGAGCCATCGACTGTCAAAATGCTGAGGAAGGCAAAGGAGAACGTCTGGCGATAGCATTTTTACTAGAAAATCTGCGCGAGCTGGAGGATTTGATGTAAAGCCCCAGAAAATTTTGTTTAGTAATTTAAGACTTCGAGGTGCCAAGGTAGGCTAAATATTTTATCTTGCGTACAAATGAGGATTTAGGATATTATGGATATCAATTGGATATATTAATAAGTGTATAAGTCATATTAGAAGTTAATTGGGGTCTAAGGAGAGGCCTAAGTCTAAGCCAAGTTATAAAATTTTATAATAGACGAAAGTTGCAAATGAGTGCGCACAAGACCTCACTTTGGACAATTATATATCCAGTTATATAAAGATTTGTGTAATGCACAGCCTATCAAATAAAAGGTCTTTGAGTCTAGTTTCCAACTCTTCAAACCGTTCATCATTCGGACATTCCTACACAAAGTTATGACCAAATTATCAAAGCAGCACAGAAATTTGAACTACCACAGCGCCCCATGCGGCGCCCGGCGCGCCGCGCCAGTAGTAATTCCAGTATGGTCCGAAATTTCATTTCCAGACACATTTTTGCACAGACGCCCCGTGCCCCGCGGTGCTCCACGCGGCGCGACAGTACAAAAAACTAGTTTTTAAGACCCGAACCCCATTTTATTTAACTCGATTGAGGTATATTTTTGGGGAAATTTCTGGTATTCTAGAGTGAAGGGAGAGCGATTCTAGAGAGAGGAAAGGTAAAAACTAAAGATTTCACTACTTTTCCTTAAATCACACCTTGGAATCGCATCAAAGGGTTGCTAAGGCTTTAAAGAGGTAAGAATTTCTTTTCCCCAATTCTTCAACTTTGAAATCTAACTAGAAATGGGTAATTAGTAAGATGATTCTTGGATGTGAGAGTATTCATTATTCATGCATGTACAAATTAGGTTTGTGGGAAGATTGTTGAATATAAACAAGTAAAGATTGGGTTGGGAAATGAAGGGAATCTTGTAAAAGAGATTTGAAATCAAGATGCAAAACTAGTAATTGATAAAATTCTCAAATGAGCTAGAATTATGAATATCTTCCTAATTTGTGTTCAAATTTTGTTATGTCTCAAAATAGATTTAAGTTGCTAGAATTTCCGGAATATCGTAGTAATTAAAGGAAAGATCAAGAAAGGTATATATGGCTAACTTTGACCTTTGTAAAATCTTTTTGTTTGGTGTACGAATATTTGGTATGTGATATCTACGTGGATTATTTGTGGAATTCTTGTGATTGGTATGATTTGATTGATCGTGGTTAAGTCTCCCGATATAATGGTGTACGTAATTGGCAATAAACCAAATGTGTGATTGTGAATGTGTTATGTGGTAAGAGTTGAGAAACAAATGATGGAAGGAAATCATAAATGATGCAGTTGGAACAACTATGGTAAGAACATATATGGCTTGTATTGGAAATTATCGCGGTGACATAAAATGCATATGAGTTGTTGAATATGATGGAAATAGTATTGATGGCTATAGAAATTCTTTGAGAATTCTTGTTGTTGTTCTTTGTGAATTGTTGTTGTTGTTGTTGTTGTTGTGTTGTTTGTGAATTGTGATTGTTCGGTGGGATCGGGTTGCGTGCCGTAACACGAAGTAATAAGGTGTGAGTTGTGGTGATAAGGGTGGCCGAGGTAATAAGGGTGGAAAAGTCATCGAAATCACTATTGAAATGAAAATATGAGAAAGTTGTGAAATCATTGATGTGAAAATGTTGAAGGGGAAATAGAGAGATTGTAACTTGTTTGGCTTGATGGTTTTCTTTCATGTGTATTTGATTGTTGGTTCCATGACTACTTGTTACTTGTGTATGGTTTGAGTTTACTTAGGGCAAGTTTGTTCATACATACCAGTACAATTCAAATGTGCTGACGTCCCTTTTGCCAGGGGCACTACATTCGTGTCAAAGCAAACAAGGAAATCTCAATTGAAGCATCATCCGTTCAACTCTATAGCCAAATTTGCAATTCTAACCACTTGTTGTGCTAAAAGTACATCTAATCCGCAAGTCAAATCAAGTCAAAATCAAATTTTCAATCGTAAAACTCAAAGCAGAAGAAATAGAGTGGGAAAAGAGAACAAACCAGATTGCTATTACAGCGATCGAGATACAACCTTAAGAAAAACCAAGAATTTGCAGGCAAAAAAAGCTTCAATTATCGGCAGTGTGATGACCCTCATTTGCTTGTCCTTAGGGACACAGTGCGACACGGTGATTCCAAGCAGGTTATGATTGTAGGTGGATCCATAGCAGGTACTCCAGTCCACCGACCGTAGCTCCCCTTCACTTTCCGCCAGAAGCATTGGTGAGCCCTTTTCCTCCCGGGGCCTTGCGTGGCTCATGCCTCTTTTTATTTCGGAGTCTTGTTTTGGTTTTTGGTGTAAGGTATAGCCGGAACCTTGTTACCGACAAGTATTGTATCACTCTTTTATATCCCTAGAGGCTCCGTAGACAGGAAATATGAGTTATGTACTTATGTATTTTGGGCAGTATAACTTGTAAACCACGCTAAGTTACTATGTATTCCATGTAAATCTCGTAAGAATGTGTTTAAATTTATAAATGGCTATTTCACTTGGTTAATGAGAAATGGAAAAGCGGGGTAACACGTGGAATAGGAAAGGCACCCAGGTCCGCTTGGCTGGGGCTGCTCGGTCGAGCGCCGGTCGCGCCCCTCGGTTTTGGGGCGTGACAAACTTGGTATCAGAGCCTAAGGTTTTAAAGTGTCCTAGGATGTCTCGGAGCCGTGTCTAGTAGAGTCCTTCTTATTGGTGTGTTGTCGACCACATCTATAAGTTGGAGGCTACATGGACATTTTAGGAATGTTACTCTTCTTCAACACTCCAGATCGTGCGATAGAGCTTGACTATGAGATTGTCTTCTAACACGTGCTTTACGTTTCAATGTAAGTTTAAATGATCTTTCGTCTATTCGAAGTAATGTTGTCATATGACATGACAAATGGGCAAAGGCCTGAATATTAAGGAGATGACACATGTATCGTGATGACCGAATGGTACGAATATATGAGATACATACATAGTACCAGAAGCATACTTTATTCAAGAAAATTGTTAAAAATGATTACCACCTCCAAAGCGACATTGACTTGATAAATGAGACACGAGAATATACGGCACATGTGGATAGTGTGGGAAGTATGTATATGATCCTAAGGTGTAAAAGAAAATTTGTTAGATAAGCATGTGATATATGTAAGGCATGACTAAGAGAGTAATGAAAAACATGTAGGTCTCTTACGGGAGACAAGAAGTTATGAAAGGAGAGTCAATTGAACCCACGATGAGAAGACCCATATACAACGAACTTTATAAAAATCCAGAAGTGTACGAAGTGATATTACACCCCTAAAGGATATTGACATGAGGAATTGGAATCCCAAAGCCGTGTGGCTGAATAAGAGTAGAGAACTTATGAGGTTAATACCATAGTGACTTCAATCTCCCTAATAGTCGAACATATATGTGAGGGATAGAGAAACGAGACATATGTCCATAAAGTTGCTAAATTCAAGACTTGTGTCAAAATCCGGGACATTCTCCCTAAGTGGGGAAGGAAGGGCCATAGTAAGGCCACTTAAATACAACGAAACAAGAGTAAGACCATATAAATATGATGTTTGAATATTTTGTTGAAGACATGCACAATTTAGAAAAGTGATAATGGATGATGTGATTATCTGAAAGGATATGCTAATGATAGACCGCTAGTACCCCCCAAAAGGTGGAAGGTTAAGGAAGGTAACTTCCTCATACATGGTATTGTGAATGATAGGGTCAACGACCCTAGAAACTAAGAATATGTTTGTAAAGGGATTTTATATTTGTTAGAGGGTCAGGAACAATGGAACCTAAGGAAGTACTATAGGTCAAATGTAGAAGGTTGCGAGTTTTTAGAATGGGTTAATCATAGATTTGCGATTTAACCAAAGTTCCAAGACGTTAAGAAAGGTGGACGAGTGGGAAAACTAAATGTGATCCTACGAGAACCCAATAGTTCATTTGGAATTAATGGATAGCCTCTTAAAGATCTTACAAGAAAGTAAGTGATAAATGATACACGGATTAAAATAC
Organism: Nicotiana tabacum; assembly: GCF_000715075.1. Lineage (NCBI taxonomy): Eukaryota > Viridiplantae > Streptophyta > Magnoliopsida > Solanales > Solanaceae > Nicotiana > Nicotiana tabacum. The sequence continues at coordinate 35,213,002 of NC_134086.1, forward strand.
TTTCCCACGGGTGTCCCAATAAGTGTTGAGAGACGAGCAAGATGAATTCCTAACTCAGGTGAAAGGACCACGTAACATATGGAGGAATGCATAGCTATTCCTTAACTAGGAAGAATGAGGCAAGAAGAAATGGGGAGAAAACCTATAAATTGAGATGGTCATGGTTATTACAAAATATCTTGTATCAGAATGATGGACTCGCTTAGAGCATAAGTGTTAATAAAAGTTATAAAGGACTAACCATAATGCACCCGACTTGGGTGACACCGAATATAAACTAAAGGATCTAGAGACAGTTCATGTCTACATACAATGGAAAGTCTACTGGAGGTGAAGTTGTGGTATGATAAACTCATTAAACCAGCCACAATAATATTACAAGTTCATGGGAGGTAGACAAGTGCGGGGCACAATGAGGCTATCAGTTATGCACTGTGAGCAAAATAGAATGGGAATGAGTATTCCAGTTAGAAAGAAAAGATGGTACCAACATATTGTTTGGGCTAGTGGCGCTTTCTGAATTAGATATGTATGAAGGGTGTTGATATGTGTTTTGGGAAGTGTTGAACATTAAAGAGAGATCATGAGAATGTTCACAAGGGAAAGTGGAGTGACTTCTTAAATCCTATAAGCACACAAGGAGGAAAGAGGATGACCAGGAAAGGTCTGAGCACAATGTTACACTAGATTTGATGCAATGTCGTGCATATTAATGATATTAAGGTGTGTGCGTAGGCTAGAAGATGTTATTCCTTTGAAATAGAGGGTTCTATAAGAAAACTCATTTAGTAATGTCTTTTGTTGAGAATTTGGAAGAGTTAGTTGCAAGTATTCACATGACATTGTAACCATATCAGGGAAATTATGGTAGAACTCGATTCATGGGAGGTCTTATGTAAGAGAAATGTGATAAAGATGTTCACTAATGATGCAACATATTAAGGTGATAGTTTATGCCTCTAGGCAACCCAAGAATCATGAAAAGAACTATCCAACTCATGACTTAAAGCTTGCAGCGGTGGTGTTCGCACTAAAGATTTGGCGACATTATCTATACGGGGTCCATGTGGATGTATTCACGGACCACAAGAGCCTTCAATATATTTTCAAGAAGAAGGAGTTGAATCTAAGGCAACGAAGATGGCTAGAATTACTCAAGGACTATGACATTGATATTCTCTATCACCCGAGGAAGGCTAATGTTGTGGCAGGCGCTCTTAGTCGAAAATACATGGGAAGTTTGACTCATTTGGAGGCATATCAGAGACTGTTAGCCACGAAGGTTCACCAATTGGCCAATTTGGGAGTTCGCCTTGCAGACTCTAATGAAGGAGGAGTAATTGTACAGAATGGGGCTGAATCATCGCTCGTGGCAGAGGTGAAAGAGAAGCAATTTAACGATCTGTTGTTAGCACAACTGAAGGAGGGGATTCATAAACACAAGACCACAGCTTTTTCCGTTGGCATGAATGATGGTACCCTACGGTACCAGACCACCTGTGTGTTCCTGATATCGACGATCTTCGGGAAAGGATCATGGCAGAGGCTCACACTTCTAGGTATTCTGTGTACCCAGGTTCTACAAAACTGTATCATGATCTCAAGGAAATTTATTGGTAGAACAACATGAAGAGGGATGTGGTGGAGTTTGTGGCGATATGTCCGAATTGTCAACAAGTGAAGGCCGAACATCAAAGGCCCGGTGGATTGGCTCAATTCATAGAAATTCCAACGTGGAAATGGGAGATGATTAACATGGATTTTGTGGTAGGGTTGTCATGCACTCCGCGCAAATTCGACTCAATTTGGGTGATCGTGGATCGACTCATGAAATCAGCGCATTTCTTGCTAGTTAAATCTACCGACACAGCGAAACAGTATGCTCAGTTGTATATCAAAGAAATAGTCAGGTTGCATGGTACTCTAGTCTCAATCATTTCAGATCGCGGGGCTCAGTTTACAGCCCACTTTTGGAAGAAGTTTCAGCAAGGTTTGGGTACGCAGGTAAACCTTAGCACAACTTTTCATCTACAAACCGATGGGCAAGCAGAGCGGACTATTCAGACGCTTGAAGGCATGGTACGTGCTTGTACTATTGATTTCAAGGGTAGTTGGGATGGCCATTCTCCGCTCATAGAATTTTCTTACAACAACAGCTTCCATGCTAGTATCCAAATGGCACCGTTCGAAGCATTGTATGGTAGGAGATGCAAGTCTCCCATCGGATGGTTTGAGGTTGGAGAAGGGGAATTGATAGGGCCGGACCTCGTGTATCAGGCCATGGAGAAAGTCAAGCTTATTAAAGAAAGGTTGAAAACTGCTCAAAGTCGCCAAAAATCCTATTTGGATGTGCGTAGCAGAGATTTGGAGTTCAAAGAAGACGATTGGGTATTCTTGAAAGTTTCCCCAATGAAAGGTATCATGAGATTTGGAAGGAAGGAAAAATTAAGTCTGAGGTATGTCGAACCATACAAAATCATTCAGAGAATTGGTTAGGTGGCATACAAACTCGAGCTGGCACCCGAGATGTCATTGGTACACCCGGTCTTTCATGTGTCTATGTTAAGGAAGGTAGTAGGGGATCCATCCACCATCGTGCCAGTCGAGACTATTGAGGTGAATGAAGAGCTATCATATGAAGAAGTCCCGGTTGCCATTCTTGATAGGCAAGTTCGAAAATTGAGAAATAAGAAATTGCACCCGTGAAAGTATTATGGCGGAACCAGCAAGTTGAGGAAGCCACTTGGGAAGCCGAGGAAGAAATGAGAAAGAAGTACCCATATTTGTTTGAATAGTTATATAATAGCTTTCATGCATTTGGTTCCTATAAACTCTTATCTTTTGATTTGATCTATGTTAAACTATTCCATTTTGATTATGTATGTTGCCTATGCGGCCATGTTTGGTGTTGAACAAGTTATGTTATGTCTATGGAACATGTATATGTTGTTAGGATATGTATCTGGGGCCCTCTAACTGGTAGATAGTCCTAGTTAGAAAGGAAACTCTGGCGAAATTTTCGAAAATTTAAGGAGTTAGCCAAATTCGGGGCTGATGATAAATTTCATAATGTGAAAAGCAGAAGTTACATAAGGATGAATAATGAATGAAACTTGATCCTCATTCGAGGACGAATGATCTTAAGCGGGGGGAGAATGTAAAGCCCCAGAAAATTTTGCTTAGTAATTTAAGACTTCGTGGTGCCAAGGTAGGCTAAATATTTTATCTTGCGTACAAATGAGGATTTAGGATATTATGGATATCAATTGGATATATTAATAAGTGTATAAGTCATATTAGAAGTGAATTGGGGTCTAAGGAGAGGCCTAAGTCTAAGTCAAGTTATAAAATTTCATAATAGACGAAAGTTGCATATGAGTGCGCACAAGACCTCACTTTGGACAATTATATCTCTAGTTATATAAGGATTTGTGTTATGCAGAGCCTATCAAATAAAAGGTCTTTGAGTCTAGTTTCCAATGCTTCAAACTGTTCGTCATTCGGACATTCCTACACAAAGTTATGACCAAATTACCAAAGCAGCGCAGAAATTTGAACTACCGCGGCGCCCCATGCGGCGCCCGGCGCGCCAGTAGTAATTCCAGTATGGTCCAAAATTTCATTTCCAAACACATTTTTGCACAGAAGCCCCGTGCCCCGCGGTGCCCCATGCGCCGCGGCAATACAAAAAAATGGGTTTTTAAGACCCGAACCCCATTTCATTAAACTCGATTGAGGTTTATTTTTGGGGAAATTTTTGGTATTCTAGAGTGAAGAGAGAGAGATTCTAGAGAGAGGAAAGGGGAAAACAAAAGATTTCACTACTCTTCCTTGAATCACACCTTGAAATCGCATCAAAGGGTTGCTAAAGCTTCAAAGAGGTAAGAATTTCTTTTCCCCAATTCTTCAACTTTGAAATCTAACTAGAAATGGGTATTTAGTAAGATGATACTTGGATGTGAGAGTATTCATTATTCATGCATGTACAAATTAGGTTTGTGGAAAGATTGTTGAATATAAACAAGTAAAGATTGGGTTGGGAAATGAAGGAAATCTTGTAAAAGAGATTTGAAATCAAGATGCACAACTAGTAATTGATAAAATTCTCAAATGAGCTAGAATTATGAATATCTTCCTAATTTGTGTTCAAATTTTGTTATGCCTCAAAATAGATTGAAGTTTCTAGAATTTCCGGAATATCGTAGTAATTAAAGAAAAGATCAAGAAAGGTATGTATGGCTAACTTTGACCTTTGTAAAGTCACTTTGTTTGGTGTACGAATATTTGGTATGTGATATCTACGTGGATTATTTGTGGAATTCTTGTGATTGGTATGATTTGATTGATCGTGGTTAAGTCCCCTGATATAATGGTGTACGTAATTGGCAATAAACCAAATGTGTGATTGTGAATGTGTTATGTGGTAAGAGTTGAAAAACAAATGATGGAAGGAAATCGTAAATGATGCATTTAGAACAACTGTGGTAAGAACATATATGGCTTGTATTGGCAATTATCACGGTGACATAAAATGCATATGAGTTGTTGAATATGATGGAAATAGTATTGATGGCTATAGAAATTCTTTGAGAATTGTTGTTGTTGTTCTTTGTGAATTGTTGTTGTGTTGTTTGTGAATTGTGATTGTTCAGTGAGATCGGGTTGCGCACCGCAACACGAAGTAATAAGGTGTGGGTTGTGGTAATAAGGGTGGCCGAGGTAATAAGAGTGGAAAAGTGATCGAAATCACTATTGAAATGAAAATATGAGAAAGTTGTGAAATCATTGATGTGAAAATGTTGAAGGGGAAATGGAGAGATTGTAACTTGTTTGGCTTGATGGTTTTCTTTCATGTGTATTTGATTGTTGGTTCCATGACTACTTGTTACTTGTGTATGGTTTGAGTTTACTTAGGGCAAGTTTGTTCATACATACCGGTACAATTCAAATGTGCTGACGTCCCTTTTGCCGGGGGCGCTACATTCGTGTTATGATTGTAGGTGGATCCATAGAAGGTACTCCAGTCCACCAACCGTAGATCCCCTTCACTTTCCGCCAGAAGCATTGGTGAGCCCTTTTCCTCCCGGGGCCTTGCGTGGCTCATACCGCTTTTTATTTCGGAGTCTTGTTTTGGTTTTTGGTGTAAGGTATAGCCGGAGCCTTGTTACCGGCAAGTATTGTATCACTCTTTTGTATCCCTAGAGGCTCCGTAGACAGGAAATGTGGGTTATGTACTTATGTATTTTGGGCAGTATAACTTGTAAACCACGCTAAGTAACTATGTATGCTATGTAAATCTCGTAAGAATGTGTTTAAATTTATAAATGGCTATTTCACTTGGTTAATGGGAAATGGAAACGCGGGGTAACACGTGGAATAGGAAAGGCACCCAGGTCCGCTTGGCTGGGGCTGCCCGGTCGAGCGCCGGTCGCGCCCCTCGGTTTTGGGGCGTGACAAACTTGGTATCAGAGCCTAAGGTTTTAAAGTGTCCTAGGATGTCTCGGAGCCGTGTCTAGTAGAGTCCTTCTTATCGGTGTGTTGTCAACCACATCTATAAGTTGGAGGCTACATGGATATTTTAGGAATGTTACTCTTCTTCAACACTCCAGATCGTGCGATAGATCTTGACTATGAGATTGTCTTCTAACACGTGCTTTACATTTCAAGGTAATTTTAAACGATCTTTCGTCTATTCGAAGTAATGTTGTCATATGACATGACAAATGGGCAAAGGCCTGAATATTAAGGAGATGGCACATGTATCGTGATGAACGAATGGTACGAATATATGAGATACGTACATAGTACCAGAAGCATACTTTATTCAAGAAAATTGTTAAAAATGATTACCACCTCCAAAGCGACATTGACTTGATAAATGAGATGCGAGCTTATACGACACATGTGGATAGTGTGGGAAGTATGTATATGATCCTAAGGTGTAAAAGAAAATTTGTTAGATAAGCATGTGATATATGTAAGGCATGACTAAGAGAGTAATGAAAAACATGTAGGTCTCTTACGGGAGACAAGAAGTTATGAGAGGAGAGTCAATTGAACCCACAATGAGAAGACCCATATACAACGAACTTTATAAAAATCCAGAAGTGTACAAAGTGATATTACACTCCTAAAGGATATTGACATGAGGAATTGGAATCCCAAAGCTGTGTGGCTGAATAAGAGTAGAGAACTTATGAGGTTAATACCATTGTGACTTCAATCTCTCTAATAGTCGAACATATATGTGAGGTATAGAGAAACGAGACATATGTCCATAAAGTTGCTGAATTCAAGACTTGTGTCAAAATCCGGGACATTCTCCCTAAGTGGGGGAGGAAGGGCCATAGTAAGGCCACTTAAATACAACGAAACAAGAGTAAGACCATATAAATATGATGTTTGAATATTTTGTTGAAGATTTGCACAGTTTAGAAAAGTGATAATGGATGACGTGATTATCTGAAAAGATATGCTAATGATAGACCGCTAGTACCCCCAAAAAGGTGGAAGGTTAAGGAAGGTAAATTCCTCATACATGGCATTGTGAATGATAGGGTCAACGACCCTAGAAACTAAGAATATGTTTGTAAAGGGATTTTATATTTGTTAGAGGGTCAAGAACAATGGAACCTAAGGAAGTACTATAGGTCAAATGTGGAAGGTTGCGAGTTTTTAGAATGGGTTAATCATAGATTTGCGATTTAACCAAAGTTCCAAGACGTTAAGAAAGGCGGACGAGTGGGAAAACTAAATGTGATGCTACGAGAACCCAATAGTTCATTTGGACTTAATGAAGAACCTCTTAAAGATCTTACAACCTAAAGAAGGTCCTTATGGGGCGTGACACTTGATCAACGAGAACATTCAACCTAAAGAAGGTCCTTCTGGGACCAAGTAGTTAGGAGTCTTTTATTTTGCTTTAATGATGTAATAAGGCCAATGGCCACTAGTGACATTTTACTTTCTTTTATTTGGCATCGTTTTGGATTCGTCTTATTTTTATCACTAAAATGAGGCATTTAGCATTATAAGTTCTCCAAATTAATTTGTCGCTAGACCTACCTCGGGCACAACGAGGCACCCAAATTAGGACGCGATTTATATTCTTGCACAATGTGTTTAAATATTGCAACATTTTCTTCTCATAACCCGCACTAACTTGTTACCTTGTTTTTTGTTTTTCTTTTATTTTTATTCTCCTCCCCAAAGGTTAGTTCGTACATTCTGGCACCATTATCGTACAGTAAGAGATCCAAGGGCCCTCTACCTCCTCCTCCTCCGAGTCCTATCCGGAATAAGAACAAAGGCAGGATGGGAGATTTAAGCACCAGAAAGGAAATTGAAAGAATTGAGATTCCTCAGGGTACCCCGATTGCTAAGGAAACTGCTGCCCAACTTGAGCAGAAATTATTGAAATTCCGAGAAGAACTGGATCAAGTTCAGAATTTGGCAAATTTATCATTCTCTCTCACCGCTCCTGATGTCAACTTTCCAAATGCTCAAAATCCCACACCTCCACAGAACACCCCACAACCACAGATGCAACCCAATCATGCTCAACACTGCAACACATGCCACACTCCAAACAACACTCCACTACTCATTCCTGAACCATTGAACACCACAAACGACCACCTCCACAACACTCCCATCTCCGTAGATACCGTACCCCGCTACACTCAACCAATCTCAAGTGCACCTGAGTCTGATGACAAGGACTCTCTTATCAGAAACCTGGTAGCAGAACTCAAGAAGTTGACCAGCCGAGTCCAGGGCATGGAAGGAAACAAAGGTATAGAGGGGCTGAATTATGAGGACCTCTGCATTCAGCCAGATGTTGAACTTCCGGAGGGGTACAAACCTCCCAAGTTCGAAATGTTCGATGCCACGGGAGATGCCAGAGTCCATTTGAGGACATATTGTGATAAGTTGGTTGGAGTCGGAAGGGATGAGAAAATCCGTATGAAACTCTTCATGAGAAGTCTGAAGGGGGATGCTTTATCCTAGTACATCAGTCAGGACGCCAAGAAATGGACAAGTTGGGTAGGTATGGCATCGGATTTCATGGATAGGTTTCGATTCAATACAGAGAATGCACCGGATGTATTCTACATCCAGAATTTGAAGAAGAAGCCTACCAAGACATTCCGCGAGTATGCTACTCGTTGGAGATCAGAGGTTACTAAGGTCAGGCCGGCCTTAGAAGAGGAACAGATGAACAGATTCTTTGTCCAGGCTCAGGATCCACAATATTATGAGAGGTTGATGCTGATCGAGGGCCAGAAATTCCCCGATATCATCAAGCTGAGAGAAAGAATTGAGGAAGGCATTAAGAATGGTATGGTTACTAATCTTGAAGCATTGCAGGCTACCAACAAGGCTTTACACTCTGGTGGCACGTCCAAGAAGAAGGATGTCAGTGTCGTGATGGTCGCATAGGGAGCCAAATCACCACTAAAATACCACACTTACCCGTCACCTCCACTTACATATCAGCCTATCCCGAATTACCAAGCACCTTCACCCTCTCACCAAAATCCACCACCCGTTTACCAATCATCTCCACCTCCCACATATCAACCCACTTCACCCAGATACTCTCAACCTGCACCTGTTTACCAAGCTTATAATGCCCAACCCTCTCACTACCAATCACCTCCCACTCGCCAAAATTTCCCTAGACCCAGACCAAATTTTGATCGCAGACCTCCCAGACAATATACAACCATCGTTGAGCCAATTGACCAGCTGTATGAGAAACTTAAAGCTGCTAGTTACGTCTCCCTTATCCCTGCCATAACTCCAGAAAATCCTTCCCAGTGGGTCAACCCTACTAAGACCTGTGTGTCCCACTCCGGCATGAAAGGTCACACCATTGATGAATACCACTCATTGAAGGACAAGATTCAAACCCTGATCGACAATAAGGTCATCGTAGCAGAGTAACCTGCTCCTAATGTCCACAACAACCCTCTGCCTGACCACAACGGTGGAGACATTCACATGATCGAGATCGAAGATGACTGGGACCCCAAGGGGTCGATAGGATTGATTGCTGAGGATGATGAGCCAAAGAAACTGGCAGTCACGCTTAACCTAATTATTGTGCAGAATCAGCCCTCCCCGGGCGATGAAGTAAACATGTCTATACCTCTCGAATTTGAAACACCTTCTTCTGCGAAGGTGGCCGGACCAATTGAAGTTGAGTTTGGAGTCCCGAAGGCACCGACACCTTTCGAAGTTGCTATGTTACCACCAAGGTTACCTATTCCTGTAGCAATGTCAGACATAACACCGTTGCACTCAAATGCCATACCATGGGATTACACAGCTGAAGCAAGGAGGAAAGGGAAGACTAAGACAGGAGAAGCAATTGTTGCGCAGGGTATGACCAGAACAGGTAGGGTTTACACTCCAGAGCACCTAGCCGAGTCCAGTAAGCAAGCCTCTGGACGGACTATTGAAACTGGGCCCGATGATCTTTGGAGAAAAATACAAGCTAAGGAGTATTCGGTCGTTGAGCAGTTGAACAAAACACCAGCGCAGATCTCCATCCTAGCTCTTCTATAGAGCTCTGACGCACACAAAAATGCCTTGATGAAGATATTGAGCGAAGCTTATGTGCCCAGCAACATAACTGGAGGCGAAATGGCAAATATGGTAGGACAAATACTGGAAAGCCACAAAATCACCTTCCACGAAGATGAGCTGCCGCCGGAACATGGCCATGCACATCACCATGCAATGCGAGGATTACTTCATCACTAGAGTCTTGATCGATGGAGGCTCCAGCCTCAATATTTGTCCGTTGATAACTCTCAGAACATTGGGAAAGAGCCTGCACGAGATCAAAGATGGGGCCATCAATGTCAAAGCCTTCGATGGGTCCCAAAGGTCTACTATCGGAGAGATCAGCCTATGCTTGCAAATGGGGCCAACCTGGTTCGACGTTGACTTTCAAGTGATAGATGTCCCAGCATCCTACAATTTGCTATTGGGATGACCATGGATCCACGCCGCTGGAGCTGTAGCATCGACCCTGCATCAAATAGTGAAGTTCGAATAGAATCACCAAGAGGTGATTATTCATGGCAATGGTAGCAACCCCATATATAGTCGTCGGACCATCCCGATGATTGGAGGCAAAAAGAGAATAGGCGGAGAAACATACCACCACATTGAAAAAGTCAACACTGTAGACAAAGATAATGGTGGGATAACAAGATTGAAAGTATCCTGAATTGGTGTGGATATGAACCTGGAAGGGGACTCGGCAAAAACCTCCACGGAATCGCCAAACCCATCAAGCTAAAGAAACATGGTACTACATTTGGTTTGGGGTATGAGTACACTTGGGAGGAGTTCAATCACTGGTCACCACCATGGCGCGGTCCCTACTACCCACTGGAGCATCCGATACCTCACCTGGAGCAGACTTTCGAGCCGGTAGATACTATATATGGGTCGGAGGAAGATGAAGCATTGGCAGCCGTGAAGAATCTGTTCCTGGAGGATGATGATATGGACTGCTGTGTTATTTTCGAGGAGGAAGGGGAGGAAGGCCCTTCTATACAAGTTGTGAACCGAGGAGAGCGCCTCAACAATTGGTCAATCAGAACCACCAGGGCCCGAAAAACTTCGGGGTAGCAAGGCTAAACAAAAGCACTATGCATCACATTTTTACCTTTTACTACCTGATTTTATTTCCGCACTGTCTTTTAATTTTGAAAAGAGCTCTGATATTCAAAACAATTATGAACTCAATCGAAGAATTTAAGTTTATTATATATCTCTCTCTTATTTTTTTTCTATCATTCACTTTATTTTACACAACATTACTATTACTTGCCTTGACGATGAACCAACGATTGTGACTTGCAACGAGACAATGCAACAAACGGATACGGATTCAGAAGAGGATGATATACCAGAAGAGGTCGTCAGAGAGGTTGAGAATTTTGAGAATAGACCTAAGTCTAACTTGGACGAAACTGAGGTCGTTAATCTGGGAGATACAGAGAATGTCAAAGAAACGCGCATCAATATTCACCTGTCACCATCAGAAAAGAAAGAGTACACGGAGTTCCTAAAAGAATATGAAGACATATTCGCCTGGTCATACGATGATATGACTGGTCTCAGCACATCCATTGTAGCTCACAAACTGCCAACAGATCCAACATGTCCGCCGGTAAAGCAGAAGCTCAGGAAATTCAAACCTGACATGAGTTTGAAAATCAAAGAAGAGGTTACCAAGCAAGTCAAAGCCAAGGTTCTCAAGGTAGTAGAGTATCCGACATGGTTAGCCAACATCATGGCAGTGCCAAAAAAGGATGGGAAAGTTAGAGTTTGTGTTGACTACCGGGATCTTAATCGGGCCAGTCCCAAAAACGACTTCCCCTTGCCTAACATACACATTCTTATCGACAATTGCGCCAAGCATGAGTTATAGTCTTTTGTTGATTGTTTTGCTGGGTATCATCAGATATGGATGGATGAGGAAGATGCAGAGAAAATGGCTTTCATTACGCCATGGGGAATGTACTGTTACAAAATGATGCCATTCGGTTTGAAGAATGCTGGTGCCACCTACATGAGAGCCATGACTACCATCTTTCATGACATGATACACAAGGAGATTGAGGTATATGTGGATGATGTCATCATCAAATCCAAGAAAGCTAGGGATCACATGGAAGACCTAAGAAAGTTCTTCAACAGACTGAGGAGGTACAATCTGAAACTGAATCCCGCCAAGTGTGCATTCGGGGTTCCTGCTGGAAAATTATTGGGTTTCATCGTGAGTTGTCGAGGAATTGAATTGGATCCATCAAAGGTCAAAGCTATCCAAGAATTGCTGCCGCCAAAGAACAAGAAGGACGTGATGAGTTTCCTAGGGAGACTCAACTATATCAGCCGGTTCATAGCTCAGTCCACTGTCATTTGTGAACCTATCTTCAAAATGTTGAAAAAGGATGCTGCTACCAAGTGGACTGATGATTGTCAGAAAGCCTTCGACAGAATCAAGGAATACCTGTCAACGCCACCAGTCTTGGTTTCGCCTAAGCCAGAAAGACCCCTATTGCTTTACCTTGTGGTATTGGATGGAGCATTCGGTTGTGTTCTGGGACAACATGATGAAACAAAGAGAAAGGAGCAGTCCATCTACTATCTCAGCAAGAAGTTCACACCGTACGAGGCACGGTATTCTCTTTTAGAACGTACTTGTTGTGCTCAGACTTGGGTCGCACAGAAGTTGAGGCATTACTTCTGTGCTTACACTACTTATCTCATATCCAGAATGGACCCTTTGAAGTATATCTTCCAGAAACCCATGCCCACTAGCAAGCTCGCCAAGTGGCAAATCCTGCTAAGGAATTCGACATTGTTTATGTGATCCAGAAAGCAATCAAAGGGCAATCCTTGGCGGATCATCTCACCGAGAATCCCATGGACGGAGAATACGAGCCCCTAAAAATGTATTTTCCCGATGAAGAGGTATCTTTCATAGGAGAAGATATTGTAGAATCCTATGATGGTTGGAGGTTGCTTTTCGACGGAGCTGCGAATTTTAAAGGAGTTGGCATAGGAGCAGTCCTAGTATCAAAAACCGGCCAGCACTACCTGGTATCTACCAAGCTCAGGTTCCCTTTCACCAATAATCTGGCCGAATATGAAGCCTGCATCTTGGGGCTCAAAATGGTCATTGACATGAACGTTCAGGAGTTGCTAGTGATCGGGGACTCAGACTTGCTCATAAATTAGGTTCGAGAAGAGTAGGCAACCAAGAACTCTAAGATACTTCCCTACTTGCATCACATACAGGAGTTGAGGAAAAGGTTCACAAAGACAGAATTTCAGCACGTCCCCAGAGTCCAGAACGAGTTTGCTGATGCATTAGCTACTTTATCATCCATGATTCAGCATCTAGATACAAATTTCATTGATCCCATCCCAGTAATGATTCATGATCAGCCAACTTATTGCGCCCACGTTGAGGAAGAAACGGATGGAAAGTCATGGTTCCATGACATAAAGGAGTACTTGACAATAAGGGAATATCCAGAACTTGCCAACACTACTCAAAAGCGCACACTTCGTAGGTTATCCGGCAACTTCTTTCACAGTGGAGGAATCCTGTACAGGAGGACTCCTGAGTTGGGTTTACTAAGGTGTGTCGAAGCAAAAGAAGCATCCAGGCTATTAGACAAAGTGCATGCAGGAACCTGCGGGCCGCACATGAATGGCTCTGTCTTAGCAAAGAAGATACTCCGAGCAGGGTATTTTTAGATGACTATGGAAATAGACTGTATCCAGTATGTTCACAAATGCCATCGCTGTCAGATACATGCAGATATGATAAAGGTGCCTCCAAACGAGCTTACTGCAACAAGCTCACCATGGCCATTCGCCACTTGGGGAATGGATGTTATCGGACCTATCGAGCCTGCCGAATCAAATGGGCATAGGTTCATCTTAGTGGCAATCGATTATTTTACCAAATGGGTCGAAGCAGCATCATACAAGGCGGTCATTAAGAAGGTTGTGGCAGATTTCGTACGCGACCGCATTGTTTGTCGGTTCGGAATTCCGGAATCAATCATCACCGATAATGGTTCCAATCTCAACAACAACTTGATGAAATCAATGTGTGAAACATTCAAGATCAAACACAAGAACTCTACAACCTACAAGCCTCAGATGAATGGAGCTGTAGAGGCAGCCAACAAGAATATCAAGAAGATACTAAGGAAGATGGTCGAAAGGCACAAACAATGGCATGAGAAATTATCATTCGCCTTATTGGGATACCTCACCACAGTCCGCACATCGACCGGAGAAACTCCCTACATGTTGGTCTATGGTACAGAGGCGGTCATCCCCGCCGAGGTAGAAATTCCCTCCTTAAGGATCATACAAGAAGCAGAGTTGGATGATGCAGAATGGGTAAAAGGTCGCTACGAGCAGTTAGCCCATATAGATGGGAAAAGTATGAATGCAGCTTGCCATGGTCAGTTGTATCAGAACAGAATGTCCAGAGCCTTCAACAAAAGAGTTAAACCAGGGAAGTTTACACCGGGGCAGCTGGTGTTGAAGAAAATATTCTCACATCAAGATGAAGCAAAGGGGAAGTTCTCTCCCAATTGGCAGGGTCCGTACATGGTTCACCGGGTTCTAACTGGAGGAGCCCTTATTCTTGCAGAAATGGATGAAGAAGTCTGGCCGAAGCCAATCAATTCAGATGCAGTGAAACGATACTATGTGTAACCACTTATGATTCCCTTTATGATGTAATTTGAACTACGCCTGACCTGATTCCCGTTTAAGAGGGGATACGTAGGCAGCCCTATGGGTTCGGTCACAATTTAATAAAAATTCAATTTTTCCCCGCTATTGGAACTGGGGCAGAATTTTGAGGAGGACCCTCAAAATTCAGAAGTTGATTTTAGTCCATGCATCGCCAGAAGCGCCAGCCCAGTAAACTGGGGCAGAATTTTGAGGAGTACCCTTAAAATTCCGAAGACGATTTTTTTTAGTCATTCAGCACAGCCGTCAGAAATGTCCGCTCAGCAAACTGGGGCAGAAATTTGAGGAGGACCCTCAAAATTCCAGAGCGAAAGAGGTTGCAATGTCTTAAACCATGTCGCAGCCATTGGTTCATCTAAAGAAAACTATTTTCGATTATATACTTACGTTATATTTACTAAATCATGCATAACTATTATACGGATTGCTGTTGTTTAGCGACGCTACCCCAATGACACACAACGTCAAGAGCCCAGGGAAGACGAACTAACCTTTTCCCCTTTCATAACTCACGATTTTTCTTTGGATGCAGGCACTCAATTCGCAATATCATTAGATATATTTATGCACTCACACTTTCCCAAGAATGCAACCTCTCAGAACCATCACGTGCCCGCAATTGCTATCCGTACACAATCTTCCCAGCAGTCATATTGTTATAATCGACTATCAGCTAAGAGATCTTACTACTAATCGTCCTTTTACATTCTTGCACTGCATAAGGCTACTTTTCTGCCTTTCGAGGTTAAGCTCTACCTCCATCTGCATATCTTTGCATTGCATAAGGCTACTTTTCTGCCTTCCGAGGTTAAGCTCTACCTCCATTATCATTTGCATAAGGCTTCCTTTCTGCCTTCCGAGACTAAGCATTGTCTCCATCCTGCATTTCTCTGCATTGCATAAGGCTACCTTTCTGCCTTCCGAGACTAATCATTGTCTCCATCTCGCATTTCCTTGCATTGCATAAGGCTACCTTATCAGCCTTTCGAGACTAAGCCCTGTCTCCATCTGCATTTTGCATAAGGCTACTTTTCTGCCTTCCGAGGTTAAGCTCTACCTCCATCATCATCTGCATAAGGCTACTTATTTGCCTTTCGAGACTAAGCTCTGTCTCCATCTGCATTTTGCATAAGGCTACCTTTCTACCTTCCGAGGTTAAGCTCTGTCTCCATCTGCATTTTGCACAAGGCTACCTTTCTGCCTTCTGAGGTTAAGTTCTACCTCCATCTGCATTTCCTGCATTGCATAAGGCTACCTTTCTGCCTTCTGAGACTAAGCTCTGTCTCCATCCTTCATGCCTGAAATATCGCCACTCTATTTTCTTGCATCGGCTGAAAGATCGCCACCTTATCTCTCTCGCATGGCTGAAATATCGCCACCTTTTATTTACGTCTTGCATCGGCTGAAATATCGCCAAATCCTACATTTCATGGGCTGAAAGATCGCCACCTTCTGCATTTCATGGGCTGAAAGATCACCAAATTGTCCAAAGGTGTCATTGTTCGGAGGCACCATTTGCATAGCCCGAGAACGCCATGCCATGGCCTGAGGACCCCATTTTGTCTTTTGCATATCATTATTCAAAGGCATCATAGTTCGAAGGCATCATCTACATGGTCTGAGAACATCATTTCATGGCCTGTGAATTTTTATTTACGCTCTTCATAGCCCGGGACGTCATGGTCCAAGGACGTCATCCTAACCGCCCAAAGACAGCATTCATGGTTCAATGGGAATTTGCATCACGTTTAAATATGCACAATATATGTTCGTATTGCTCATTTGCAGGTAAATTGGCTAGCAACGACCGTCTCATCAGGAGCGATCTCGCTCCGATTCCCGCAGCCTATCAATTTTCAGAAACCTCTCTCAATATAAACATCGCGTTCGTTTCAAATCTCCATCGGCATATTCCGTCAATGGTTCCTGAACTACATATAGCCTGATTCCTATAAGACCAGGGATATGTAGGCAGCTCAGAGACTAGAGCTCGGTCAAAACTCCTTTCAAATCGCCACTTTCGGTCAAAATTGGCCATCATATCTTTACCAGACAACTCTTTCATCCTCCTCGGGTAAAGAGGGGCAGCTGTTGATACCCAATTTTTCCCTATGTATTTCTATACAAAATACTTTCAACATGTACATGCATATATAAGCATGCCCCAAGAGTTTTGGTATTTTTCCTAATTCTTAAAGATTTTTAAAATCAATTTATTGTCTATTTTAGCAGTACAAAATCCATAATTATTTCCAAAATCATCAATTTTGGTGAATAACTTATTTTATCCTCATATTTACACCAAAATACAATTAAGGTCATTTTTGCACATTTTTACAAATTTGTTTGGCATTTTTAAAAGATAAATTGCATATAATTGCAAGTATAGCCTATTTTGTAATTGATAGCATCTTATAATTATAAAATTAACCCCAACATTTTTTTAATTAATATTTATATGATATTTGTTTACCCGATACCTTTAATTTGTTCTTAAAATCGTTATTGCTATTTTTTATAAAACAAAATGGGAAAAGTGGCTATTTACAATCTAGCCTCAATTGTATTTCAATTTCAACCAATTTGGCACGCCTAATTAACCCAACTCAGCCCCAAATTCGAGCCCAAACTACCCAGCCCAATTACCTTTTACCCGACCCAGCACCTACTCAACCGACCCAGCCCATAACCTCGTTCAATCTCGATCGTTGATCACTTAGATCAACGGCCACCATTGATTCTTTCCTTTTTAATTTCAAAGGACCCCTAAACCTACCCCATTCCTTCAGAGACGCCTCCTTTGAATCCCTTCTTTCTCTCAACTCTCTCTCAACCCACCTCAAACCCTAGCCGCCGCCTCTCACTGAAACCCTAATCCATGGCTTCCCAGGCTCATTGGAGACCTGTACCAGCCTCTCATGGCCTCTACATGCTCATCTTTGAGGTCCTATGACTAGATCTTGAAGGGGTTTCGACCAAGCCTTTGCTTGATGACTGTTCTCCGGTCGTCTTCAACCTTTGTCCAGGCCAGCCATGGCTATTCGAGTTCGATCTTCGACTTTCCTGCTTAGATTGATGGTTTTCAAAGCCTTTCTCATCGCTTGGTTTTTTTATGAAATCCTAATCTCTAAGGTTCCTTCGATTTTATTTCAGATCTGCCCCGGATCTATATGTGTTTGAACTTTCTAAGCATCTTTCTTAAAGTTTCTTTAATTTTTTGCTTTCAAAACTCTTTATTCTTTAATTAGGGTTTTATGTTAAGGTATTTCGAGTCTCTTCTCTAATTCTCGACATGTTTACTGTGTTTTGCTTCTGTTATTTTCTATCTGAGTTAGCATTTTAAAACCCTAATTCTTGAGATTTTGTTTGAGTTTCTTAGTCTGTTTGTTAACATTCGTTTACCTTGTTTTTCTATCTGAGTTAGCATATTGAAAACCCTAATATTTTGGGTTTTATTCGAGATTTTGAATTTGTTTGCTAGTTTCACTTGTTTATCGCCTCTAAACCTGACTGATTTTGAAAACCCTAGTTCTTTGGGGGTCTATTTGAGTTCCTGAAGTTCTTCGTCTGTTGAAATTGCTCAATGAGATTCCTTTACTTCAACTCTCTTTTTTCTTTATGTGACTCTTTTGGTTCTGAGTTCTTGCTACCTGTCAAACTCGACCATGATTTTCACTCGACTCTTTGCATGCCTCTGATCCTTTTCTCTATTACTAAACCACTGAAACCTGACTATCATGCTTCGAATGCTTGCTCTATGCTACTACTGTATGTTGTTTCTTTTGCCATAGCTTGGCCTCACATGTCTATTACTTGTGCATTCCTTTATATACTGAATCCCTTATGTGATTGATTTTCAAACTCAAAACTGATTTCAAAACTTTTTCCTCTTACTCGCCTGTTAAGGGTTGATTGATTCTCTTTCTTGGTTTTGCCTTACTAAACCCTTTCCAAAAATAAGTACAATCCTATACTTGGACTTAAATACCTATTGTATGATTTTACTGCTCCTTTTATGGCAACAACCATTCTGCTTACAGACTGATTTTCTTTCCTTATTTTTGATCCTGTTAGTATCCGTTTGAACAATAATCCCTTGATTAAAGGGAAGTCTTGTGTTAATTGATTCTGATTGTGATCATGCCCATATTTGTGTTAAAGCTATACTTGTTACCTTATTCTTTACTCGTCTTCAGTACTATATGTACTCCCCATTCTCTTTTGCATGACACTCACCAACACATTGCATATCACGAACACACACAGCATAAGTCACTACTTTTTCTCTCAAATACTCTTAGTTTTTCTTAAAAGCATTCGAGTTTTTCTCTGAACTCATAAGCTAGAGTCCTCTTCTCTGATTGTGCTTTGGCTACAAGTATTCCATTTTTCTTCCTGCTTACTTTTCTGCAACTGGTATGTCTCTTCTTGTTTAAATTCTGCCTCTATCTTATGTGTTTATGCTTCAGTCTTCTCTTTGTTTATTTTACTGCTTTTTGCAAGTTTGTTTATTCCTGCTCCTATATGAATCCCCATCCCTAAACCCTTTGTATGTTGAGTTATGGTTCAGAAAACATGACAACACTTGATATTGTTGTTCATGTATATGGACTGGACTCCCTGAGTCCTAAACTCTTTCAATTCCCATTCCTTTTCCCCCTTATATGTATTCTAAGCTTGAGACCTTGGTCTGGCAGTGTCCTAATCACTGCCCAGGCCATAGTCTGACCTTCAATAGGTCTGTGCTCTTATTTGTTGGCTGAACAGGCTTGGTCAAGGGTGTGCCAGCCTATCCTATGGCTAGGCATGACCACCAGCCTGCCATGGCACTCCCTAACCCCCCTCTTGCACTTACACTCATTCTTAGAAACTAAATTCTGCCCCTTTCTTGTGAGCCTTGCCTTGGGACCCCCGGAGCTCCCTCTGAACTTGGACACCTGACGGCTGGCCCTTCCACACTGCACTATAACTCTTTCTAATTAATATCTTGGGTGTAAGCACTGCCTGGAGTTCTTGAAACTCCTTGGATCTCTAAATCACCCTAGATAAGAGAAGGCTTTGGAAATCTGGATCTCGGAAGTGGTTCAATCTCATATTGTTAGATACTAAGTCTGAATTAGGCTGCTCGGATGTAGCTGTAATTTCTTATGTATTTTTATTTCTGTCTTATTTTTCTGGTCTGTAATAATTTGTATAAACTCGGGGATCTAGTGAAAAGGGGAGGGAATTTACTTTTATGCACAAAAGGGTAGAAACCATGCCTATAGGACTTTTACTGTTAATCTATGCAATCTCACAAGTAGAAACCATGCCTATAGGATCTAACTTTCTGATTTCTGCAACTATGCATATAGATACCATGCCTATAGGGATTTGCATTTCTGCATTTATAATGACATTAGACAAACCGTTAGGTTTAATGATAAATCAGCATATAGATATCATGTTTATAAGGCTATTAACATTTGAAAGGTATTAAAATCAGTAACTCGTAGAGATCATGCCTATAGGAACTTCAAATCAGAATTGCTCCACTCGTCTAAAATAGTACTGACCCTTTTTGCTAAAACAAGCGACTTTCTGCACGTTTTCTGAACCCTTAAAACTTTTCTTGCAACCAAATCAGTGCATCTTTTTCCTTCTTGATAAATATTCTCAAATCAATGCATATTTTCTGAAAACTTACTGCTTTCCTGATAATTTGACAAACATTTTTTCAAATCAATCTGAATTCACTTCTTTATACTTATCTGATAAACCTTTTGAATCAGTCTGCAATTCAGTTCTTTTGTTAAAACTCGGCAACTCTTTTTCTTAAACAAGTATGTTTTCTGAACCTCGTTTTAAACCATTTTCTTTGTATTAAGTCTGCAATCTTTTTTGAAACTTATATTATTCTACAACTCCTTTACAATCAGTAGTTCTGTCTCACACTTAAGGTAAAGTTGACTAATTAAAGTGGCTCAGTGTTTGACAACTGCATTCGAGTGAGCCTAATGCGGACTTCCTGTCTAAAAATATGTGTTGAATCAGTCCGCTTATTGCTTTAATTTTTAAAGACCAAACCAGTACATGCAAGACATGCTAAACTCCATGGCTTATCTGATTTATGGAGGTTTACTTGAGCCTTACCCGCTTATTTGCTTTCCCCTCTACTTGTATTATGTGTTTTTGGTTGACGCCTTTGTATTTTATCCTTTGAAACTCTCAAAAGGCCCCAAATCCCTTTCCCTTTAGGATTAGTAGTCCTAAATGCCTCCGGGACTGATAGGATTGGGATGGGTACTAGCATGAAATAAGTAACGAAACTTTCTGTGCTTTAATACCTTAACGGGGTGGGAAGGGTAAAATATGGATATGATGACCGGTGCGCTAATATCACGTGCGACCCCTCTTCTAAGGAGTGATTGCTGGATATTGCATTGATGTGATCTATATTATCGGTAAACCTAGGACCCCTTTCCCTTTTACTTGTTAATTTTTTTAAGTTTTCTTGTAAACTAATTTTCTAAACTCTCTACTTCTTCAACTCTTAAACTTGTTTGCAAAACTATGTGAAGCCCTTTACTTTATTTTTCTACTTGTCTTCTTAAAGTCACAATTGTAGCATGGCCGGGAACCACACTTGTGGATCCTGAGGGGTGCCTAACACCTTTCCCTCGGGATAATTTCTAGCCCTTACCCTAATCTCTGGTCTCTTCATCTCAAACCTTTCTTAAAAGTGTCTTAATGCACTATAATCATTAGGTGGCGAATCTTCAACTTCTAAGACCCAATTATCGAAAGGGAATAGAGTTGTCCTCCCAATGTCGTATACCCGATTTCGACCCATAGAAAAAGAGGGCGTCTACAGGGTGCTTGAGTCCTACCTGTCAAACACCCCTAAGCATGCATCTTAAGATATAAACCTGAATAACATCTGTTGAATTACGAAAATAACATACATGAAGGAAACATGCCAGAAAGACATATGTACGTATACATGTAGAATATAGTGGGCGAGCCGGCAAGGCTGATATAGACAACTATACACCCAAAACTGAAAGCCGACAAGGCCACATACAACCCAACTACACATACTATCTATAGACCTCTAATAGAAATATAATTGTACAAATACGGGGTTGAGCCACATCATACCTATATATATACAAACATATCGTACCAAAATCAAAAGCAGCTCCGGATCAAGTGGAGCACACCAACTCTCGCTGAGCAAAGATCCTAAGAAGGGGGAACGTCAGCTTGCTTACCTGCACCTGTGAGCATGAAACGCAGACCCTGTAAAATAAGGCATCAGTATGAATAATGTACTGAGTATGTAAGGTATGAAAATTACTACGTAAAAGACATAGAAGAAACATGGAATAAAAGAAATCCATCTGTAAATCTGAATAACTTTGTAAATTTTGAAACATTTATAATATCATGCACGTGCGTATAAATGTCATGTCATGCATAGGTATGGGCGTACATAATATCATCAAGCCACTTGAGGGCATCCCATCATATCATTTCGTCCACTATGGGCAACATTATCAACATATACCAACTGATCAGGTGGTGGTGCTTATATAACACCGTAACCTTTTTATATATATATATATATATATATATATATATATATATATATATATATATATATATATATATATATATGTGTGTGTGTGTGTGTGTGTGTGTGTGTGTGTGTGTGACACCGTCTGGTCATGGGTCAATACACATGTATAAATGGGTGAAATGCATGAAAAATACATAAAAATCTCAATGTTCCTTCCGGATAAACTTTTTCAACTACGTATTATTCTGAGACCCATGAGCAGAAGATAATAATAATTCACATGGGGAATCAAGAATATAGATACCCCTAGTATTTCTATGGATATAATAATTTATGGAAACTGCGCATTTGCTCGTTTCTTCTATATAATTTGGACCGTGCCAAAAGAAAGAAGGGATTACCTTAACATACCTGGAGTAGGGAAAACTTTGTATAATATTCTTGTCGAAGATTGCACCGTACTCTTTTGTTGTGGTGATTTTGGAGATGAAAAATTATGAGAGATCCCTTGATCATTGCAGAAGTTCTCAAATGCTTTGCTTTCAAATTCTCCTCTATGATCACTTTTTATGGAGGATATGTAGTAACCTTTTCTAACTGCACTTTCTTGCTGAAGACTTCAAAGTTCCTTAATGCCTCATCCTTGTGACTTAGAAAAATAACTCTGATGAATCGAGAAAAATCATCTACTCTAACGAAGGCATACTTTCTACAACCTATGCTAGCAGTTCTAGTAGGCCCAAAAAGATCCATATGCAGGATTTGAAGAGGCTTTGTAGTAGAAACAATATCTTTGGCTTTAAAAGAGGACCTGGTTTGTTTTCCTAGTTGACATGCATCACAAATTTGATCTTTTGAAAAATCTACTTTTGGAAGACCAATGACAAGATCATTTTTGAAACGTTTATGAATAGTATGCATGCTGGCATGACCAAGTTTTCTATGCCATACCCAAAGGTCATCAATTATAGAAGCTAGACAGATTTGATTACCAAAACTATCTAAGTTACTGATAGTATAGACATTTCTATCCCTATTTCTAGAGAGAATAACTTTACCTGATTCATTTTCAGTAAACCAACCATATTTTTTGAAATGAACCTCGTAGTCATTATTACATAGTTGACTGATACTGAGAAGATTGTAATCAAGTTCATCAACCAGATACACTTCATCTACATCATATGTTGAGGTAAGAGGAACCCTTCCAACTCCATTTACATTTCCTTTTGATTTATCTCCAAAGGTAACTATTCCTCCATCTAGTTTGGTGACTGTTTTGAATAATTGTTCATCACCAATCATATGTCTGGAACACGCATTGTCAAGATACTATTTTTCTTTTCGATTCTTCTTGCGGTGTTCCTGCAAAAAAGGACTACTTATTTTTATGTACCCAACCCAAGTCTGCTTGGGTCCTGAATGGTTAGAGCTCTGAGTATTATCTTAACTAGAAGATTTAGGTCGCCAAACCCATCTCCTGTTGTTCTTGAACCTGCAATGGTTAGAAGTGTGGCCAAGTTGTCCACAATAAAAACAAGAAAGATTATTGGGATTTTCAGAGTCTTTTTCTGCTCTGATTCTATTCCTGCATTGGTTAGTGTTGTAATTATTTTATCACAAGAAGTACATGTAGTAGAATTTCTAGTTCTAATCAAAGGTGTATGAGGAGTAATCTGATTTGATCTAATAGAACTATGACTGGTGGATTTTCGCAATCCTTTCAATTGAAGTTGAAGTTCATCAATTTTATCTTGAAGCATATCTCGCTCAATTTCACAGATTTCCAACTTCAAAGCCCAGTCTGTCTTTTCTCTTTTGACTTTTTTGGGTTCATTTAGAACTCTCTGAATATCTACGAGAGCAATATCAACAAATTCTTGGAGTTCATAATAATTAAGACATGTAGGAAGACGTACCTCACTAGTTCCTTCGTCTGTCATAAGACCAAGTTCACCTAAGTCCTCTTCCTCACCTATTCCTTCGTCTGCCATGAGTCCAAGATCCCATAAGTCCTCATTGTTGTCTTCTTTTATGGCCATGAAATACATATTTGTAATTTCTTGATGATCATATTCTTCTTCATCACTCCAAGCTCCAAAGGACTTCTTCTTTTGAAAATTCTTACTTAGTTTCTTCTTCAGTTCAGGGCATTCGGCTTGAGTGTGTCTATGTTTTCCACATTCATAGAAACTTCCATCATTTTTATCATTATCATTGTTCATCCTACTTTTTCTAAAGTTTGATTTACCTCTCCTGCTATTTCTCTTCTTCCTCATCATATTTGTTACAACTTTTGAGAGCATAGCTATGTTTTCATCTTGTTCTCCTCTTTCCTCTTCTTCCTCATTTTCTGGTTTGGTCATAGTTGCTTTGAAATCAAATGTCTTCTTCTTTTCTTGTTGAATCTGCCTGTCTAAGCGTGTTTTCTCAAATACAATTAGATCACCTCTAAGTTCATCATTTGATATTTTGTCAAGATCCTGACATTCCAAGACAATGACTTTGGGTTGCCAAATTGTGGGAAGACCTCTCAAAATTTTTCTGACTTGTTCTCCGCTTTTGATTTGTCTACCAAAAGATTTTAAGTCTCCAAGGATTTTTCTGAACCTGGAGAACATTTCCTCTATTGATTCTCCATCCTTCATTTGAAATAATTCATAGTCTCGAACTAGGAGATTAATCCTTGTTTCTTTCACTTTGTTGGTTCCTTCATATGTGACCTCTAATTTATCCCACATTTCCTTTGCAGTTTCACGGCTTGATATCTTCTCATATTCTTCTCTATTAATAGCATTATACACCATATTTTTTGCCATAGCATTCACTGTTATAACAGCTAATTGTTATTCAGTGTAGTCATCTAAATTAAGAGGATCAGATGATACTATGACTTGACTATTTTCATCTTTCTTTGGCGGAATTGGAAGATTTTCCTTTTTGATCATGTGCCAAACTTTAATGTCATATGACATGGTATGGGTCTCTATGCGCACTTACCAGTGAGAAAAGTGCTGACCGTTGAAGTATGGGGGTCATACATGAGAGGTTCCTTCTTGAAATAATGTTCCAACAACTATATTTGATCTCATGATCTTTCTTTCACTTGCTGTTAAGCAAAGTTTGTGAGCCGTGTCAGATAGCAATTAAAAGCACAAGAGGAAGTGAATTGTAATCGATTTAAAAATCTTAGTTGACTAAATGTAAGTTTAGTCATCTAGACTTTGCACGGTGAATGATTTCAGTGGAAGTGAACTGAAAGAGCAGAAAAGTAAAGAATACACAATAATTTTTATACTGGTTCATTACCGGTATGGTACCTATGTCCAGTTCCTTTGGGTCACAAGGGTTCTCTTAGATCTTGGATAAATGTTTACAACAGTGATGGTTTTAGTATGTTTACAACTAAAGATATACAACAACAGTGATTTTTGCGACGTTGACACAACTCTCATTTGTGTTTTAATTCTTCCTATCTTTTGTGACACTTGTAGACTCAAGAACACAATGTTTGTACTAAGAAATAGAAAGGCTTAGAAACAGATGATGTAGTTGCACGCCTTTCAATGTTCTTCTACTTCTTCCTTTATAGCTTTATGAGTGTTCTGCTTCCTTGTCTTTTAGGATTGTATTGCAGCTATTCTAGGAGTCCTTTCCTTGTGAGGCATATACATCTAAGTAAAATACCCAAGGATAGTCTCATGAATCCAGCTTGAAATGGTAGCTAGATTCATCCTTATTCTTGATGAATTGCTTCCTTCATTCTTCCTTGATTTGAGATAATCTTGGCGGATTGCTTCCTTCATTCCTTCTTGACTTGAGCTTCTGCAGAATCTTCTAGATTTGATCGCTGGCCATGATTTGCTCTCTTCCCATTCTTGCACACTTAAAGATCTTGGACAATGCTGATTGATTGGATTTCCTTCTTTGTTCTTAGGCTAATTGATTTATTTTTCATGTAAAACAAGGTTTAAAATACATAGCAGTTGAGTGCATCTTCTTTCCTTTTAGCAACATTGTTGCTCACGAGAATCTGCATACAAGAATATATCATTAGTCAAAGCTTCTTTAGGATTATTGAACATTATTAAAATTCTAAACATAACAGGCATAAGATATTGTCATGAATTTCTTTAACATTTTCGGTATGGAGTTCTTATTCTCTCAAATTCCATCATTCTCCTTTTCTAAAAGAATTACCTATCATTTTATAATGCATTGTATTGTGTTATATTATATTGTATCGTTTTATAAATATAACGTTTGGATAGATTGTATTGTTTGTTGTTGTTAAATAATATTTTACTGTTTGGTTTGATTATATCGTACTGTACTATAACATATAAGTTTATTAAAACACCCTCAATTGTTTAAATATTAAATTTATCAAGAATTACACATAAAATAATTTAAGAGAACCCTTTTCTACTAATTTATCACCAAATATGTTTTATAAATAGATTAAGTAATTAAATTCATACAAATTCTAACACAATTAGCAATTTTACGTTGGAGTTGAAAGCGGCAGAAGTTCTGGGAAAAAAAGGGATGAAGATAAAGTAGGCTATAGATGGGAGATTTGGAGTTAACATAAAAAAAGGTAAAGGATAAAATAGAATTATAGAGTAATAAGTTAGGACATAATTGGAAAGAAAAATAGAAAACAATCCCATCACATCAAATCGGTTGTTTAAAAAAAAGAGACTTTTCATTGTTCGAGAACAACGGATTTAACAATACAATACAACCAATTTTAATGAAACAATCAAAACAATTGTTGTTTTGGAATAACAATATAATACGATACAATAAGTAACAACAATCCAAACAAGCTGTAAATTTGCATCATCTAACACTAATTAAAAGGATACAAATTAATTCATTAACATCAAATTAAAATAATTCTAACACTTATTTGATACAACTGCGTAATTAATTAGTCCAATTTTTAAGCATTAATGTCTTGCAATTTTTCAAGACCTTGGAAAGATTCCCCCTTGAGATGCAACATTTCCCTCTTGCTAATGCTAGGAAACCGCTTCTTATAAGTTCCTCACGTGTTCAAATTTAAATTATTTTTTGGTAACTAATAATTTTGTTGAGCACCAAGCAAGCAAAAAAATTGCAGTGCTTTGGCCATCTAAGAGGTAAAGCCTCCTCCGAATTCCGATCCATCTTAACTTTCATTATTGAGCTAAAGGAGTTTCCTAACGGCCTAACTCTTCAAGTTTTTGATCGTTTTATGATAGTTAGGGGTAGAAATTTGGACCCTAATCATTTAACCCGCCCAAGATTGGATTGGTCATTGACTCGCCCATTTATTTAACTTAGTCCATCTTGACCAGCATATTTAAAGTTGGGCTAATTTCTAGCCCAAATTGATCCATAAATACCTTTGCTAAAATATCTTTAAAAATAATTCTTTTTGTTTGATAAAAAAAAGTCTTATTTGATAATTAAATAAGTCATAAGAAAATAACATACCTTAATTAAAGCTTAATAAGAGTTGGGGAGGGGGGGATTGGCTATAAATTGGTTATAACCCATATTTAGCTCATATATCTGGGGCACCCGCTTTTTGTGTCATATTTTAACTTGTGCCCCTCTGCAATAAAAATTGCAAGCGTACCCGCTTTTTTCGCATAACTTCAGCATACGGGGCTGAAGTAGCAAAGACAATCATGCTAAACTTCAGCATTCTAGTAGCCGGGCCTGAAGTTCAGCTCTAGAGCTGAAGTTTTTGTTTTATAACTGGCGAACTTCAGCTCTAAATCTGAAGTTTTTGTTTTGTAACTGGCGAACTTCAGCTCCAGAGCTGAAGTTTTTGTTTAATTTGTAATTGGGAAACTTCAGCTCTAGAGCTGAAGTTTTTGTTTTGTAACTGGGGAACTTCATCTCTAGAGCTAAAGTTTTTATCTTTGTAACTGGGGAACTCAGCTCTAGAACTGAAGTTTTTGTTCTATATTTGATTAACTTCAGCATGTTTTAGGCTCTCATATTTTATGCTATCTGATCCAATCGTACTAAATATATTCAGAGGCCCAAACTAAATTACTGGAAAAGGTGGCACACTGGTGGTCTCAAAAGAAGTCATGAGGCAGAATCATTCAAAAGCAACTCAAGTGGGAGACAGTGAAACTTCAAAGAACTTTTATTGTCTCTTGGTTTGGGATTTTTAATGTTATAATAATCCAAGTAGAAGTCCTCAGTATATTTGCTTTAGCTTCATTAATCAAAGAAAGAAATGTTGAACTCATCGTTGTAGAAGAAGAAAGAAGAAAACGAAGGAGGAGAAGGAGGAGGAGAAAGGGGGCTGAAATTATTTAAAAAGTGGGTACAAGTTAAAAGTTTAAAAAAAAATGGGTATAGGTTAAATGGGGGCGACCAAATAGGGCGCCCCATGCAATTTTTACCATATATCTTGACCCAACCCATCTCAGCCCAAGTAACTTTTGGTGGGTCATTGACCCGCCCATTTACTGACCCAGACCATTTTAACCCGCCCTCCCCTTTGACACCCATAATGATAGTATTCTTCTTCCCCTCCAACTTTACAATATTAGTCTAGAAAAAGCTAGCGATTAGTTGACATATCGTATTTCGGCAAAGGGCCGACTTCACTACTTAAGATTATTGATCTAATCTACCTTTTATAACCTAGTTTTTGGTATTTGAACTAGTTATGTCGATTGTTTAACCCGACTTTACTTTGACGCGTTAGACCTTTCCTGACCCTATATCTTAATTAATCGGAAGAGTTAGTAGTTATCCTGCACAGGAAATAAGCTACAATCCAGCTTGATTTTTCCTTTGCTTACACGTTCTACACTTCTACAGTTTATTACCAATTCATTTTTCGTTTGTCGTAGGCTCTCTTGCTCATGTAATTTGTTCATCATTTCAGCTTTCTGTTGACCGTCTAGTATACAACAACAACAACAACAACCTAGTATAATCCCACTTAGTGGGGTCTACGGAGGGTAGTGTGTACGCAGACCTTGCCCCTACCCTAGGGTAGAGAGACTGTTTCCAAATAGACCCCCGACATCCTTCCCTCCAAGAACTTCCCACCTTGCTCTTGGGGAGACTCGAACTCACAACCTCTCGGTTGGAAGTGGGGGTTGCTTACCAGAGCAACCCCTCTTGACCGTCTAGTATGTGTAACTTAAACAAAGACTGTACAAGTTAAATGCGTGTTGCTACCTACTCCATAACTTTTAAAAAGAATCTTTAACATCTTATACTGTATGAAATATATCTTACTAAACTTGACTTTATAGTAATGAGGTATCTCTGAATTTGTGTCACAACCTCGGTTCGCCCTCCGTGAACCATCATGACGGCACCTAGTCTCTACGACTAGGTAAGCCTAATTTGCGGAAGAAAAACCCAAAATTTGTGGAAGTAAAATAATTTAAAACAAAAATAAAGTAGTAACAGTGTTTAAATGTGTCACTCGGCATGCACCATATTTAACTCTCAATACCAATACGTAAATCCAAGACCCGAAAATCCACGAATCACAAGCTAAGATCAATACTACATAGCTCTAACTCTAGAATCTCTAATAAGAACAGAAAAATACAGAAGGGCTAAATACAAAAAGCAGGAATAGAAATGGACTTCTCTGTCTGCGGACGCGGTAAATATACCTAGAAGTCTCTAGAGCAGTCGCCTCCTCAAGGATGATAGGCCTGAGTAGCGGTACATGGATGCACATGAAAAACATGCGCAGGAGAGGCATGAGTACGCCACATCGGTACTTAGTAAGTGTCAAGCCTAACCTCGGTTGGGTAGCGACGAGGAAGGTCAGGGCCCTACTGAGGTTAAATAAATTAATAAGGTACACAGTATAAAACAAAACAATATAAATAAGTACAACAGTGAAATAACACAGGATGTACATGACAGCAACGACCATACAGAAACAAGGTAAACATGGAAAGGAAATACAGCTGAGCACCAATGATAACGATCGGGGATGTCCCAGGATACCGTCCTGTAGTCCCATATGTACATATCCAATGGATATCCCGGGATCCCGTCCCGTAGTCCAACTCATAGTGCGCAGGAATCTACCGGAATCACGTCCCGTAGTCCCAAATATAAATATCCAGTACTGGGGGAATCTACCGGGTGCATTCCCGTAGTTCCATATAACTGTGCAGGGGGATCTACCGGAATCCCACATCCGTAGTCCCAAAATAAACAGGCAAGGGGGGGCTACCGGAATCCCACATCCGTAGTCCTAAAATAAATAGACAAGGGGGAGCTACCGGAATCCCACATCCGTAGTTCCAAAATAAATACACAGCAGCAACAGGAAAATATATAGAAATGGCAATATTTCATATTAAGGCAACAAGTGATTCTAGCCTAGCATGTTGCAAAGAATTCAAGTAAGGCAGGTTGAACAAATAAAGCAATTAAGTCACTTAGACATGCTTTCCTAAGCTAACAACAGACTTAATAGTGCAAGTAACAGAAACAGGAAAGGAAACATGCTAGTAATTACTTAAAGAAAATCGAATTTTCAATAATTAGCACAAGTACAACCTCAACACCTCACGTACAAGGCATTTCAATTACCAAATATACCAATCCTAAGGGGAAGGTCCCCCCCACAAGGTTATGCAAGCCACTTACCTCGAACCGGCTCAAAAATCAACCCGAGACCACGTTCTTGCCACGAGTACTTGACTCCAAATGGCCCAAATCTATTCAATTCAATTGTATAATGTAAATAACACTTCAAGTATCTGATTCTACAATTAAAGTCTAAGCTAAT
Organism: Nicotiana tabacum; assembly: GCF_000715075.1. NCBI lineage: Eukaryota > Viridiplantae > Streptophyta > Magnoliopsida > Solanales > Solanaceae > Nicotiana > Nicotiana tabacum. The sequence goes on from NC_134086.1 coordinate 35,243,661, forward strand.
ACGCGATATTATTTAAAATGACCAAAATGCCCATCGGGCTCATGTATCGGAATCAGGTGAAATTTACATTTTCAGAAACCTCGTACTCTCACGAGTCTATACATAACAAGAACACTGAAATCAGAGTCCAAATGGCCCCTCAAATCCTCATTTAAATGTCGCTTAAACTCAAGTCCTAATTACCCATTTTTCACCACTAATTAGGTCTGTAATCACATAAAAACAAGTTATGAAGTCAAGGATGTTACCTCCAAGTGATTACCCTTTGTTTTCCTCAAGAATCTCTCTCAAAAGCTTCAAACCCGGATGAAAATGGTGAAAGAATAGCTCAAATTCGCGAAGGCAACTATTTATATGTTCTGGCCCAGGCATTTTCGCATCTGCGGCCCAATTTCCACTTCTGCGGTGCCGCATTTGCAATCCTTGTACCGCATCTGCAGTTTTTCACTTAAGTCCTAATTTTCGCTTCTGCGATCCCTTTTTCCGCATCTGCGGCATCGCAGATGCGACCCCTAAGCCGCTTCTGCGGTTCCAGCCTTCTCAGGCCCTTTCCGCTTCTGCGCTCTTTTTCCCCGCATCTGCGGCATTGCACCTGCGGTCCCTAATCCGCAGGTTCGGAAACACCAGAAGCAGAAAATCTGAAGCTTTCTTCAAAAATTCCAAACTCTCCGTTAACCATCTGAAATCATCCCGAGGCCTCCGGGACCTCAACCAAAGGCACCAACAAGTCACAAACAACTATCCAAACTTGTACCAATCCTTAGAACACCTAAAACAACATCGAAACCTCGAATTAACCATGAATTCAAGCCTAAGAACTCCAAAATTCTCAAAATACGCTTTTAATCAAAAAGTCTACCAAACCTCGTCCGAATAATATGAAATTTTGCACACACATCACATTCAACACTACGGAACTACTCCAACTTTCGAAATTCCATTCCGACCCCCAGATCAAAATCTCACTATCGGACGGGAAACTTCAAAAATTCAACTTTTGGCATTTCAAACCTAAATTAGCTACGGACCTCCAAAACACAATCCGAACACGCTCCTAAACCCAAAATCACCCAATGGAGATAACGAAGCCATCAAATTTCCATTCTGAGGCCATCTTCACATTGTTTTGACTACGGTCAACTTTCCAACACTTAAGCTCTCATTTAGGGACTAAGTGTTCCAAAACTCTCCGAAACTCAAAACCGGACATCCCGGCGAAACAAAATAGCAGAAATAGACTCGGAGAAAGTAGTTAATAGGGGATTGGGGTGTTAATTCTTAAGACGACCGGCCGGGTCATCACATCCTCCGACACTTAAACATTCGTTCGTCCTCGAACGACCATAGAGACATACCTGAAGTAGTGAAAAGATGAGGGTAACGATTGCGCATATCCTGCTCGGTCTCCCAGGTCACCTCCTCGACCGGCTGACCCCGCCACTGAACCTTCACTGATGCAATGTTCTTTGACCTCAGCTTTCGGACCTTCATGTCCAATATTGCCACTGGCTCCTCAACATAAGATAGATCCTTGTCCAACTGGACTGAACTAAAATCCAACACGTGCGACGAGTCACCGTGGTACCTCTGGAGCATCGAAACATGAAATACCGGATGAACCCCTGCCAAGCTGGGAGGTAAAGCAAGCTCATAAGAAACCTCCCCAACATGCCTCAATATCTCAAAAAGGCTAATAAACCTCAGACTCAACTTCCCTTTCTTCCCAAATCTCATAACGCCCTTCATAGGCGAAATCCGAAGCAGAACCCGCTCTCCAACCATATAGGAAACATCACGAACCTTCCGATCTGTGTAACTCTTCTGTCGGGACTGGGCTATGCGGAGTCTATCCTGAATCACCTTAACCTTCTCCAAAGCATCCTGAACTAAGTCTGTGCCCAATTATCTGACCTCACCCGGCTCAAACCAACCCACCGGGGATCTACACCATCTCCCATATAGAGCCTCATATGGTGCCATCTGAATGATGTACTGATAGCTGTTGTTGTAAGCAAACTCCGCCAATGGCAAGAACTAATCCCAAGACCCTCTAAACTGAATCACACACGTACGAAGCATATCCTCAAGAATCTGAATAGTGCGCTCGGACTACCCGTCCATCTGGGGGTAAAATGTTGTACTCAACTCCACATGAGTACCTAACTTATGCTGAACGACCCTCCAGAATCGTGATGTGAACTCAGTACCTCTATCTGAAATGATGGACACTGAAATACCATGCAGGCGAACAATCTCCCAGATATAAATCTCCGCCAACCGCTCCGAAAAATAAGTAGTACACACAGGAATGAAATGAGCGAACTTTGTCAGCCGATCCACAATCACCCAAATAGCATCAAACTTCCTTAAAGTCTGTGGGAGTCCAACTACAAAGTCCATGGTGATTCGCTCCCACTTCCACTCTAGAATCTCTATCTGCTGAAGCAACCCACCCGGTTTCTGGTGCTCATATTCACCTGTTGACAACTGAGACACCAAGCTACGAATCCAACTATATCTTTCTTCATCCGCCTCCACCAATAGTGCTGCCTCAAATCCTGATACATCTTCGCGGCACCCAGATGGATGGAATACCGCAAACTATGGGCCTCCTTTAGAACCAACTCTCGCAGCCCATCAACATTGGGTACACAAATCCGACCCTACATCCTCAATACCCCATCATTACCAATAGTTATATCTCTGGCGTCACCATGCTGAACCTTGTCCTTAAGGACAAGCAAATGAGGGTCATCATATTGCCGCTCTCTGATATGATCAAATAAGGAAGACCGAGAAACCACGCAAGCTAGAACCCGACTGGGCTCTAAAAGATCCAATCTCACAAACTGGCTGGCTAAGGCTTGAACATCCATTGCCATAGGCCTCTCCGATGCTGGTAAATATGCCAAACTCCCAAACTCTCCGCCCGGCGACTCAAGGCATCGGCCACCACATTGGCCTTGCCTAGGTGATATAGAATAGTGATGTCATAGTCCTTCAACAACTCCAACCACCTCATCTGGTGCAAATTTAGATCCTTTTGCTTGAACAGGTGCTGCAAGCTCCGATGGTCAGTATAAATCTCACAAGGAACACCTTATAAGTAACGGCGACAAATCTTCAGGGCGTGAACAATGACAGCTAACTCAAGGTCATGAACATGGTAGTTTTTCTCATGTATCTTCAATTGTCTGGATGCGTAGGCAATCACCCTACCGTCCTGCATCAACACCGCTCCGAGTCCAACTCTCGAGGCATCACAATAGACCGTATAAGACCCCAAACCTATAGGCAATATCAAAATTGGGGCTGTGGTCAAAGTTGTCTTGAGCTCCTGAAAGCTTACCTCACACTCCTCCGTCCACTGGAACAAAGCACCCTTCTGGGTCAACCTGGTCATAGGGGCTGCAATTGATGAAAACCCCTCCACAAAACGACGGTAGTAGCCCTCTAAACCAAGGAAACTGCGGATCTCGATTGCTGAGGATGGTCTGGTCCAACTCTGCACGACCTCTATCTTCTTCGAATCCACCTGAATACCCTCACTCAATACCACGTGGCTTAAGAATGCCACTGAATCCAACTAAAACTCACATTTCGAGAACTTAACATATAACTTCTTCTCTCTTAGAGTCTGAAGCACAGTCCTCAGGTGCTGCTCATGATCTTTCCGACTCCGGGAATACACCACAATATCATCAATAAAGACAATGACGAACGCGTCAAGATACGGCCGGAACACACTGTGCATCAAATGCATAAAGGCTGCTGGGGCATTGGTCAACCCAAATGACATAACATGGAACTTATAATGACCATACCGAGTCCTGAAAGTAGTCTTTGGGATATCTGGCTCCCAAATCTTCAACTGATGGTAACTTGGGTGCAAATCAATCTTAGAAAACACCCTTGCGCCCTGAAGCTGGTTAAACAGATCATCAATACGAGGCAAAGGATAACAGTTCTTCATTGTAACCTTGTTCAACTGGCATAATCAATGCACATACGCATGGAACCATCTTTTTTCTTCACAAACAAGACATAAGCACCCCAGGTGATATACTGGGTCAAATAAAACCCTTATCAAGTAATTCCTGTAATTGATCCTTCAACTCCTTCAACTCAGGAGGAGCCATACGATACGAGGGAATAGAAATGGGCTGAGTGCCCGGCAATAGATCAATGCCAAAATCAATATCTCTATCAGGCGACATACTTGGAAGATCAGCTAGAAACACATCGGGAAAATCCCGTACTACTGGGACTGAATCAACTGAAGGGGTATCAATACTGATATCTCTCACATAAGCTAAGTACGCGTCACACCCCTTCTCAAATATATGCTGAGCTTTAAGAAAAGAAATAACTCTACTGGGAGTGTGATCTAAAGTACCCCTCCACTCAACACGCGGTATACCTGGCATAGCCAGTGTCACGGTTTTGGCGTGACAATCAAGAATAGCATAATGGGGCGACAACTAGTCCATGCCCAAGATAATCTCAAAATCTACCATGCTGAGCAACAATAAATCAGCTCTGGTCTCAAAACCACTAAGAGCAACCAAACACGACCGATAGACGCGGTCCACAATAAGAGAATCTCCCACAGGAGTAGAAACATAAATAGGGAAACTCAAAGAATCCCGAGGTACCCCCAAATGCGGAGGAAAATAAGAAGACACATAAGAGTAAGTGGAGCCGAGATCGAATAGAACCGATGCATCTCTGTAACAAACCAGTATAATACCTGTGATGACTGAATCAGAGGCAACAACCTCAGTATGGGTAGGAAGGGCATAGTATCTTGCCTGGCCTCCCCCGAGGGCAACCTTTACCTCCCTAACCTCCACCTCTAGCTGGCTGAGCAGGTGGGGTAGCAACTGGAGCTGTAACCATAGCCTAAGAACTCTGCGAGGCATGCTGTGGCTAAGAAGTCTATGGAGGTGCACCCCTCCCAAGTCTGGGGCAATCCCTCACCATATGACGCGTGTCACCACACTCAAAACAAGCTCTTGGAGGACGTGGTGGGTGTGACTGGCTCGGGCCAGGTCTGCTGGACTGACCTCTGAAAGCACCCCGCGCAAGAGGCACACTAGAAACCGGAGGTGCATAATAAGGCTCCTGAGGCCTAGGAGGAGCTGGAGCACTACTGGCTGCTGGAAGAGCTGAATGAACAGAGCGACTCATATAACCCCTACCATGATGACCTGCAGCTGGGGTACGGGCACCAGAATAATGGCCGTCAATTCTCTTGGCCTTGAGACCTCTTGGCCCCCCTCTCCTCTCTCTCCCTAGCATGCATGCCCTCAATCCTCCTAGCAATGCTCACCGCCTGCTGATAAGAAATATCCATCTCCAACTCACGAGCTATGCTAGATCTGATGCTGGGAATAAGGCCCTTAATAAACCGGCGAACCCTCTCACGAACAGTAGAAACCAAGGCTGGTGCATGCCTAGCAAAACTGGTGTAACAAACAGCATACTCTGAGACAGTCATAGCACCCTGGTGCAAATACTCAAACTCTGTGCGCCATGTGTCCCTAAGGCTTTGAGGAACATACTCTCTCAGGAACAAATCTGAAAACTGAGTCCAAGTCAGTGAAGCAGCCTCATACGGACTGTCTAACTCATATGTGCGCCACCACTCATAGGCAGCTCCTTGAAGCGGGAAGGTAGTGAAATAAACCCTGCTCGATCCTGCATGGTACGGAGAATGCGTCCAGAGTAGCGATACCTGGATCTGCACATGAAAAACATGCGCAGGAGAGGCATGAGTACACCATAGCGGTATTCAGTAAATGCCAAGCCTAACCTCGGTTGGATAGCGACGAGGAAGGTCAGGGCCCTACTGAGGTTAAATAAAATAATAAGGTCTGCAGTATAAATAAGTACAGCAGTGAAATAACACAGGATGTACATGACAACAACGACCATACAGAAACAAGGTAAACACGGAAAGGAAATACAGCTCAGCACCAATGATAACGATCGGGGATCTCCCAGGATACCGTCCTATAGTCCCATATGTACACATCCAATGGATCTCCCAGGATCCCGTCCCGTAGTCCAACTCATAGTGCGCGGGGATCTACCGGAATCCCGTTCCATAGTCCCAAATATAAATACCCAGTACTGGAGGAATCTACCGGGTGCATTTCCGTAGTTCCATATAACTATGCAGGGGGATCTACCGGAATCCCACATCCGTAGTCCCAAAATAAACAGGAAAGGGAGAGCTACCGGAATCCCACATCTGTAGTCCCAAAATAAACAGACAAGGGGGATCTACCCGAATCCCACATCGTAGTCCCAAAATAAATACACATCAGCAACAGGAAAATATACAGAAATGGTAATATTTCATATTAAGGCAACAAGTGATTCTAGCCTAGCATGCTGCATAGAATTCAAGTAAGGCAGGTTGAACAAATAAAGCAATTAAGTCACTTAGAAATACTTTCCTAAGCTAACAACAGGCTTAATAGTGCAAGCAATAGAAACATGAAAGGAAACATGCTAGTAATTACTTAAAGAAAACCGGATTTCCAACACTTAGCACAAGTACGCACTCGTCACCTCACATACAAGGCATTTCAATTACCAAATATACCAATCCTAAGGGGAAGGTCCCCCACACAAGGTTAGACAAGCCACTTACCTTGAATCGTCTCAAAAATCAACCCGAAACCACGTTCTTGCCACGAGTACTCGACTCCAAATACCCAAATCTATTCAATTCAATTGCATAATGTAAATAACACTTCAAGTATCTGATTCTACAATTAAAGTCTAAGCTAATACGCGAAATTATATAAAATGACCAAAATGCCCCTCGGGCTCACGTCTCGGAATCGAGTAAAATTTACATTTTCAGAAATTTCGTACTCTCACGAGTCTATACATAATAAGAACACTGAAATCGGAGTCCAAATGGCCCCTCAAATCCTCATTTAAAAGTCTCTTAAACTCAAGCCCTAATTACCCATTTTTCCCAAATTATTCACCACTAATTAGATCTGTAATCACATAAAAATGAGTTATGAAGTCAAGGATGTTACCTCCAAGTGATTACCCTTTGTTTTCCTCAAAAATTTCTCTCAAAAGCTTCAAACCCAGATGAAAATAATGAAAGAATAGCTCAAGTTTGCGAAGGCAACTATTTATATGTTCTGGCCCAGGCATTTTCGCATCTGCGGCCCAATTTACGCTTCTGTGGTACCGCATTTGCGGTCCTTGAACCGCATCTGCGGTTTTTCACTTAAGTCCCAATTTTCGCTTCTGCGATCCATTTTTCCGCATGTGCGGCATCGCAGATGCGACCCCTAAGCCGGTTCTGCGGTTCCAGCCTTCCCAGGCCCTTTCCGCTTCTGCGCTCCTTTTCCCCGCATCTACGGCATCGCACCTGCAGTCCCCAATCCGCAGGTGCGGAAACACCAGAAGCAGAAAATCTGAAGCTTTCCTCAAAAATTTCAAACTCTCCGTTAATCATCCGAAATCATCCCGAGGCCTCCGGGACCTCAACCAAAGGCACCAACAAGTCACAAACAACTATCCAAACTTGTACCAATCCTTAGAACACCTAAAACAACATCGAAACCTCGAATTAACCATGGATTCAAGCCTAAGAACTCCAAAATTCTCAAAATACGCTTTCGATCAAAAAGTCTACCAAACCTCGTCCGAATGACCTAAAATTTGCACACACGTCACATTCAACACTACGGAACTACTCCAACTTCCGGAATTCCATTCCGACCCTCGGATCAAAATCTCACTATCGGACCGGAAACTTCAAAAATTCAACTTACGGCATTTCAAACCTAAATTAGCTACGGACCTCCAAAACACAATCCGAACACGCTCCTAAACCCAAAATCATCCTACGGAGCTAACAGAACCATCAGATTTCCATTCCGAGGCCGTCTTCACACTGTTCCGACTACGGTCAACTTTCCAACACTTAAGCTCTCATTTAGGGACTAAGTGTCCCAAAACTCTCCGAAACTCAAAACCGGACATCCCGGCGAATCAAAATAGCAGAAATAGACTCGGGGAAAGTAGTTAATAGGAGATCGGGGCGTTAATTCTTAAGACGACCGGCCGCGTCGTCACAATCTGCTTCGTAAATAACTTAGTTTACATGATAAAATTACCGAACCGTATCAATCAATCAACTTGCTTTAATCTTACACCACGACTATATGATTTGTATTTGTGAGTCTCTATTAGGACTCAGTTCGTTTATTTCAACGTAACATGTAATAAACATATCCCTATAAAATTTAGTGTTAAAAAGAGTTTATCATAATTTGATTGTTTGTATATAGTCAACCTACTATAACTATTCTCCGTTATGCATGCAAGATCACGTACGTGTACAAATCAAAGTTACTGAAAATATTATAAAACAATTAATGAATTTACGCAAATATGAAGACCTTATAAATAGGAGGATCACATGTATAGTAAATTATATATTTATTTCTGTGTCTGTCCAGAAAAAAGGAAAATTACTAAAATTGAAGAGGAATGGGTTCGACGTTATAGTCTTGTCCTCCACACGTTAAGCCGATCTTCCCACACCACACATTTTACCTACTTAACAATCAAAACAATCCCTTTTCCCTAAAGAACAATCTTTAGACTCAAATCTCATTAGCTGTTTGCCATCTTAACTACCTTTCCTTTTACCAAACACCCACCTTCCTCAAATATTTTTTTTAATTTAAATAAAAAATTATATAATTATTCGGGGTTCGAAACTCACTGACCCAACTAATTCAAATAAACGCCATAGAAAATTCCATTCTCAGAGCTCAAATCCAAAACCTCTTATTAAGGTAGATGAACCTTTAGCATTCCACATACATTCATCAAATTTAATTTTATTCATGCATCTAACATTGCTGCTAATAATACCCCTTTTTGTGTACGTGGCTACCATCCTAACCCCAATCCCTACCTCATCTCTAAGACCAAAAGCTTTACAAAAAGGAAAAGGAAAGAACTCTCTGGTTTAAATTTGCGTAGAAAGAATGTATGACTAAAAATGTTAAAACACATAATATGACGCTCGTGATGCATTCATTGTTTTGACACTTTGTGTCACTATCTTTCAGTACTAAAAAGAATGTGAGTTAGTTTAAAGTACGACGAAGAGCAATACATCTAATTAGTTATAGTGTAAATTTAAATATTGACTATTTAATTTGTTCTAAGATAATTTATATGTATCTCCAAAAGTACTCTAAAATGTATTGTATGTTGTTATACATAAATATTTTATACTTTTAAAAATCGTAATAAGAAGATATATTTGATTTCTCAAATATCAATGTTTTAACCTAAGCTCCTGATTTTGTGTTACGTGTCAAACTTCTGTCCAAAGCTTCAATTTCTACATATGGTTACAAGTAACAGAAATCTTACGTAAGAATGATCAACACCGTTCATTTGATTCAACAAATTGACAAACAATCTAAGACCTTTGATCTTGAGAAGTAGGTAGCTAGCTAATTATTGAAAAAACAATCATTATTTGTGTAGAAGGTTTGCTAAGAGAAGAGTTGAAAAGGAAAATAAAAAGGATGGTCACGTGCTCTTACTTGTTGACGCACGTGATCTCTATCTACCATTCTCCTCTTGAGCTTCTCATATAAATAAGTTAACAATCCCCATAGACACTTATCACGTACTACTATCTTTAAGCTTATCACTAGCCATTTGAAAACCCCTAGTAAATCCACCATTTTTTCCGGCGAAAATGGTGACGGTCGAGGAGTTTCGTAGGGCACAACGTGCCGAGGGTCCGGCCACGGTCATGGCCATCGGAACAGCCACACCTTCCAACTGTGTTGATCAAAGCACTTACCCCGATTACTATTTTCGTATCACTAATAGCGAGCATAAGACTGAGCTTAAGGAGAAATTTAAGCGCATGTGTAAGATATAAAGTTCTCTTGCCTTTCATTATTCATTCAATTTTATGTTGAATTTTTTCCTACTTAATTGAAATTTGACAATACTCGATCTTTTTTTCATTTCTTTCATCAGTATTACTTACTTTTATGTTGGAGTTGTAGACTAATTGTTTCAACTCTATCCTAGATTGAATTTTGATAACTAGAGGTAGTTTTAGATAATGTTCAGGAAATATTATTAACTCAACCTTTTGTTCTCTATTTCGGATTTGTTAGTAGGTTCCTTAAATATAGCATCCCATGTGAGATGCTTTCCAGGATATTTGACTAAATTCTACTATGTTACTTTTCCTTTAAGTTGAGATACAACACATGCATGTTAATCTTTCTTAACATTGAGCTTATATAGACAATTTTAAATATAATTTGTCCAAATGGTTTGGAATTTCTGATATATTTTATGCCTAGTTTCTTATCTATTTCCTTTTTCTCCCTCCAACAAGAGGGAAACTGACCTTGATAAAAACAAGGGCATGATAATTTGGCATAAATTTTGCTTTTCTACAGGATTAGTTACCTTAACTTAAATATAGGGATGAGTATCCAACTTTGGACTTCAGTTAGCATTAACTTTCAGCCAAAAAGGAGAACGCTTTCACTAGAATCAGCACAGAGTATTCAATTCGAGTACTTTAAAACACCTGGAAGCCTAGCAAAGTTTTAATATATTCGAAACAAAAGACAATACGTGGCTGGGAGAAAATAATCTGTTAGGATGGATAATTTGAAACTGGACACGTTCTACGGTTTACCTTGGGAAAATGAAATTGTATAGATCTCTCTATATATATATATATATATATATATATATATATATATATATATATATATATATATATATATATATATATATATATTATACACAAAAAATGTATAAATTTTATACACTTTTGCAATGTAAATAATTTCGGTGAATATTTGCCCTTTATTTTTTTTTTCGAAGTTTGATTCGTATAACCTTTGAGTTTATGATTTAGTGATTTGCTAACGTATCTTTCGGTAAATTTGCAGGTGAAAAATCAATGATTAAGAAAAGGTACATGCACTTAACAGAGGAAATCTTGAAAGAGAATCCTAATATTTGTGCATACATGGCACCTTCCCTTGATGCTAGACAAGACATAGTGGTGGTTGAAGTGCCAAAACTTGGCAAAGAGGCAGCCCAAAAGGCCATCAAAGAATGGGGCCAGCCCAAGTCCAAAATTAGTCATTTGGTCTTTTGTACAACTAGTGGTGTAGACATGCCCGGGTGTGACTACCAACTCACTAAGCTACTCGGGCTCCGTCCTTCGGTCAAGCGGTTCATGATGTACCAACAAGGTTGCTTTGCCGGTGGGACGGTACTCCGGATGGCTAAGGACTTGGCCGAAAACAACAAGGGCGCTCGAGTCCTTGTTGTTTGCTCAGAGATCACCGCTGTCACGTTCCGTGGGCCCAATGACACCCACTTGGATAGTTTGGTTGGGCAAGCCCTTTTTGGTGATGGGGCAGCCGCGGTCATTGTAGGTTCTGATCCAATTCCAGATGTCGAGAGGCCTTTGTTCGAGCTTGTTTCCGCAGCCCAAACCCTACTCCCCGATAGCGAAGGCGCTATCGACGGTCATCTCCGTGAAGTTGGGCTTACATTCCACTTACTCAAAGATGTTCCTGGGCTTATCTCGAAAAACATTGAGAAAAGCCTTGTGGAAGCATTCCAACCTTTGGGAATTTCTGATTGGAACTCTTTATTTTGGATTGCTCACCCTGGTGGGCCTGCCATTTTGGACCAAGTTGAACTAAAATTGGGCCTAAAGCAAGAGAAACTTAAGGCTACAAGAAATGTATTAAGTAACTATGGCAATATGTCAAGTGCTTGTGTGTTGTTTATTTTGGATGAAATGAGGAAAGCCTCTGCAAAAGAAGGTTTAGGAACTACTGGTGAAGGGCTTGAATGGGGTGTGCTTTTTGGATTTGGGCCTGGGCTTACAGTTGAGACTGTTGTCCTTCACAGTGTTGCTACTTAGTGGGCTGGGCTTATATTGTGGGAAGATTTTAAGTACTATAATTGTTTATTTTGTTTCTTGGGGTTGAATTTATTTTGTTTTTAATGAATGTATTTGCTCTATTTTGCTATTTCATCTTGCAAATAATGAAATTTGTAATGTGAACTGTTTAATCAAAGAACTGAATTTCTTTCTCTTTCCTTCTCCTTCTTTTGGTTATTTTGTTCTATCTAACTTTAATTCTGTGATTGCATAATTATCACTTTAAGTTCAGCCTTCTCATAATAACAAGCTACTACTCAAAAATACTTATTCTTCAAATAAGCAAGTTTTTTTTCTTCAAAAAGGAGTTTTAATTTTCTAAAAATTTGGCCTAGCAGATTATAATATATAAACTGAAAAAAATTGATTGCCTATCAATTTTATTTCCCTTTTTATAAAAAAAATAAAAAATCAAGGAAAGACAAGCTTATAATTATAAAGTCTCTCTTTAGTCTTTACTATTTTCTCATCTGTGGGGGCAAGTGCACCACACTAGTTTTTGGGACCTTTATTAAGACATAACCAGAATTTGAATTTTTTTTGCAAGTTTAGCTACTTTAAAATCAACTCGCGAAAAAGTTCACCATATCGGTATGAAGGACATGACAAAGACTAACTTCGCTTGTGTATCTTGATTGCAGTCTTTCCAACATTTTATAAAGCATCTAGGAATTATGAAAAAGGAATAACTCATGTACATTCATAATAAAATTGAAAACATAAACAATTAATTTCTGATACTAGCTTATAGGTATCAAGAATTAATCAAAAAGGTTGTTTTGCAGAAACTCATTGGTCATATCTTCTTGTAACGAGTCTCTATATGGACAATGTGATGGAATCTTTTGATCCAATATTTGAAGGACTTGTTGAAATCCATAATCATTCCCAAAATTGAACAAGACACGTTCATCATCATCGGCGCTACTAAATTCAGTAGCTGTAGATTCTGTAGTATTTGTGATCACGTTATTCTTCAGCTGCAGATTCAACTTTGGGAATTCAAGCGGAGGATCATTCTTGAATGGAGGACGAGGTTTCCTTAAGAATAGCACAGCTCTCGTCCTTCTATGTCTAACAACTTCTAAAGTTGAAGTTTGAGCTCCAACTTCAGACATTGGTTCAAAATAATTGTTGTAATTACTACTTTAATTTATTCTATAAGGAAAACTTGCTCGTAAAACACATCTACTGAGACACAAGCAATATTATTACCCTCAGCCTAAACAGTAGGAATAAAAAAAATTAAGAATCACAAATCAGAAATAATAAATTAAACGAATTAAGGATTGATGAAATACAATTGATTTCACATACCCGACCATGGATGAACTCTTAGGAATTAAGTAAAATTAGGAGGAGAAGAAGAGGATGAACTTTTTTGTCTTCAGTTTGCCAGCACTAGATGTAAGTTAAATTATTTGAAAAAAAATGAATATAACTTACATATATAGTAGGGTGAAAGCTAGTGCAATTTATGATTTTTTTTGTTTAATTCTCGGTGGAATAAGCCACACTATTTTACCCGAGATATATATGTTTAGAGAACAAAAATTTGCCTAATTTAGACCTTGTAGATTTATTAGAGTTCTATTTGATATGGGAAAGGTATTAGATGATTACCATAAATTTAAAAAATCGAATCCTTTTATAATACTTATTGTTACCATTATATACAATTAAGACCATTTATGTTTTATATATGTTTTCCTAACATGAGAAATACTCCATATTTTATGCTAATAATACAAATCAAGCTAATAAACCTACCTCTTTTCCGAAACAAAATAAAAATTATTGAAGGAGAAGAGCATTCCGAGTAAAAGAGGAAAAAGGATTTCATTTATTTGACTTTTTAATTGAGAATCCTATTTTGTAACTGCAATGACTTGTACAAATTGCCAAAAAATAAGGAGAGAAAAAACTTACTAAAGAAAGAATTGACAAGTCGTAGAAAAAAGAAAGAAAAAGCATTGAAAGTATTCTTTAGGGCGGTTACGTCCCCTATCCCCCTCCCCACCCCCAACCAAAATATTATATAAACTCACATATAGTTTTAGGGTTTCCATACTTCACGGTTGCGCTACTATATTAGGGTTCCATCCTCAAGGAACCCCATATTTCTTTTTCTTCTACAAAAGTTTCTTTAGGATTTTTCTCTCAGAGTTTTAGCAATGGCCGTGAAACAAACAAAGACGCAGAAGAAAGTTGCTTACGACCAAAAACTGTGCAAATATCTTGATTTGTACAACCAGATTTTGATCGTTAACGCTGATAATGTTGGGTCGACACAGTTGCAGAATATTCGTAAAGGTTTACGAGGAGAATCTGTTGTTCTTATGGGGAAAAATACTATGATGAAAAGATCTGTAAGGATTCATGCAGAAAAAACTGGCAATGAGGGTTTTCTTAATCTCATCCCTCTCCTTGTTGTAAGTGCCTGGAAACTTGCACTAAAGTTCATGATTTGTTTCTTGAGTTCTCTTTAACACAGAGTCTAAGGCGCATTCGAGATTTAAATTTAATATTTTAACTTTAAGACTTTTAGTATTGAACTTATTGTTGTGATAAAATTTTGGGGTTCAGATCTAATATTTATTAGTAAGATTTTAATAGTACTAATTATAGAAGAAGATGACATGTTCTAAATCTGAGAAACAAATTCGGTTTTATGCTCTCTATTATTTCCAGTATCAACTTTTGGTTCTGATCCATTGAATTTCTTGATTTATAGTTAAGGTATTAACTTTTTGTTGTTTGTCGGATATTAGGGCAACGTTGGTTTGATCTTTACAAAGGGTGATCTGAAGGAAATAAAGGAAGAAGTCGCAAAGTGCAAGGTATTACATTCTTCTATATTTGATGGTTTTCTCCTAACTATGTATGTATTTTTATGGTTCCTACATATTTAGACTTGATTTCATATGTGATATCAGATATCATTGCGGTAGGTTACATTATTTATCCCATCAATCCCTCATGTTTTTCTTATGGTTCCTACTTATTATTATGCTAAACATCATAATAAGTAGCTTTTCAATTTCATGATGTCTAGATTTGATTATACGTTGATGTTTTGTATTTCATAAAATTCTACCTTGATCCATCTTTTTGTTTATACCGTAGAAAGTATGAGTATAAATCTAAAATTTTGCAATTTCAACCCATTAAATTTAAATTGCATAGTACGCATTTATTCTATGGTCCTTTTATTAATTGTTGTCATTACAAACAGGTTGGAGCTCCAGCACGTGTTGGCTTAGTTGCTCCAGTTGATGTCATTGTCCCGACTGGCAATACTGGACTTGATCCTTCTCAAACTTCCTTCTTCCAGGTAGTTTTTTATCTCATACGCTCTCATTATGTAATTTTAGTTAGGTATTATTTGAAAATTACTTGATGAAAACGAATTAATAACCGTCCTTGTATATATACGTGCAAGTTGTAGTTAGAAGTTCATTTTTTCTTCAAAATACACAGCTTTAGGAGCATCCGACATAGATCCGAAACTATTTTCGGAGAGTTCGAGCAATATAGCTTATAGTCAACTATTAAATAGTACTCCTTTTGTTCCATTTTACATGAAACTATTCCCTTTTAAGCCTCTTTCATAAAGAAGACACATCATTTATATATTTGAAAACAATTTAACTTTATGTTTTCTATTTACCCTTTGTGAAACATTTTAAAGCCACACAATATCGTAGCATATTTACAAGCAAAGCACAAGATTCAAAAGTCGTCGATATTCAACCAAGATATTAATTAGTTGCACCTCCATTAACAATAGATTCAAGAGTAACATTAGATATATAAAATTCTTATAGAGCAATTTTTTAAGAATAAAATGTCAATAATTTGTACAATTTTTGTTACTGTATAGGTTCTAAACATTCCCACCAAGATCAACAAGGGAACAGTTGAAATTATGACACCAGTGGAGCTAATCAAGAAAGGTGACAAAGTTGGATCATCAGAAGCAGCTTTACTAGCTAAGCTTGGAATAAGGCCATTCTCTTATGGTCTTGTTATGGTTTCTGTCTATGACAATGGATCAGTGTTTAGCCCAGAAGTTCTTGAATTGACTGAAGATGATCTTATGGAGAAGTTTGCTACTGGAGTTTCAATGGTTACTACTTTGTCTTTGGCTGTTTCTTACCCTACACTTGCAGCTGCTCCTTACATGTTTGTCAAAGGTTACGAGAATGTTTTGGCTGTTGCTGTTGAAACTGACTATTCTTATCCACAAGCTGATCAAGTGAAAGAGTATCTCAAGGTAATTACTTAACTCCTTTTTATATAAACTCAAGTTATACAGTGACAGCCCAAAATTTGAAGTTTATGGAATTAAATATTTATACATATTTAATAAATTTACTAGTATAAATACAATATTTAAGCAAAAGTGTTTCAGTTTATCTATAGACCAGCTAGCTCCACTTTTGTGTGTAAATAAATTTTAACATATGATATCATGCTAATTAGTTATGATTTTCATTAAGCTTACTAATTAATTTACTTGTAGTTACCTTATAACTGACCTTATTCTATTTTTCACATAAATACTTTTTATATTGGTGTACTCTCGTTAAAAAAACATCTGGTAGTATATTTCTTGTAGTATAAAGTCTTGAAATGGAAACATGTATTTGTGTTTTTATAGAGATTAAAACATAGTATATGATTTTGGCACGAATATTTTAAACTTGTTTAGTACCCCTTGTATATATCTTGTTCATGTTCTCTATTTTTGTAGCCAAAGGCTGAGTTTATACTACATATAACTTACTACGAATTATTATATTATATTTATTCTCGAAATCTTGTTTTTAGTGTGTGTATATATACATGTCCTTTGGAAGTTTTCTAACAAATCAGAGTGAAGGTAGTAACATATTTCTTGTAGTACAAAACTTTGACAATTTTAATGTATAATAATGTTGCAGTGTGGTCTATCTTTTTGGACCCTTTTTGATTTTGTCTTTCTAAAGAGGCTGATCTTAAATGGCAAATCCTATCGTATATTGATGTGACTATGATACAATATTTTATGTTATTTAATATCCACTAAGTCATTTTTTCTTCCAGTTGTTGCTATTTGTTCTATAAATACTAAAGCTCTTTTTAACTATTGCAGGATCCTAGTAAGTTTACAGTTGCAATTGCAGCAGCTGCTGAATCTGCTGCTTCTCAAGGTGATGGTCCTGTTGTTGAGACTAAACAGGATAAGAAGGAAGATGAAGCTGAAGAATCTGAGGATGATGCTATTTTCGGTCTTTTCGACGAGTAGATTATCAATTTCTTATAAGTTTTTATTACCAAAAAACTTAGTCCTACGTATTTAAGATATTTTTTTGTTACTTGTTTTAATGACAATGCTGTTAAAGTTTACATTTCTCCTGCGGTACTTTTATGATTTTCATATCAGTTCAATTTCAAGCCGATTGATAATTATCTCTTTTTTCATGTGTTAGCCAGCATCTGCAGACTGCAGCAAAAGAATTTAGTGACACTCAATGTTTATATCAAACTAATAAACATAAGATATTTTCGTACATATACTTAATGTAGATCTTTATGTTAATATGTTACTTAGTCCTTGGTTCGGTATAAATACTCTCATCTTTTTCGTTTGTGTAGCAAAGTTTGAGTGGGTATGAAGTTTAAGAAAGAAACGAAACTTTTGAAAGTTGTGATTTTATACATATCAAAATATTTGGATGTAAAGACTTTTGAAACTTGTGTTTTTAAATATTCCATCCATAACATTTGTGTGGGAAATGATGAAAAGTGTAAATTCAATTGTTTTCAAATTTGGAAAGGTATCATTCTTCTTAGAATGACTTAAAAAGGAAACACTGTCACGTAAAATAAAACCGAGGGAGTACCAAGTATAGGTAATTTGTTGCATCAGGATATAACAGTAGGTCGCTAGTTTATTCAGTGACCTACTTTTATTTTATTTAATGTCAAGTTTTAAATACGCTCTTTCTAAATATTGAGATAACTAAGCATCTCGAGCTTAGTAAGATAACACTCTTCTCCGTCGTTAAAAATATCACCAAGTACTTTGATCTAAAATAAGGGGTCGTTTGGTTGGAATATGATTTATACCAGTATAACTTATGACCGTATAAATTATATTGGGATAAGTTATGCTGAGATTAGTTATGCTGGGATTATTGTTTATTCATTGTTTGATATATTGTATTAAGAATGACAATTGCATAATTTCTAAGAAGGTATAAGTTATACCGGTGCTAATTACCCCACCTTCTATAAGGTACTCCCTCTGTTCCAGTTTATGTGAACTTATTTCCTTCTTGGTCCGTTCCAAAAAGAATGACCCCTTTCTAAATTTGGTAACAATTTAACTTAAACTTACAATTCTACCCTTAATGAGAAGCTTTTATAAGCACACAAATACTCTGGGCCCCTTTTTGACTTGTTTAGGACCACAAATTCCAAAAATCTTTATTTTTTCTTAAACTCTGTGCCCAGTCAAACATGTTCATATAAATTGAAACGGAGGGAGTATAAGTTATCCCAGTGTCAAAATTAACACCGGATAACTTGTAACTTATCTCACCCTTATACATTCTTATACCTCATACCAAAGGACCCTTAATTGAATCGATAGTACCTCATCGAATGACAGAAACAAGATAATTCAGTGCCACTATTGAGTTTTAGACCCTAGTAACAGACGTTTTGGAAGAAAAAAAAAGCCTTATGTGAGAATTTTGAAGTTCGCTCGACATGATTTTTCTCGATCGCCAGAACTTAAAGCGCGATGAACAGAATTTTAAAGTTTGCATCAGTTATGGTGATGGTAAAGATTTTGTCATAAATCTTGATGGATCACCGGAACTTTTAAATATCATGGGTAAAAATTCTGGTGATCGTCACAATTCTTTTTTTAGTGAAATAAAATTTTTATTGATCCCCACCAAACAAAGTTACTTACAAGTGATATTTCCAATCCATAATCTATAAGCTATCCTATCTAGCTCAATATCAAAACTATATCGTTATTCTCTTCTCCTTGAGCATCCCTACTAGGTAGGTATGCTTAGTTAGAAGCTAGTCCTACAGTATTACATAGTTATTGCTATTTCTCTATTTGTACAATTGATTGATCCACTCTATTTCTTTCCTATTCTTTCTGTTGGCTTTTATGAGTTGTAGTCTATATTTGCCATCCTCATTTATGCTTTTCCACATCTTTGTTGGCAATGGTACTTTCTGATTCCATAATGCTTCATTCCTTGCTCGCCATATCCCATACATTACTGTTGTGATGATCGTCACAATTTCTGGTGCTTCAAAATTCTGGTGCTAAAAATTTGGATGACCGTTAGAAGTTTTAGCACTTCAAAATTCCGACGAGAGTGTTTTAAATTTCTATCACAGAGCTTATTTTCCAAATTCTTCTTTTATGGTGTCCAAATATAAACAGTTATTTAAAAAAGGTCCATCCATTGCATTATAATTCTCAATTATGTAAACGAAAAAATTTGTTTGAGGACATGTTCCTTTATCTTTATGGGCAAAAGGATCCAGAACCTAAATATCGTGTTTTTGGACTCAAAATACGTAAATAGGTGAAAAATAACCCTTAGTGACCAAAATATTTAAATCGCAGTTTTGAACCACGTATTACATTAACGTCCGTTTGGGACGTTAAGGTAAAACGAGGTTCATTAATGCCTTTTATATAAAATGCTTTTTGTAAACGCATTTTAACTGGAAGCTGAATGAACGTTTACTTAAAACGCGGTTCAAAAGGACGTTAACATAAAACGCCTTAATGAACCGCGCTTTACCTCTTCAAATATTGTCTGTAACGACCCGACTGGTTGTTTTGCTTTTTAGAACCCCGCCCCCTAAATAAAACTTCCCGCGCTTGCTTTAACTAATTTACGACCTGCAGGGATAGTTGGTTCGGGATTTGGAAGAGTTTGGTTTGAAATAGGATCACTTGATTCCCTAAGATTTTCTTAAAAGGCTAAGTTTGACTTTGGTCAATATCTTTAGCAAATGGATCCATACATGTGTTTTGATAGCCCCGGAGGGTCCGTAGGAAAATATGGGACCAAGTCGTATGCCCAAAATCGAATTTCGAGGTCTCTTGCCCGAGTAATGAATTTTTATTAGAAATTCTAAAATTGAAATTCTAAGGATTTAAAGAAACTAAATAATGATTGATCACATTGGTATCGGGCTCGTATGTTGGTTCCGGAGCCTAGTACAGGTCCAATATAACATTTAAGACTTGCCCGCAAAATTTAGTGTCAATCCGAGTAGTATAGTATGTTTCGACGCGTTAGGAGTGAATTGAAGAACTTGAAGTTCATAAGTTTGATTCAATTGGTTTTAGGGGGTGATTCTTAGATTTAGCGTTGTTTCGGGCATTCTGAAGGTTCGAATGAGTCTGTTTCATGATTTCAAACTTGTCGGTATATTCGGGCGGGGCCTGGGAGCCCCGAGCGTCAATCAGACAAGGCTCGAGTGAAGTTGGAAAATTTGAGAAGAGCTGAAGCTTCAGGTTGCTGTCATAACCGCACCTACGGTTGGTCAGCCACAGGTGCGGGACCACAGAAGCAGTCGTTTTCTCGCGGATGCGGCCAAGGCAGGCCAAGCCAAAGCTGCAGAAGCGGTCCCAGCTCGCTTGGCCAATTCCGCAGATGCGGCTTTCCTCGCAGATGCGATCCCCTGATCGCAGATGCGGAAATCACTGAAGTAGTGAGATTCATTTAATACGGGCTCTAAGCCATTTTGGCTATTTTTCACTCACCCATTGGGCGATTTTGGAGCTCTTGAGAGAGGACTTTCACCTAGCATCTTGAGGTAAGTTTATCCTACATATTTCTAGTTTAATACTTGAGTCTTGGGTAGATTAACACACAAAGATTAAGGAAAAAATCATGGGGTTAGAGCAAAACCTAGGGTTTTGGTAAAAGTTGGATTTAACCACGAAATTTGTTATGAAATGAAGTAGAAATCATATATTATTGATCCTTAGGTTATAAAGAACAACTTTTTTCGAAAAATTTCGGAATCCGGCACGTGGGCCTGTGGTCGGATTTTAGGATACTTGTGTTTAAGGTTGGGAAATTACTTTCGTAATTAAAATGCCAACTTTTAAGCTTGTATTGACTAGTTCCTACCTCGTTTAATTAGTTTTGGATAGTTCAACTTCAAATTGAGGGTTTTGAGCACGTTCTTGGTATTGAAAGTACACTTTGGAGTGAGGTGAGTCTCCTATATAACCTTGTAAGAGGGAACTGTCCCCATAGGTGATATAATTAAATAATTTGCCATTACATGCGGGCGCTACTTACGCACTAGGTGATGAGAGTCCGTGCGTAGCTACTATTATGCTAAGTTCGGGTAGTCTAGGACCCAAAAACATGTTGTATGTGATATTTTTGTAACTTTATGTTTAATTTGGATTATTTAAAACATGTTGATTATGGTAAATGAGACTATTAAGAAGAACATTATCTTTCTTTGCCTTTTAAAGAGAAGTTGATATTTTTGTGAGTAATTGCTCCCCAGATATATATTCTTGTCTGCTTGTTGTTGTGTTTAATTACATTTGACCGCGTCGCATGTCTGATTCAAGAGCGGGGTAATAGATGCATCTATGGTTCGCACCGTTCGACCCTCGGCAGTGCACAATTTACTTTTATGTTGGATCGGGTCATACGACCTCGGCATTACTTGCACATGCTTTTACTCAGTATTTTTTTGTGATTGAGCCTTTTTATATGCCCTGAAATGTAAGTGGCCAAATGTGATATTACCTAGGAAAGGACATGTTATTTCTTGCTATAAACTGTTAATTATTTGTACTATCTATGCTTAGTATAATTCATTTCTCATATTATTTGACCCTAGTAAGTGTCAAGTCGACCCCTCGTCTCTACTTCTTCGAGATTGGGTTCATACTTATTGGGTACATATTGTTTATGTACTCATACTACACTTCTGCACTTAATTGTACAGGATCTGAGACAGGTACATCTGGTTACCAGTCTGGTGCGCATTCTTGATCAGTGTCCGAGACTTCCACGGTGAGCTGCTCCCTTCCTATGCCGTTCAGTAGCATGATAGAGTCTCTCTTTATTTTGGTTGTCTATTCTATTTCAGATAGTAAGATAGATTTATTCTTTTGTATATTCTACTAGTTGCCCATAAACTTGTGACACCAAGTCTTGGCATACACATTGGTAGACTATTCTTTTGGGGATTGTATAACTATTCTTGTACGTTACTAATTATCACATGCTTTTAACTTCAAATTTAGAAATTTCTGTACTTGTTTTAGTAAAGTGAAAACGAGAACTTATTAATACTTCCGCGTTGGCTTTCCTGACAAGGGTGTTGGGCGCCATCATGACCTATAATGGAATTGGATCGTGATACCATGGTATCAGAGCACTAGGTTTACGTAGGTCTCACAAGTCCTGGGAAAACCTAATAGAGTCTTGCGGATTGATACGGAGATGTCTGTATTTATCTTCAAGAGGCTATAAGGTGTTAGGAAAACTACTCTTTATTCATTTCCTATCGTGTAGTGGTTGGTATACTAAATTTCCCTCTTCTATTCTCTCACAGTTGGTGAGGACATGCACGGCTGATGTTCCAGACCCTGGAGGAGCTGCTCCCCCTGTTGCTAGAGGCCGAGGCAGAGACTGGGGGAGAGCACCGGCCCGAGGTAGGGGACGAGGGCATCCCAGAGTTGTCCTAGTAGCACCACTAGCAGATCCTCTGGGAGATCCTATAATTGAGGAGCAGGGAGAGGTGCCCGTAGCTGAGCCTACCTCGGCGGACTTTATGACAGCACCGGGTTTCCAGGAGGTCATGGGCTGTATGTTGCGGTTCATGGACACCATGACTCAGGCTGGTTTATTTCTAGCGGATCCAGCTACATCACAGGCAGGAGGGGGAGCACAGATCCCTACTGCTCAGGCTCCTGGTCATGCAACTGCAGTGTATCAGACTCTGGGTGCACTACCCGTAGATGGGGCTCAGCCAGTTGCTGTAGTGGTGCCCGAGCCCAGACCAGTTGCGGATGGTGATTCGCAGAAGTTATTGGATAGATGGACTAGACTTCACCCTCCTATATTCGGGGGCGAGCATCATGAGGATGCCCAGGACTTCATAGATAGGTGCAGGGACAAACTGCACAACATGAGGATATTAGAGTTGTATGGGGTTGACTTCACTACTTTTCAGCTGGAGGGCAGGGCCCGTAGATGGTGACAGTCTTATGTTCTTGGCAGGCCAACAGGTTCTCCTCCTATCACTTAGGGTCAGTTCACACAGTTATTCTTCGACAGGTATATTCCACCCTCTGAGAGGGAAGAGCTGCAGTATCAGTTTGAGAAGCTTGAGCAGGGTCAGATGTCCGTGAACGATTATGAGGCGAGGTTTTTTGAGTTGTCTCGCCATGTACTCATGATACTTCCCACGGATGCAGAGAGAGTGCAGAGATTTGTTGTAGGGTTGCACCCAGGGTATTCGAGCTAGCATGGCCCGCGAGGTGGAGATGGGTACTAAGTATCATCTAGTGGTGAAGATTGCTCGCAGGATTGAGGGTTATCGCCAGAGAGGTAGAGAGCAGATTCAGTAGGACAAAAGGGCCCGGTTTTCTGGAGAGTTCAGAGGTGCCCCAGGTAGAGGTAGGGGCACTTTGGGAGGGGTCATCCCAGCAGGCCCCCGTATGCAGCACCATCACCACCTTCCCGAGGTGTTCCAGTGAGGCCATATTTCAGTGCGATGCCGGAGAGTTCTTACCGTCCACCAGCTATTCAGGGTTCCTCCGGCGGGTATTCTGGTCATCGGGGTTCTTCCAGTACTTACTTTAGTGTCATGCCAGAGAGTTCATATCGCCCACCAGCCATTCAGGGTTCTTCTAATGGATATTCGGGTCTGCAGGCTCAGACTTCATGGCAGCAGGCTATGGTGCCAAGAGGTTGCTATGAGTGTGGAGATCCGGGTCACATGAAGAGGACTTGCCCCAGGCTTCGGGGCAAGGTAGTACAACAAGGTCAGCAGCCTATGATTTCAGCACCAGTTGCCCAGTCGTCTAGAGGTGGGGGCAGACTGGTAGAGGCCGTCCTAGAGGTGGAGGCCAGATAGGGAGAGGCTAGCTAGCTACTGCTCAGTCAGGTGGAGGCCAGTCAGCTGGCGCTCCAGCTAGGCCAGATGCATTGGCCTCAGATGCCGTCATCACTGGTATTATTTCTGTTTCCGGTAGAGATGCTTCAGTATTATTTGATCCAGGGTATACATATTCATATGTATCATTTCTATTTGCTCGTTTCCTGGTTATTTCTCCTGAGCCCTTAGGCACCCCTATTCGTGTGTCCACTCCTATGGGAGATTCTGTGGTTGTGGATCAGATCTACCGGTCCTGTGTGGTCACATTCTGTGATTTCAGGACTAGAGCGGATCTCCTGTTGCTTGATATGATCGACTTTGAGATCATCCTGGGCATGGATTGGTTATCTCCATATCATGCCGTCCTAGATTGTCATGACCAAGACTGTTACATTAGCAATGCCAGGTTTGCCAAGGTTGGAGTGGAAGGGTTCCACAGTTGATATATCTAATCGGGTTGTCTCTTTCCTGAAGGCTCGGCATATGGTTGAGAAGGGTTGTTTGGCTTATTTGGCTTATGTTCGGGACACCACAGTAGAGTCTTCGACGATTGATTCAGTTCCAGTAGTCCGGGAGTTTGCCGATGTGTTTCCTTCTGATCTTCCCGGCATGCCACCGGATCGTGTTGATTTCTGTATTGATTTGGCTCTAGCACCTGGCCTATATCTATCCCACCGTACCATATGGCTCTGAAAGAGCTGAAGTAATTGAAGGAGCAGCTTGAGGAGTTGTTAGCAAAGGGGTTTGTTAGACCCAGTGTATCACCTTGGGGTTCACCAGTGTTATTTGTGAAGAAGAAGGATGAGACTATGTGGATGTGCATTGATTACCGCCAGTTGAACAAAGTCACCATAAAGAACAAGTATCTGTTGCCTCATATCGATGATTTTTTTGACCAGTTGCAGGGTGTTAGGGTGTTCTCTAAGATTGATTTGAGGTCAGGGTATCATCAGTTGAAGATTCGGGATTCGGATGTCCCAAAGACTGCATTCCGGACTAGATATGACCATTATGAGTTTTTGGTAATGTTCTTTGGCTTGACTAATGCCCGAGCAACATTTGTGGACTTGATGAATAGGGTGTTCAAGCCTTATATTGATTCCTTTGTCATCATCTTCATTGACGACATCTTGATTACTCATGTAGCCTAGGGGAGCACGAGCAACATTTGAGAGTAGTGCTTCAGAACTTGCGAGAGCAGAAGCAATATGCTAAGTTTTCCAAGTGTGAGTTTTGGCTAGAGTTAGTGGCATTCTTGGGGCATGTTGTGTCAGGAGAGGGTATTAAGGTGGATCCTAAGAAAATTGAGGCAGTTCAGAGTTGTCCACGTCCTACTTGAGTGTCCGAGATCAGGAGTTTCCTAGGGTTAGCAGGTTATTACAGACGATTCGTACATGGCTTTTCATCTATTGAATCACCTCTGACTAGATTGACCTAGAAGGGTGCTCCTTTCCGTTGGTCCGATAATTGTGAGGCGAGCTTTCAGAAGCTTAAGACAGCTCTGACTACAACACCAGTTCTTGTGTTGCCTTCCGGTTCATGGATGTATACGGTATATTATGTCGCTTCGCGCGTTGGATTGGGATGTGTATTGATGCAGGAGGGGCAAGTTATTTCATATGCTTCACGTCAGCTGAAGATTCATGAGAAGAATTACCCTGCGCACGATCTAGAGTTGGCCGCGATTGTTTATGCTCTTAAGATATTGAGGCATTATCTATATAGGGTGTCATGTGAGGTTTATACTGATCATCGTAGCTTATAGCATTTGTTCAAGCAGATGGATCTCAATTTGAGGCATCATAGATGGCTTGAGTTACTGAAGGATTATGACATCACCATTCTTTATCATCCGGGCAAGGCAAATGTGGTCGCGGATGCCTTAAGCAGGAAAGCAGAGAGTATGGGTAGCTTGGCATTCATTCCAGCAAAGGAGAGACCACTAGCTTTGGACATTCAGTCCTTGGATAACAAACTTGTGAGGTTGGATATTTCAGAGCCCAGCCGAGTTCTTGTGTACATGGTTGCTCAGTCTTCATTATTGGGGCAGATCAAGGCCTGGTAGTTTGATGATCCATATTTGGCGGTTCTCAGAGAGACAGTGCTGCAGAAAGGTGCCAAGGAGATTTCTATTGGCGAGGATGGTGTTTTGCGACTCCAGGGTTGCCTATGTGTTCCTAATGTTAATGGTCTGAGGGAGAGGATACTAGAGAAGGAACACAGTTTGCGGTATTCCATTCATTCAGTTTCGACGAAGATGTATCGTGACTTGAGACAACATTATTGGTGGCGAAGGATGAAGAAGGACATAGTGAAGTATGTGGCTAGGTGTTTGAATTGTCAGCAGGTTAAGTATGAGCACCAGAGGCCGGGTGTCCTACTTCAGCAGGTGCCTATACCAGAGTGAAAGTGGGAGCACATTACTATAGACCTCGTAGTTGGGTTGCCCCGGACTTTGCAGAAGTTTGATGCAGTGTGGGTCATAATTGGCAGGTTGACCAAGTTGGCACACTTTATTTTGGTTGTGACTACTTACACTTCAGAGAGATTGGCTCAGATTTACATTCGGTAGATAGTCCGGTTGCACGGTGTGCTTGTTTCCATCATATCAGATAGAGGCCCTTAGTTCACTTCCCATTTCCGGAGAGCCATTCAGAGTGAATTGGGGACCCGTGTAGAGCTTAGCACAACATTCCATCCTCAGACCGACGGGCAGTCGGAGCGGACAGTTCAGATCTTGGAGGACATGCTTAGAGCATGTGTGATTGATTTTGGAGTACAGTGGGATCAGTTCTTGCCCTTGGTAGAGTTTTCTTACAACAACAACAATCAGTCCAGCATAGAGATGGCTCCATTCAAGGCTTTGTATGGTCGGCGATGTCGTTCTCCTATTGGGTGGTTTGATCTTGGTGAGGCTAAGTTATACTTTACAGACTTGGTGCAAGATGCCTTAGACAAGGTAGAGTTGATTCAGGAGAGGCTTCGCACAGCTCAGTCCAGACAGAAGAGTTACGCGGATCAGAAGGCGCATGATGTATCATTCATGGTTGGCGAGAAGGTCCTCTTGAAAGTCTCGCCAATGAAGGGTGTTATGAGGTTTGGGAAGAAGGGCAAGCTGAGCCCAAGGTTTATTGGCCCATTTGAGGTGTTGAGGCGAGTTGGGGAGGTTGCTTACGAGCTTGCCTTACCCCCCAATTTATTGGGAGCTCATCCAGTTTTTCATGTGTCTATGCTTTGGAGGTATCATGCCGACTTGTCCCATGTGTTAGACTTCAGTACTATTCAGCTGGATGAGAGTCTGAGTTATGAGGAGGAGTCAGTTGCCATTATTGATAGACAGGATCGCCAGTTGTCACACCTTCTTTTTACCACCCGAGAGGGTATATAAAGGAGTTTTTCCAATTAAAGTGACATTAATCGAAATGAGATTATTTTATTTATTTAATCAGAGTCGCCACTTGGAATAGTTTATTTGGTGTTCCAACTCACCGGTTTATTTTTAAATCCCAAATCGAGGAAATTTTTTGACTTTACTTAAAAGTCTGCAAACTAGAAATTCTAAGTAAGGAATTCTGTTAACCCGGGAAAAGGTGTTAGGTATTCCCGGGTTCCGTGGTTCTAGCACGGTCACTTAAACTATTAATAATTGGCATATTATATGATTTACTACACGTTTTAAACCTATTGTGTATTTTTAACTTTATAACCGCTTTTAATTAATTATTGTTATATATTGCGAATCATGTCACGGGAACCATACCCACAATCTACAACTTGTTTAATTTATTAAAGTTATTAAAAGTTATGACCGGGTCACATAAATGTACCCCCGAATTTGAGAATTAGGTACCATGACTACGTCATGGGAACCGTACCCTTAGCTATGGTGATTTTATTATAAACGCACCTAAAGTAAACTACGGATGTTTACAAAGGGGGTTTTCTATACTAAGTTATTATTAATGTGAGGGCCATAGATTATGGATTTTATTTGTGTATGGCACACCTCAAATTATTTTTAATAGAAAAGATTTGTATATTTTTTTTAGGCAAATTAAAGATGCTCCTACTTTAATCTAATTTGAAATTAGGTATCACAACTACGCCATGGAAACCATACCCGTAGTTGTAATGATTTAATTACGTGCCTAAAGCAAACTACAGTGTTCATGAGTGGTTATTGATCTGAAGTAAAAGATTGTTAGTGGAAGAGACCAGAGTTAGGGAAATTACTCAGTTGGATATTAAACATGAAATAAGAAAAAGTGTGGACCTTAAATTGGAAAAAAACATAGGGTACTGAAGTTCATTTGGAACTCACGTCTAAAGCACATGTAATTAGCAAGATGACTTTGACTAATAATTCTTAACCTGTCATTGATTACTACTTGGAAAATGGTGTTGAAAGCTCAAATTAATTAAGAAAAGTATTAAAGAAAAATCTAACAGGGCTAAATGAGGATAGGCTTAATCAATTAGTCGTACCAGACCCGACTAGACTCATAACAAGTTGAGTCCATCTTCAAGGCTTTAGCAGATCCGGGGCTTCCCAAAAAGCCCATAAATGTCAAAATCAGAATACAAACAAATGTAGTTTATTGTTTCAGTTATGTACACAACTAAAAGAAACTGGTAATCAATTATACATTCTACTAATCAGACATGGATAACAGGATTTCATTAACTTGGAATTCGAATGACTATCAACAGTAAACATCACATTATCTCTTAAGATCTAGCAATTCGAATATCTAACTTTAATCCACTGATACTTTCAAAGCTTAACAGAGATAGTATTTTTCTAAAAACAATTCAGCAATTGTACATGCTAGATCTCAACATCTGAATATGATTAGAGAGTGACAATTTTATAGTTTAACAGAGAAAACCATTCCAAACAGACTCAACAGTTTCGTACGATAGATCCAAACAATTGAACCGCATTAAAAGATGAATAGATGGATTTTCATGTAGAATTCAAACGGGAATAAAAGGTGTGTGTACACATACCTAATTAGCAAGAAAATATCAGAAAATGATCAAACGATTGTCCGAAAATAGAAGGTGAAGTCCAGCAAATCCAGAAACAGGTAGATTCAACAAATTCATCAACTTCCACAGCTCAAACCGCTTTGAGAAATCCCAGAAACGTGCAACAATTGAATGAAAACCCAAAACCAGCTTTGGATTCTTCCTTTTATTTTTTACTTTTTAAAATTTTTCTTTTGTTTTTTGGGAGTTTTGTTTTTGTCTTCTAACCTCAAATCAGAGATTGACTCTAGTGATTAAAAAAATGAAAGGAAAGTGAGGAATGACTTCTACTTTTTGGTCTTCTTTTGTGAAGATTCAGAGCCATAAATGGTGCTGCTCTAGGTTAGAAGGGGAGGGTCCGAAATTTCTTGGGTCTCTCTCATGAAGAAGAAGAAGAGGAGCCCATTATTGCTCTCTGAAAGAGAAGGGTTCAATCTTTTTGTTGTCTTTTTTTTTCTAAAACTGAAGAAGATATCTGTTGTATTGGTTCTTTTCAGGGGAGGGGATTTCCTCCATTTTCTTAGAAAAATCCAGAGGAGAGGGTCCTCGTTCTGATCGTTCTCTAAGTCTAGATTTTTAGGGATTTTAATGGGAGAAGGCGGCTTGGGTCGGTTCGGGTAGGCTAATTATTTGGGCGGACTTTTTGGACTGGTTTTGTATTAAATTGGCCCAATTTCAAAATAAAAAGCCCCCTTGTTCAATTCCCCCTTTTATTTCCTTTTTCTTTGTTTTTCTCTTTTCTTTTTTCTTTAATTAAAAATCCTGAGGTTGTGAGTTCGAGTCTCCCCAAGAGCAAGGTGGGAAGTTCTTGGAGGAAGGATGACTGGGGTCTATTTGGAACCAGCCTCTCTACCCCAGGGTAGGGGTAAGGTAAGCGTACACACTACCCTCCCAGACCTCACTAAGTGGGATTATACTGGGTTGTTTTAATTAAAAATCCTAAATTAAGTTCCTTAAATTAATCTAAATTGTAAAATTAAGCTAATTATCTAATTATAAAATTTATAACAATTACTTGATCCTAAATTAAAAGGGAAAAATCATTAATCTAAAAAATTAAACGGTTAAAATGTAAAAATGAACTATTTTTGTGATTTTTATTTTTATGAAAGTAATTAATTAACTAATTAAACCTAAAAATATAAAAATAAATCCTAAACGCAATGCATGGTATTTTTCTCATTTTCATGAATTTTAATAAAACTTAAACGTGCACAAAAATGCAAATAATTAATAAAATCCTACAAAAATCCAAAAAAAAAATGGCAAACAATTGGAAAAAATCTATTTTCTTGGATTTTATAGGAGTAATTCATATATGGCAAAAATCACATGCTCACAGCTGCCCCTCTTTACTTTGAAACACGAAGGGTTTTTGGGAAAAGATAACATGAGCAATTACGAGGGAATTTTTGCCCGTTTGAAACTCCGTGGAAAGCATTTTTGAAATATCTAACCGAACCTTGCTTCCGAGGTTGCCTACATATCCTTGGCTATAAAGGAATCAAGTAAGTGTAGTTCTGGAGGTTTTGGTAGCTGGGACTACCGGGAAACTGTGATTTCACTGCTATTGCTGCTGTTTTTGCTTGTTGAGCTTTTTATTACACCGAAATAAAAGATGAAAAGCTAAACTAGTTAATCCTATCAACTACGAGTTATAAGATCCCTATCTATAGACCTTCTAAAGCTTGATCTTGAGTCTTGGATGGTTTTTCTTGCGTACTCTGATCTGAATCTTGATGCTTGTTAGCTACAACCGCTGGTTCATTCTTCTTCAGCTTTTCGGATCAAGGTGGGACATGCAAAACTTGTGACTTCAATCATATATTGAGCAGTCCGCATCTTTTCTCTGCTTCTACACTTAGAGTTCAACTTCTTTTCTTGTTCTTCTTTTTCTTTTATTTGGGTTGAGACTTCTTCTTTTGGTTATCTCAAACCTTGTGCCTCACGGTGAAAACATGTTTAGGAACCAAAGCAAACAAATGAACGAAATTTTCTGCCCCAGTTTTCAATAGGAAAATTTCTTGAGTTATTGCACCAAAATCTAAACTATTTATTTATTGAAAGCAATTAAAATAGGGATTGTTTATCCCTAAGAAAAAGAGATTAGGGAGTGGAGACCCTATATCTAAAATGCCATCAAATGGAGATCGGAGCCCCCAAGTTGGGGAGATTACCAGGTTATGCTGGAGAAATGACCGGGTTATGCCAAAAAAGAAAATAGGTCCTCGGGTTATACCAAGGGAAGTCATCGGGTTATGCCAAAAAAGGTCCTCTGGTTATGCCGGGGAAGGTTATCGGGTTATGCTGGAAAAGAAAAAGGTCCTTAGGTTATGCCGGGGAGGTCCACAGGTTATGCCGGGAAAGTCATCAGATTATGCCGGAAAAGAAAAAGGTCCTCGAGTTATGCTGGGGAGGTCCACGGGTTATGCCGGAAAAGTCATCGGGTTATGCCGGAAAAGAAAAAGGTCCTCGGGTTATGCCGGGGAGGTCCATGGGTTATGCCGGGAAAGTGATCGGGTTACGCCAAAAAATAAAAAGTCCCTCGGGCTATGCCGGGGAAGAAAAAGGCCCTCGGGTTATGTTGGGGAGGTCCACGGGTTATGCTGGGAAAGTCATCGGGTTATGCCAGAAAATAAAAAAGGTCATCGGGTTATTCCGGGGAGGTCCACGGGTTATGCCGGGAAAGTCATCGGGTTATGCCGGAAAAGAAAAAGGTCATCGGGTTATGCTGGGGAGGTCCATGGGTTATGCCGGGAAAGTGATCGGGTTACGCCGGAAAAGAAAAAGGTCCTCGGGCTATGCCGGGGAAGTCATCGAGTTATGCCGGAAAAGAAAAAGTCCCTCGGGTTATGCCGGAAAAGTCATCGGGTTATGTCGGAAAAAGGTCCTCGGGTTATACCGGGGAGGTCCACAGGTTATGCCGGGAAAGTCATCGGGTTATGCCGAAAAAGAAAAAAGGTCCTCGGGTTATGTCGGGGAGGTCCATAGGTTATGTCGGGAAAGTCATCGGGTTATGCCGGAAAAGAAAAAGGTCCACGGGTTATGTCTGGGAGGTCCACAAGTTATGTCGGGAAAGTGATCGGGTTACGGCGAAAAAGAAAAAGGTCCTCGGGTTATGCCGTGAAAGTTATCGGGTTATGCCGGAAAAGGTCCCGGGTTATGCCGGGGAGGTCCATGGGTTATGCCGGGGAGGTCATCGGGTTATGCAGGAAAAGAAAAAAGGTACCCAGGTTATGCCGGGGAGGTCCACGGGCTATGCCGGTAAAGTGATCGGATTACGTTGGAAATAAAAAAAGGTCCTCGAGTTATGCCGGGGAAGTCATCTGGTTTTGCCGGAAAAGAAAAAGGACCTCGGGTTATGCCGAGAAAGTCATCGGGTTATGCCAGAAAAGTCATCGGGTTATGCCAGAAAAGTCATCGGGTTATGTCGGAAAAGGTCCTCGGGTTATGCCGGGGAGGTCCATGGGTTATGCTGGGAAAGTCATCCGGTTATGCCGGAAAAGACAAAAGGTCCTCGGGTTATGCCGGGGAGGTCCACGGGTTATGCCGGGAAAGTTATCGGGTTATGCCGGAAAAGAAAAAGGTCATCGGGTTATGCCGGGGAAGTCCACGGGTTATGCCGGGAAAGTCATCAGGTTATGTCGGAAAATAAAAACGTCCTCCGGTTATGCCGGAGAGGTCCACGGGTTATGCCGGGAAAACTAGGGTGTGGAACCCTTTAATAGAAAATATTACCAGGTTATGATGGGAGCGACTAGGGAATAGGACCATATGTTGGAACAACGTAGCTAGAGATTGGAGACCCTAAGGTACCATGATTTTGAATTTTTCTCCTTCTTTTCTTTTTCATTTCTGTTTTTTTTTTCATTTTCATCATCATTTTTTTTCTTCTTATCTTTTTTTTTTTAATTTTAGAGAATGAGTAAATGCGGGAAAGAATTTTGGAGGAGACTTTCCTTTTTGGAGTTGTTGCTGCAAAGCTGTTTTTTAGCTCAAGCAGCTTCTTTTGGGTAGCACCTACTTCTTGCAAGGTTGCTTTGGATTGCACATGTTTCATGTTTTCAAACAGAGAACAATTGTTAGTTTGAAATGGTGGTTGGTTTTGTGGCCTTGATTGTTTCAATCACTTGATTTCGGCCCGGCTTCTTTGATGAAGATCTCAACTGTAACTGCTTGTTTCCTGAGAACTGATTTCATTTCAGGCCCTGGAGAGCCTCTGGTTTTTTGGAACTTTGCCATGACGGTTGGTCGGTGGAACTCAATCTTTTCGACTTTATTTTGCCTTTGTAGGCCTTTTCCTTCTAACTTTTTTTTCTCTTTTTTTAATTTTTGAGCATTGGGGAACTTTTGGCTCCTCAAACTTTGCTGCAACGGCTAGTCGCGTGGGACTTAACTTTTTCCAACTTTGTTTCGCCTTCATAGACCTTTCATTTCTGGATTCTTTCTTACGACTTCAATTTTAGAGCATTTGGGTGCCTTGGCTTTTCAAACTTTTGTCGAGATGGTTAGCCACGTGAGACTCAACCTTTTCAACTTCACTTCGCCCTTATAGGCACTTCAATTTGATTTCTTTCTTTTGAAAGCTTTTAATTTCAAAGCATCGACCGCCATGGCCAGTCGAGGTCGATCTGATGCCCCTAACGAGGTTGGCTGCCTTTTTGCACATGAGCTTATATCAAATGATAACCCTGTAAATCAGTCTTACCATCTTTTCTTTGTCTTAGTTTCGGAACAGAGTTAGACCGAAATGGATCCAAAGAAAACAAACAATGGAATGGAGAATAAGTTTAAAACAAGAAGTGTCACTTTCGGGGAAAGGAAAGAAGGACTTATCTGGAGTACATGCGGACTTCAATGAACATGACATGCCTTTTGGACTGGATGCCTGATCTGTGTAAACCGTCCGACTCTCAGAAATTCATCACAACGTTTGCCTCAAAATCAAGAAACCTTGCCAGGACTCTATCGGTGCCGATGGCTATGAGGATCCTCTTTTCGATCAGGGGTGCCCTTTGCGGGTTTTCACGAGCTGACCTCTCTCATTTCTCTTCTCACCATCGCCTTATAGTGCTTTTTGCGAGTTTTCACTAACAAGACTCTCTCCTTTTTAGTTTCTCTGCTTACCATTGTCCTATGGTGCCCGTGTGGATTTTCACCGATAAGACTCTCTCATTTTCAATCTCTCTCATTTGGTTGTATCAGCTTCAGGTAACTGTATCCTCCCATTTTGAACCTCTTTGTCGATTGATCAGAAGGACTTGAACAGGGGTTTGGCGTAAAAGCTTTTGGATTGAATTACACCCTGGGAACCTTTCGGGCAAACCCATCGCCAAACCATTGTAACTTCTGCCCCAATTTCACTTTTTGGGGGGAATTTGGATTTTTATTTTGGTGTGACTGAACCCCAGAGAGAGGATGCCTACGTATCCTTTCGGAATCAAGTCGAACGTAGTTCAGGAAACTTTGTTTTTGATTTTTCTTTTGTTTTTCTGTTTTGTTTTGTTTTCTCTTTTTCCTCTTTTTTTCATTTTTTCATTTCATTTTCTTTGCCTTTTCTTCCTTTTTTTCTTTTTCTTCTTTTTCTTTTTTTTTTCATTTCATTTTTTCAATTCTTTCTTTTTTCTTTTTTTTCTTTTTCAGTGACATTTTCAGGTTCCAAAGAGGGTAGTCAAATAAAGGTAACCGGCTCAAAGGGTTTGTAAAGGGTTGATAGTGTTTGGGTAGCGAGAATAAAAACCTTCTTCACCCAACTGGAGAACATTAATGTTATATAGAGGATCCAACATAGTACCTTTTGGCTGCATTTGCATTGACAGTTGTTTCAGGGACATTTCCTTCGATGTGTCCCAAATACAACGCACTCTTTTGGCAGTACTTTTGTTGCAATGTATGGACCTTTCCAATTTGGAACTAATTTTCCTTCAGATGTTCCGTGTCTTTGTTTTATTTCCTTAAACTTATCTTCACTGTGATCTAATTCTTGATTCATTATTTCGAGGTCTGACAGCATTTCAGGATCTGGGCATGAAGTCCGCAAGTATGTCATGTTATTGAAATCTACATTTAACAGAACTAAAAAGATAATAAGAAAAGTGAAATTAAGAAAAGAGACATTCCTGGACAATGAAATATTAATTTCTTTGATTTTTTTTTGCTTTTTGATTTTTTAAATTTTTGAATACAAAAGAGTTTACATTGGAAAGTAAGACAATAAAGTAAAACATCTGGATCACACCCTGAGATAATTCGGACGCAGAAAGGATAGCAAGACTGGTTACTAAGACTCCCGTCCGATGGGGAACTTTTATGCTTGGCGACCATTTTCTGGCGTTTCTTCTGTCTTGGCAATGGCTGCAATGGCCTTTAGTGCCGGATCAAATTCCTCATCTTCACAAATCATTCCGACCATTGCCCCTATGTTGTGGGCAAGCAACAAATTGTTCATCACATCAGGAGCTTCTTCATCCCGAAAAATAATTCTTTCAACTTCAATAAAATTTTCAACTGCTCTTTTGAGGGTCCAACAGTCCTCAGTACTATGTCCCACTACTCCATAGTGGTATTCACATATAGCATCAGCTCGGTGCAAGGGGGACTCGGGGTTTGACCGGTTCGGGGCCACTGGCTGCAATAAATTTAGCTTGATTAGCTTTTGAAACAAGCTTGAATACGATTCACCATAGGGGTGAACTGATTCTTTCTGAAAGGCTCTCTTGGGCAAGGATTGTATTGAGGATCATTTGGTTGAGGATTATTTAGAGTTTGGTAAGGATGGGTATTTCTGGGAGGTGGAGCTCGATTTTGTATATAATGTTGTGGCCGCTTGTAAGGTTACACGTTCATCATCACATAAGGAGGCAGCGCCATGGCATAAGCAGCATCTTGAAGGGGATAATAGTGTTGAGGGACCTCAGGAAGCATATATGATTGGCTGAATGACATGCGGGCCCCCTCGAGCTTGAAACCATCATGGCTCCCTCTTCAACCCCATTTCTATTCATCAAACCCTCCGAACCATTCTGAGCAGTCTGTGATGTGACTTAAAGGTAGCATGACTCAAGATTCACCCTGTTTTTAAACCGTTTCAACCATTTCCCCAATTTTGATAGCCTCAGCGAACGACTCACCCACAGCAGACATTATGTTCTGGAAGTAGTCCACCTCTTGGGCTTGTAGAAAGACCGTGACCATTTCGATTTCGTCCATTGAAAGCTTTACCCTGGAAGCTTGCTCACGCCATTTGACAGCATATTCGCGGAAGCTTTCCGCGGTTTTCTTTTTCAAATTGGACAAAGATTTTTTGCCGAGAGCGATGTCCACATTATGCTGGAACAGGCGGACAAAATCTCGGGCCATATCGTCCCACACGTGCCAATGAGTAATTTCTTTATCCGCATACCACTCAGAAGCGATTTTGGTAAGGCTTTCCCCAAAATAGGCCATTAGCAGCTCCTCTTTTCCACCCGCGCCTCTCAACTGGTTACAATATCATTTTAGGTGAGCGACTGGGTTTTCGTGCCCGTCGTACTTTTCAAATTTTGGTATCTTGAAACCAGCTGGCAAGTGTACATAGGGAAACATACAGAAGGAAGAGTATGAGACACTCTTTTGGCCGCTTAGACCTTGCATGTTTTTCAGGCTTTGTTCTAGGCTCTTCATCTTCCGAGCCATTTCCTCTTGCTCAGGATTTTAACAACCTTTTCTTGCTCCACCGAGAGATCATATTGCGGAGGTTGAGTGAAAGAGTATGGGGTCACATATGCTATTTCTGATTGAAGCTGTGGACCCTGAAAGGTGAATATTGGAGGCGGTGCACTTGAAGCCGGCGCCTGGGGGAAACCACAGAAGGCATGCCAGGAACATTGGACGACACTGGAGGCTACCCGCATAGGATGAGCGGGTTGGGCACAAGGGCGTTGCTAACCTCACCTGACCTGGGGATCAACTCAGGGAACCCAGGGATTGCACTTGGCGGTTCCCTACCACTAGACCAGGCGTCCCACATTTCCAATATGCGGAGACGCAACATCCTATTTTCTTCAGCAGCTGCTAATTCTAGTTGTGGAATAGTCGCTGCTAGGCTGTCCTCAAGATCGATGATTTGTAGATGGCTTTTAGAGGCCATAATAACCTTTCCGTTGTTGTGAAGTAAGGATGGGAAGTCAGATTACCAACAAAACCAACCACCTGAGCAAGACCTGGCTATCTTGCACACCCAACAACCTTGTTAA
The DNA here is from genome assembly GCF_000715075.1 of Nicotiana tabacum. Taxonomy (NCBI): domain Eukaryota; kingdom Viridiplantae; phylum Streptophyta; class Magnoliopsida; order Solanales; family Solanaceae; genus Nicotiana; species Nicotiana tabacum. The sequence goes on from NC_134086.1 coordinate 35,281,104, forward strand.
TTTGGAGACGCTTAACATATAGGAAATCGCATATTGGGATGCAATGCACCTAAACAGTTAAACGTTTCTATTATGTGTTTGAACGAGTTCCATGTTTCATCCCGGCCTTAATTAACCCTTTTTTTTCAATATGCACCTTTTTTCTTAATTTTTGCTTCTCTCTAATCACTCTTGATTTTAATTTTGTTTCCGTCGCTCTTTTATTTTTTGGCACTCTCTTTTCTTTTTCTTTTTTTTTGTTTTTGTCACTCCCTTTTTTTTCACTCTCTTTTTTCACTCAATTTTCTTCCTTTTTCTTCCAGTTTATTTTCCACTCAGTTAATTTTATGGCTATGATCGAATCCGATGGGAATTGCCTACGTATCATGACGCCGCATGAATCGGATCTTGTGAGTTCAGGAAAATCGAGAATAGAGTAAATAAGCTAATTCTTCTTTTTTTTGTTTTTTTTTTGAATTTTCGAAAGAAATGCTTTAAAAGAAGAAAGGAAGTAATTTTTTTTGAATTTTTGATTTTTGACTTTTTTTAATTTTTGAAAGAAAGACTTCTAAAAATTCATTTGCTTTTGATTTGAACTTTGAAAATTTTTAAAGTAAAAAGAAAATATTTTTGTTTGAATTTTCATCCGTTTTCTCTTTTTCTAAAGAAGAAAGAGAATATATTTGGATTTTGGATGTTGCCTCTTAATTTTTGAAAGAGGGACTTTTAATAAAATATTTTGGATTTCTGAGGTTTTTTTTGTTTTGTTTTTTGTTTTTAAATTACAAAAGTACTTCTAAAAAAATGAAAAGAACAACGAAAATATTTTTGGACTTCAATTTTTCAAAATATTTATGACATTTACAAAAGAAAGACTTTTAAAGAAGGAAAAGAATATACTTTTTTTGGATTCTTTTTTTCTGATTTGTTTTTTTAATTTTTGAGAAAAATACTTCAAAATAAAGGAAACCCATATTTTGGATTTTGATTTTTGATTTATTTTTATTCTTTTATTTTTTTCCATATGAAAGACTTCAGAAAGAAGGAAACTATTTTTTTTAGTTTAAAAAACTTCTTTTTTTTTGAATTTTCTAGGGAAAGATTTCTAAAGAAGGAACTAAAGGAAAATATTTTTAGATTTTTTGAAAATTGGGGTCGGACGGATGAGGTTTGCCTACGTATCTCACATCCGGTGAGAATCAGACCCGCGTAGTTCGGTCAGCTTTGATGGAACAAGGGAAACATGTCATAAATTTTGGCTCATTTTGAAATGACTTTTCTTTTTCTTTTTTTTTTCTTCAGATTTTCGGTAGAGTTTCAGTATTTTCAAATACCTACCCTCACTCTTATCTTATTTTTTTTGATTTTTTTTCTCTTTTTTTTTTGATTTTCTTTCCCTATTCTAGAAGTCGGTCAACATGCAAGCCGAAACAAATAGATGCGCAGGTAGCACGTAAGATGAATCAGGATGGTCTTTTTAATTTGGGTACACCTGCCCTAGACGGACCCAACCCCTATGTTGAGTCCCCAAAGTCAAATGCACGTGATTCAAACAAGCGTTCATACTAGGGATCCGGCAAGAGGCTATGTTATTTTAGGTTTAAAAGCCTAGGTGTATTCTTCTAAACCGCCTACCCTAGCGGATAGCTCGAGCCGAGGGGGAGGCAGCGTACCGGAAATACAGAAGTTTCACCGGCTTTGAAACTTGTCCGAACCTTATTCTAAAATTAGGATATGACTCTAACAGAAAAGAAGTCACGCGAAACGCACACTCCCCAGAAGATTTAGAAGACTCAGGGAGAAGAAAGGTTTCTTAACAGTTTATATACAGTTCAAGCAATATCAATGCGGTAAAAAGCGTCATTTAGCACATTAGGCTCAATGTCAAGACCCAGACCCCGATCCGGTCGTGATGGCGCCTCTCGTGAAGACAAGGCCAGCCAACCAACCCATTTTGCCTTTTCAGAATAGTTAATATTAATAAACAGTTTTAGCATAATTAAATAACCACAGTCTAAACAAAAGTTTTCTTTATTAAGTGCGGAATACAACCCAAACACAGCCCAAACCGGGGTGTCACAAGTCACGAGCATCTATTAGAGGATAAACATAACTGCAAGGCCTGAAACATATAAAACAGGACTAATAAACAAAACGAAGAAATGCGGTGCTGCGAACGCTGGCAGTCACCTCACTAAACTCCGATAACTTAGCCTCCGACCAGCTCAAAACCCGCTACCGGGTGAACAAATACCTGCATCTGCACACGAGGTGTAGGGAGTAAAGTGAGTACTCCAACTTAGTGAATAATAAAGGTAAATAATAACTGAGTAGTAAGAAATCACGTAAAGCAAACCATCATGCTGTATAGAGCAGTCTAAAACCCTTTGAGTAAAAGCAGTGAAACTGTGAAATCCTTGGAAAAACATCTTAGCTCAGTTTAAACCTCTTTTAAAAATAACCTTTTTCAATGATTACGCAAATGAGGGCAAAACAAATAGTGCAGTTAAGCACGGAAATCCGCCCCTCGGGCACAACACTCAATTAACAAATAATGCGAGACAATCAGATAGATATCACATGAAGTAGCACAAGCAACAGATAATGGCAGACAAATGAAATAAAGTAAACACATAGAATAGTACCAGCACCGCTGCGGCGTGCATCCCGATCCATATATCGCTGCGGCGTACAACCCGATCCATATATCTCGTCGATGGCGCTCACTGGGGGGTATGCATACTTCGAGAGGGGCCCCTTACGGCCCAAGCACAATATCAAGCCATCTCGTGGCATCAAATCTAGGCCCTCGGCCTCATATCAATATTAGTATAACACTGCTGCGGCGCGCAGCCCGATCCCATAGTATCCTCACATCTGGACCTCGGCCATACTCAGTCCAGAAATCACATAAGCCCCTCAGGCGTTAGTAAAAATAGTAGTTCTCAGTCTCAAAACAACATTTAATATATCATTTTAGTTTCAAAACAGAGTAAAAGTGGCTGAGTTGTACAATAGTGGAAAACAATACGACTGAGTTCAAGTAGTAGGTCAAAACAGTGAGGAAATAGTGATAAAAATCCCCAGAGGATTCAAATATTTGGCTCGAAGCCCAAGTATGGCAATCATTCCAAATAATGATGATAACAAATAAGTTTCAATCAAATACGCGGTAAAAGCGTCAATCGAGACAGACCAAGTCACAATCCCCTACAGTAAATGACCCCACACTCATCATCAAGCACGTGTCTCACCTCAATATAGCACTACGATATGCGAATCCGGGGCTTCAAACCCTCAGAATATCATTTACAATCATTACTCACCTCGAACCGGCAAAATCTCTAGGTCGCGACGCCTTTGCCCCTCAAATCGGCCTCCACGCGCGTCAAATCTATCCAAAATCAGAACGAATGTATCACAATATGCTAAGGGAACAAAGCCCAAGCGAAAACAATCAATAACGGGCACAAATCCCGAAATTACCAAAAACCCGAGCCCCGGGCCCACTTCTCGAAACTCGAAATTTTTTATATCAACGGGTTCCTTATCCTTCCACGAGTTTATACATATCAACAACATCAAAATCGGAGTTCAAATGACCCCTCAAATCCTCCATTAAAGGCATCTTAATCTCAAGCCTTAATCCTCCATTTTTATCCCTTTAAACCCATTAGTTACAGCCCTAAATTCATGAAATTCTACTATATGAATGTGTTTTAAGTCCAAAATCCTTACCTCAATGAAGTCTCTTTGATTCCTCTCTTCAAAATCGCGCAAAGCTCCCAAATTCCGAGTGCAAAAATGGTTAAACCCTTCAAAAATCGCGAAGGAAGACATATATATATTCTGCCCAGACATGACCGCATTTGCGGTCCAAAATCCGCTTTTGCGGTACCGCATATGCGGTCAACACATCCGCTTCTGCGGAGTTCATTAAACCGGCCTAAGCCGCATCTGCGAACCACTTCCGCATCTGCGCTTCTGCAAATGCAATCCCTTTAGCCGCTTCTGCGGTCCAGCTCGCCTGACCCATTTTCGCTTCTGCGATGATACACCCGCATCTGCGGTCCACAAACCACAGATGCGGAAATACCAGAAGTAGCAAATCTAAAGCTGCAACACAAATTCCAATTTCCCCGCCAACCATCCGAAATCACCCCGAGGCCCCTGGGGCCTCAACCAAAAGCACGAACATGACCCAATATCTTATTCAAACTTGTTCCAATCATCAAAACACTTCAAACAACATCAAATCCATCAATTCACATCGAATTCAAGCCTAAGTTTTCTAAAAACTTCTAAACTACGCTTTCGATCAAAAACCCAACCAAACCACGTCTGAATGACCTAAAATTTTGCACACACATCACAAATGACATAACGAAGCTACGACAACTCTCGGAATTCCATTCCGACCCTCGGATCAAAATATCACCTATCAACCAGAAATAGCCAAAATACTAACTTTGCCAATTCAAGCCTATTTCTACTCCGGACCTCCAAAACCAATTCCGATCACACTCCTAAGTCATAAATCACCCAACAAAGCTAACCAAATCATAAAAATTCCGATTCGAGCTCATATACAAATAAGTCAACTCTTGGTCAAACCTTTCAAATTCAAAGCTTTCAACTAAGACTGTTCTTTCGAATTCATACTGATTTGCGTGAAAACCAAAATCAACGATTTACATCAGTCATAATACATCATACGGAGCAAGTCATGCCCGAGAACTAGTGATCAAAGTGCAAAAGCACGAAACAATCGGTCGGGTCGTTACACTCAAACACGTAAAAATCAGATAATAAATAAAAGACAACTTTAACAATTATTCTAAGCTCGAATTCTGAACCCTGAACTAGAAGTTCAGGGTCTCACTCCCCAACGGAGTCGCCGGAGCTGTTACACCTCCTTTTTACCACCCGAGGGCGGATATAAGGGAGTTTTTCCAATTAAAGTGACATTAATCGAAATAGGATTTATTTATTTATTTAATCAGAGTCGCCACTTGGAATAGTTTATTTGGTGTTCCAAGTCACCGGTTTATTTTTAAATCCCAAATCGAGGAAATGTTTCGACTTTATTTAAAAGTCTGCGAACCAAAAATTCTAAGTAAGGAATTCTGTTAACCCGGGAGAAGGTGTTAGGCATTCCCGGGTTCCGTGGTTCTAGCACGGTCGCATAAACTATTAATAATTGGTCTATTATTTGATTTACTACATGTTTTAAACCTATTGTGTATTTTTAACTTTATAACATCTTTTAATTAATTATTGTTACATATTGTGAATCATGTCACGGGAACTGTACCCACAATCTACAACATGTTTAATTTATTAAAGTTATTAAAAGTTGTGACCGGGTCACCTAAATATACCCCCGAATTTAGGAATTAGGTACCACAACTACGTCACGGGAACCATACCCGTAGCTATGGTGATTTTATTATAAACGCACCTAAAGCAAACTATGAATGTTTAAAAAGGGGGTTTTCTATACTAAGTTAATATTAATGTGAGAGCCATAGATTATGGATTTTATTTGTGTATGACACACCTCAAATTATTTTTAAAAGAAAAGATTTGTATTTTTTTAAAGGAAAATTAAAGATGCTCCTACTTTAATCTAATTTGAAATTAAGTATCATAACTACGCCATGGGAACCGTACCCGTAGTTGTAATAATTTAATTGCGTGCCTAAAGCAAATTACGGTGTTCATGAGTGGTTATTGATCTAAAGTCCAAGATTGTTAGTGGAAGAGACCAGAGTTAGGGAAATTACTCAGTTGGAAATTAAACATGAATTAAGAAAAAGCGTGGACCTTTAATTTGAAAAAAAAACATAGGGTACTGAAGTTCATTTGGAACTCACGTCTAAAGCACATGTAATTAGCAAGATGACTTTGAGGAATAATTCTTAACCTGCCATTGATTAGTACTTGGGAAATGGTGTTGAAAGCTCAAATTAATTAAGGAAAGTATAAAAGAAAAATCCTACAAGGCTAAATGAGGATAGGCTTAATCAATTAGTCGTACCAGACCCAACTAGACTCATAACAAGTTGAGTCCATCTTCAAGGCTTTAGAAGATCCGGGGCTTCCCGAGAAGCCCATCAATGTCAAAATCAGAATACAAACAATGTAGTTTATTATTTCAGTTATGTACACAGCTAAAAAAAACTGGTAATCAATTATACATTCCACTAATTAGACATGGATAACATGATTTCGTTAACATGGAATTCAAATGACTATCAACAGTAAACATCACATTATCCCTTAAGATCTAGCAATTCGAATATCTAACTTTAATCCACTGATAATTTCAAAGCTTAACAGAGATAGTATTTTTCTAAAAAAAAATCAGCAATTGTACATGCTAGATATCAACATCTGAATATGATTAGAGAGTGACAATTTTATAGTTTAACAGAGAAAACCATTCCAAACAGACTCAACAGTTGCGTACGATAGATCCAAGCAATTGAACTGCATTAAAAGATGAACATATGGATTTTCATGTAGAATTCAAACGGGTATAATGAGGGTGTGTACACATACCTAATTATCAAGAAAATATCAGAAAATGATCAAACGATTGTCCGAAAATAGAAGGTGAAGTCCAACAAATCCAGAAACAGGCAAATTCAACAAATTTATGAACTTCCACAACTCAAACCACTTTGAGAAATCCCAGAAACGTGCAGCAATTGAATGAAAACCCGAAACCAGCTTTGGATTCTTCCTTTCTTTTTTTTTTACTTTTTAAAATTTTTCTTTTGTTTTTTGGGAGTTTTATTTTTGTCTTCGAACCTCAAATTAGAGATTGACTCTAGTGATAAAAAAAGTGAAAGGAAAGTGAGGAATGACTTCTGCTTTTTGGTCTTCTTATGTGAAGATTTAGAGCCATAAACGGCGCTGCTATAGGTTAGACGGGGAGGGTCCGAAATTTCTTGGGTCTCTCTCATGAAAAAGAAGAGGAGCCCATTCTTTCTCTCTGAAAGAGAAGGGTTCAATCTTTTAGTTGTATTTTTTTCGAAAATTGAAGAAGAAATCTGTTGTCTTGGTTCTTTTCAGGGGAGGAGATTTCTGCCGTTTTCTTAGAAAAATCCAGAGGAGAGGGTCCTCGTTCTCTAGGTCTAGATTTTTAGGGATTTTAATGAGAGAGGGGGGCTTGGGCCGGTTCAGGTAGGCTAATTATCTGGGCCGAACTTTTTAGACTGGTTTTGTATTAAATTGGCCCAATTTCAAAATAAAAAACCCCCTTATTCAATTCCCCGCTTTATTTCCTTTTTTTTTCTTTAATTAAAAATTCTAAATTAAGTTTCTTAAATTAATCTAAATTGTCAAATTAAGCTAATTATCTAATTATTAAATTTATAATAATTACTTGATCCTAAATTAAAAGGAAAAAATCATTAATCTAAAAAATTAAACGGTAAAAATGTAAAAATGAACCATTTTTTGTGATTTTTATTTTTATTAAAGCAATTAATTAACTAGTTAATCCTAAAAATGTAAAAACAAATCCTAAATGCAATGAATGGTATTTTTGGCGTTTTCATGAATTTTAATAAAAATTAAACATGCACAAAAATGCAAACAATTAATAAAATCCTACAAAAATCCTAAAAAAATGGCAAACAATTGGAAAAAATCTATTTTCTTGGATTTTATAGGAGTAATTCATATAGGGCAAAAATCACATGCTCACACCAGTTAAGATCCAAGAGGTTTTCAGCAGTCTAGGTCCAGTGGAAGGGCCAACCAGTCGAGGAGGCGACCTAGGAGTCCGAGGAGGACGTACGGAGCAGATATCCACATTTATTCAGCACCTTAGGTACTTTTCTATGTTCGTTCGAGGACGAACGTTTGTTTAAGAGGTGGAGAATGTAACGACCCGACTGGTCGTTTTGTTTTTTAGAACCCTGTCCCCCTAAATAAAACTTCCCGCACTTGCTTTAACTAATTTACGACCTGCGAGGATGGTCGGGATTTGGAAGAGTTTGGATTGAAATAGGCTCACTTGATTCCCTAAGATTTTCTTAAAAGGCTAAGTTTCACTTTACTCAATACTTTTAGCAAACGGACCCAGACTTGTGTTTTGATGACCCCGGAGGGTTCTGTAGGAAAATATGGGTCCAGAGATTATGCCCGGAATCGAATTCCGAGGTCCCTAGCCCGAGTAATGAATTTTTATTAGAAATTGTTAAACTAAAATTCTAAGGATTTAAAGAAACTAAATAATGATTGATCACATTGGTATCGGGCTCGTATGTTGGTTCCGAAGCCTGGTACAGGTCCAATATAACATTTAAGACTTGCACGCAAAATTTGGTGTCAATCCAAGTAGTATAAGCACGTTTCGGCGCGTTAGGAGTGAATTGAAGAACTTGAAGTTCATAAGTTTGATTCAATTGGTTTTAGGGGGTGATTCTTAGATTTAGCATTGTTTAGGCCGTTCCGAAGGTTCGAGCGAGTCCGTTTCATGATTTCAAACTTGTCGGTATGTTTGGGCAGGGCCCGGGAGCCCCGAGCATCAATCGGACAAGGCTCGAGTGAAGTTGGAAAATTTGGGAAGAGCTGAAGCTCTAGGTTGTTGTCATAACCGCACCTACGGTTGGTTAGCCGTAGGTGCGAGACTGCAGAAGCGGTCATTTTCCCGCAGATGCGGCCAAGCCAAAGCCGCAGAAGCGGCTTCAAGACTGCAGAAGCGGTCCCAGCTCGCTTGGCCAATTCCGCAGATGCGGCCTTCCTCTCGGAGAAGCGGGACCGCAGATGCCGTCCCCTGACCGCAGATGCAGAAATCACTGAAGCAGTGAGCTTCATTTAATACGGGCTCTAAGCCATTTTGGCCATTTTTCACTCACCCATTGGGCGATTTTGGAGCTCTTGAGAGAGGACTTTCACCTAGCATCTTTGACATAAGTTTATCCTACCTATTTCTAGTTTAATACTTGAGTCTTGGGTAGATTAACACACAAAGATTAAGGAAAAAATCATGGGGTTAGAGCAAAACCTAGGATTTTGGTAAAAGTTGGATTTTAACCACGAAATTTGTTATAAAATAAAGTAGAAATCATATATTATTGATCCTTAGGTTATAAATAACAGATTTCTTCTAAAAATTTCGGAATCCGGGCCGTAGGCCCAGGGTCAGATTTTAGGAAACTTGTGTTGAAGGTTGGGAAATTACTTTAGTAATTAAAATGCAAGCTCTTGAGCTTGTATTGACTAGTTCCTACCTCGTTTAATTAGTTTCGGATCGTTCGGCTCCAAATTGAGGGTTTTGAGCACATTCTTGGTATTGGAAGTATACTTTAGAGCGAGGTGAGTCTCCTATCTAACTTTGTAAGAGGGAACTGTCCCCATAGGTGATATAATCAAATAATTTTCCATTAAATGCGGGGGCTACGTAACACTATGTGACGAGAGTCCGTGCGTAGCTACTATTATGCTAAGTCCGGGTAGTCTAGGACCCAAAAGCATGGTTTATGTGATATTATTGTAACTTTGTGTTTAATTTGGATTATTTAAAATATGTTGGTTATAATAAATGAGACTAGTAAGAAGAACATTATCTTTCTTTGCCTTTTAAAGAGAAGTTGATATTTCTATGAGTAATTTCTCCTCGGATATATATTCTTGTCTGTTTGTTGTTGTGTTTAATTACATTTGACCGCATTGCATTTCTGATTTGCGAGCGGGGTAATAAATGCATCTATGGTTCATGCCGTTCGACTCTCGGCAGTGCACAATTTACTTTTATGTTGGATAAAAATTGAGTTTTGTTATATGCCCTGAAATGTAAGTGGCCAACTGTGATATTATCTAGGAAAGAAAATGTTATTTCTTGCTATAAACTGTTAATTATTTGTACTATCCATGCTCAGTATAATTCATTTCTCATATTATTTGACCCTAGTAAGTGTCAGTCGACCTCTCGTCTCTACTTTTTCGAGATTAGACAAGATACTTACTGGGTACATATTGTTTATGTACTCATACTACACTTTTGTACTTAATTGTACATTATCTGAGGCAGGTACATCTGGTTACTAGTTTGGTGCGCATTCTTGATCAGTGTCCGAGAATTCCACGGTGAGCTGCTCCCTTCCTGTGCCGTTCAACAGCATGATGGAGTCTCTCTTTATTTTAGCTATCTATTCTATTCAGACAATAAGATAGATTTATTCTTTTATATATTCTACTAGTTGCCCATAAACTTGTGACACCAGGTCTTGGCACACACATTGGTAGACTATTCTTTTGGGGATTGTATAACTATTCTTGTACGTTACTAATTATCACATGCTTTTAACTTCAAATGTAGAAATTTCTATACTTGTTTTAGTAAAGTGAAAATGAGAACTTATTAATACTTTCGCGTTGGCTTGCCTGATAAGGGTGTTGGGTGCCATCATGACCTGTAATGGAATTAGTACAGGTTCAAATCTAGTTCAACTGGGAATTAACATGTCACGACCCTAGTTCACCAACCGTGAACATGTCATGAAGGCACCTAGTCTCCATGACCAGGTCAGCCTAACACTAGCGGAAACATAATAATTGCGGAAAAATAGAATACCATATTTAATTATCTAAAAAGGAAATTGTACTGAATGCCGCTCGGCATATACGACTCAATATCTCAAGACTAAAACAATCCCAAAACCCGGAGACTCACGGGAAAAAACAAGATACAGAAATGTATAGTGAGGATCCAAACTCCAGAATATCTAACAAACGGAAGGAAAGAGAACTAAGTACTAAAGATAGAATAAAGAGGGAGACTCGTCGTCCTGCGGACGCAGCAGATCTACCTCGAAGTCTCCGTAGTCCTCCTGCCTCACTGATAGTGCGCCTGAGTAGAGGTACCTGGATCTACACATGAAAAACATGCGCAGAACAGGCGTGAGTACACCACAGCGGTACTCAGTAAGTGTCAAGCCTAACCTCGGTTGGGTAGTGACGAGGAAGGTCAGGGCCCTACCGAGGTTAAATAAAATATAAAGATGGCAGGATAAGATAAGCAGTGAAATTGAGAACCTACAGTAAGAATCTATGCAGGATAATAAGAGTACAATAATGGAAACAGTGATGAAAGCAAACTTTAAGGAAAGTAACCGGGGATCTCTAAGTATCCCGAGGATCTCTTAGTATCCTCGACATGTACTAGGGATCTCTTGGTATCCCGAGGATCTCTCGGTATCCTCAATATATAACAGGGATCTCTTGGTATCCCGAGGATCTCTTGGTATCCTCAATATATGTGCGGGGGATCTCCCGGGAATCTAAACCATAGTCCCAAAGTAAATGTGCAGGGAGAATCTCCCGGGAATCTAACCCGTAGTCCCAAAGTAAATGTGCAGGGGGAATCTCCCGGGAATCTAACCCGTAGTCCCAAAGTAAATGTGCAGGGGGAATCTCCCAGGAATCTAACCCGTAGTCCCAAAGTAAATGTGCAGGAGGAATCTCCCGGGAATCTAACCCGTAGTTCCAATTTAAAACACAGAGCAGCAACACAAGAATATTAAATTAAACCCTAATTTTGTACCAAGTAAACATTTACTTCTAGCCTAACATGCTTCACGTAATGCAATTCAGGCAATTTAAGCAAATAGGCAATTAAGTCAACTAAACATGCATTTCTAGACTAGCAACATGCTAAATTGACAAGAAGAATAAAACAAGAAAAAGAACTCAATTGAAATACTTAAGGAAAAATCGGATTTTCAATAATTAGCTCAAGTACGCGCTCGTCACCTCACGTACAGGGCATTTCAATTATCAAATATAGCACATCCTAAGGGGAAAGGTCCCCCACACAAGGTTAGAAAAGCCACTTACCTTGAATCGGCTTAAAATCAACTAGAAACCACGCTTTTGCCACAAGTATCCGACTCCAAATGGCCCAAATCTAATCAATTCAATTGCATATCGTAAATATCATCTCAAACAAATGATCCTATGTTTTAATTCAAAGCTAATACGCGAAATTATGGAAAATAACCAAAATGCCCCTCGGGCCCACATCTCGGAATCGGTAAAAATTTATATTCCCAGAAACCTCGCACTCTCACGATTCTAACCATACGAAAATTATACAATTCCGACACTATTTGGTCCTTTAAATCATCATTTTACATTTTTGAAAGGTTTCACAATTTTCTTCCAAAATTCCCTCTCAAATCACGAATTAAATGATGAATTCAGTGTTAGATCTATGTATTCTAGCCAAATCTGAGTTAAAATCACTTACCCCGATGAATTTCTTGAAAAACCTTCGAAAAATTGCCAAAATCCGAGCTCTCTAGGTCAAAATATTAAATAAAACCCAAAACCTCGTATTTCTAGGTATCCCTCAGGTTTCCAGCTACTGCGGGCCACACCAAAACTCACGCGGTCCGCGCAAAGGCAACGTGCGACCGCACAGGCTTCCCTCTGCAGTGATAGGCTTTAGTATTTTGGCCATAACGCTCTCGACAGATGTCCAAATTGCGATTTCTTTACCTTTCTGGAAACTAGACACGAAGGGCTACAACTTTCGTTTTTGAATCACCTCAAAATTCCTTGTAGATCAAAAGATATGAACTTCCGAAGTAGGACCAGCGGGAGGGCCCTTCATCGCGGCCGCGCCCCACTTTGTGCGGTCCGCACGACGCCTACCGCAGCCGCGCCCGCTTTTGTGCTGTCCGCACAGCACTCAACGCGGGTGCACTAATTTTTGTGCGGACCGTGTGAGTGAGTTCTGGGGCCTGCAACCCCTGTAGACCTGCTACAGCTATGATTTTTGCACTAAAACATCCCGGAACCTACCCGGAACTCCCGAAACTTCAAACCAATTATACCAACACATCCCATGACATCGCACAAACTTGATCAACACTTCGGAACGCTTATAACAACATCAAATCACCAATTTCACATAGGATTCAAGCCTAAGAACTCCAAGAATCCCTTAAATTATGTTTTTGATCAAAAACTGTATCAAATCTCGTCCGAATAACCTGAAATTTTGCACACACATCCCAAATGACATGACGGAGCTACTAAAACTTTCGGAATTCCATTCCGACCCTCGGATCAAAATCTCACTATCGGACCGGAAACTTCAAAAATTCAAACTTCGGCATTTCAAGCCTAAATTAGCTACGGACCTCCAAAACATATTCCAAATACGCTCCCAGCCCCAAATTCACCTAACAGAGCTAACAGAACCATCGGATTTCCATTTCGAGGCTGTCTCCCCACTGTTCCGACTTCGGCCAACTTTCTAATAATTAAGCTCTCATTTAGGGACTAAGTGTCCCAAAACTCCTCAAAACTCAAAACCGAGCATCCCGACAAATCACATTATCAAAAACCCAACCAAACCACGTCTGAATGACCTAAAATTTTGTACACACATCACAAATGACATAACGAAGCTACAACAACTCTCGGAATTCCATTCCTACCCTCGGATCAAAATATCACCTATCAACCAGAAATAGCCAAAATACTAACTTTGCCAATTCAAGCCTATTTCTACTCCGGACCTCCAAAACCAATTCCGATCACACTCCTAAGTCATAAATCACCCAACAAAGCTAACCAAATCATAAAAATTCCGATCCGAGCTCATATACAAATAAGTTAACTCTTGGTCAAACCTTTCAAATTCAAAGCTTTCAACTAAGACTGTTCTTTCGAATTCATACTGATTTGCGTGAAAACCAAAATCAACGATTTACATCAGTCATAATACATCATACGGGGCAAGTCATGCCCGAGAACTAGTGATCAAAGTGCAAAAGCTCGAAACAACCGATCGAGTCGTTACACTCAAACACGTAAAAATCAGATAATAAATAAAAGAAGACTTTAACAGTTATTCTAAGCTCGAATTCTGAACCCCGAACAAGAAGTTCAGGGTCTCACTCCCCAACGGAGTCGCCGGAGCTGTCACACCTCCTTTTTACCACCCGAGGGCGGATATAAGGGAGTTTTTCCAATTAAAGTGACATTAATCGAAATAGGATTATTTTACTTATTTGATCAGAGTCGCCACTTGGAATAGTTTATTTGGTGTTCCAAGTCACCGGTTTATTTTTAAATCCCAAATCGAGGAAATGTTTCGACTTTATTTAAAAGTCTGCGAACCAAAAATTCTAAGTAAGGAATTCTGTTAACCAGGGAGAAGGTGTTAGGCATTCCCGGGTTCCGTGGTTCTAGCACGGTCGCTTAAACTATTAATAATTGGTCTATTATTTGATTTACTACACGTTTTAAACCTATTGTGTATTTTTAACTTTATAACAGCTTTTAATTAATTATTGTTACATATTGCGAATCATGTCACGGGAACTGTACCCACAATCTACAACATGTTTAATTTATTAAAGTTATTAAAAGTTGTGACCGGGTCACATAAATATCCCCCCGAATTTAGGAATTAGGTACCACAACTACGTCACGGGAACCGTACCCGTAGCTATGGTGATTTTATTATAAACGCACCTAAAGCAAACTATGAATGTTTAAGAAGGGGGTTTTCTATACTAAGTTAATATTAATGTGAGAGCCATAGATTATGGATTTTATTTATGTATGGAACACCTCAAATTATTTTTAAAAGAAAAGATTTGTATTTTTTTTAAGGAAAATTAAAGATGCTCCTACTTTAATCTAATTTGAAATTAAGTATCATAACTACGCCACGGGAACCGTACCCGTAGTTGTAATAATTTAATTGCGTGCCTAAAGCAAATTACAGTGTTCATAAGTGGTTATTGATCTAAAGTCCAAGATTGTTAGTGGAAGAGACCAGAGTTAGGGAAATTACTCAGTTGGAAATTAAACATGAATTAAGAAAAAGCGTGGACCTTTAATTTGAAAAAAAAAACATAGGGTACTGAAGTTCATTTGGAACTCATGTCTAAAGCACATGTAATTAGCAAGATGACTTTGAGGAATAATTCTTAACCTGCCATTGATTACTACTTGGGAAATGGTGTTGAAAGCTCAAATTAATTAAGGAAAGTATAAAAGAAAAATCCAACAGGGCTAAATGAGGATAGGCTTAATCAATTAGTCGTACCAGACCCGACTAGACTCATAACAAGTTGAGTCCATCTTCAAGGCTTTAGCAGATCCGGGGCTTCTCAAAAAGTCCATCAATGTCAAAATCAGAATACAAACAAATGTAGTTTATTATTTCAGTTATGTACACAGCTAAAAGAAAGTGGTAATCAATTATACATTCCACTAATTAGACATGGATAACTTGGGAAAAGCAGTTAATAGGGGATCAGGGCATTAATTCTTAAGACGACCGGCCGGGTCGTCACATCCTCCTTCACTTAAACATTCGTTCGTCCTCGAAAAAGTATAGAGACATACCTGAAGTAGTGAAAAGATGAGGGTAATGGCTGCGCATATCCTGCTCGGTCTCCCAGGTCGCCTCCTCGACCGGCTGGCCCCGCTACTGAACCTTTACCGAAGAAATGTTCTTTGACCTCAACT